>NC_092873.1:216545116-216881991 GCF_028372415.1 Notamacropus eugenii | reverse complement strand
GGACTTTCAAGCATTCTTGATGAAAAGACCAGAGCTGAAAAGAAAATTTGACTTTCAAACACAAGACTCAAGAGAAGCATGAAAAGGTAAATAGGAAAGAGAAATCACAAGGGACTGCACTAAAGTTGAGCTGTTTACATTCCTACATGAAAAGATAATATTTGTAATTCTTGAAACTTTTCTAAGTATCTGGGTAGTTGGAGGGATTATACACACACACACACACACACACACACACACACACACACACACACACACATACATAGAGAGAGACAGAGAGAGTGCACAGTGTGAATAGGAAGGGATCATATCTAAAAAAATAAAATTAAGGGGTGACAGAGGAATATATTGGGAGGAGAAAGGGTGAAATGGAATGGGGCAAATTATCCCTCATAGAAGAGGCCAGAAAAAGCTTTTTCAATGGAGGGGAAAAGGGAGAAGGTGAGAGGGAAAAAGTGAAGCTTATTCTTATCACATTTGGCTCAAGGAAGGAATAACATGCACATTCAACATGGTCTGAAAATCTATCTTACACTGCAGGAAAGTAGGGGAGAAGGGGATAAGCAGGGTGGGGGGGATGATGGAAGGGAGGGCAAATGGGAGGAGGGAGAAATTAGAAGTAAACACTCTTGGGGAGGGACAAGGTCAAAAGAGAGAATAGAAGAAATGGGGGGCAGTATAAGATGGAGGGAAATGTTGTTAGTCTTACACAACATGACTATTATGGAAATCATTTGCAAAACTACACATATATAGCCTATATTGAATTGCTTGCCTTCTTAGTGGGGATGAGAGGGGAGGGAGGAAGGAAGAGAAGTTGGAACTCAAAGTTTTAGGAACAAATGTTGAGAATTGTTTTGAGTACAACTGGGAAATAAGAAATACAGGTGATGGGGTATAGAAATTTATCTTGCCCTACAGGACAAGAGAGAAGATGGGGATAAGGGAAGGGAGGGGTGTTAGTAGGGAGGGCACATTGGTGGAAGGGGAAATCAGAATGCAAGGCATTTTGGGGTTGGGGGGAGGGATGAGATGGGGAGAAAATTTGGAACTCAAAATTTTGTGGAAATGAATGTTGAAAAACTTAAAATTAATTAATTAATTTTTTTAAAGGATTGCACAGATACCAATGGAAAATGCAGACTATCCATCAGGCATCCCTTCTCACCAAAAGACTAGTACACCTTTTCTAGTCACATATTTCTTTAAAGATTAGTTCTTCCTTGGTTGGTCACATGTTGTAGTCTACTCATAACTACAATGTACGTCTCCATTATACCATCAGAAGAATATTGCTGTTTAAAAGATTAATCATTGTTTTGGGGGGAAGTTGGGGAACATTAGAAGCATGACAAAGTTTCCCAAAGCAATCCATCTCACTCCCAGTCTCCTAGTCAATACTGGAACTAGTTTATTCTTCATATACAATGTCCGTTCAGACTATATCTACTAAAGGACCAATTCAATATGTTGTATCCAACTACATCCAACTACATTTCATAGTTTGGACAACTTTCATGAGAATAAACATACAGGTTTATATGATACAGGCATTTTAAAAGAAATACAATATATAAATGTCCACTTTCCCTTCTTAGTTTATATCAAAATAGCCAATGTATTTCTTCAAACTGTGAAACAAAATTGTAAATATTTTTATCTAAATTTAATTCAAATATTTATTAATTATACATAAGGCACTGTGCTATATACTGAAGGAGATCCAGAGATGAATGCAGCATGTTTTCTCCCTTAAGAAACTTTTACAATCATAGCACACATATACACAGATAATTATAATAAAAAATAAATGTATGTGTGTGAAGAACAGAGTGCTATATGAATTCAGAAAAGGAAGAGATTGCTTCTAGCTAATGTAAAGGAGCCTCATGCAAGTAGCAGACTAAGTGGCATCTTGAAGAATAAAGTCAGATTTCTACAGGCAGGGGAGGTCATTCAATCAACAAGCATTTATTAAGTCTTCATTACGTACCAGCACCTGTGTTCTGGGAATAAAAGACAAAAAGCCAAATCTGTGACATCAAGGAATTCATGTATTATGTAGAAAAGACTATGTACACTCATAACTACCTATATGTACAAAATAAAAATTAATTTGGGCAATAGAGTGAGGCACTAATATCTGGGAAGAATCAGAAAATGCTTTATCTAGGAGCTAGTTTTGAACTGAGTTATTCAGAACCAACTGAACAAGGTGCAGGTGAGGAGGAAAAGCATTCCCAGAATAGGAAAGAGACTAGCAAAAGCATGGAGATGGGAGGCAAAATATCATGACAAAAATAAGAAAAGTTAGTTTGGCTGAATCATAGAGTACATGAGGTGAATGAGGCATGGAAATGATAGGAAAATATGACCTCTGGAAGTAATTCAGTTTGGCAAAAACAGAGAGTAAAAGGAGGAAAAGCAATTTAAAAGCTCATGTGAAAAAAGCTAAAGACCTAAGAAGTAGTTGATTCAATAGATCAATAGACTTTTGTGAAAAATAAAATGTTACACAAGATTTTGGGATAGTTATTTGTATCCCACTGCAAGCCATTAAAGATGGGGAAGGGTAAAATGAAAGATCTCTTAAATATGGTGAAGGGATTTTTTAAAAGCAGAGAAGAAAAGACAGATTGTCTGTCACCCATCATCTTACCCTGTTGGACACTGAGGCTCAAGAATGTTTTCACATTTTTCTTCTACCCAACTTTTCTCACCTAAAAGAAGATTTTTAAAGAAATAAAAATATATTTCAACAAATATAAAATTATCAAGAACTGTAATGCTGGCACATCATCAAAAGGAAGATCTTTTAAAACCAGCAAGGCCCATATAAAAGCTCAGGCTAACATGATGAAATATCAAAGTATACATGCAATGGTTACAGCTCTAGTAACATTTAACTGGGCATCAGGAAAAATGGGAGAATATTTAAGAGAGTAGTCCAACATAGGATTCCCTTATCTTACAGATGATACATGCTTGCTGGACATATCTGCCTCAGTTTCCTTACCTGTAAAATGATGACAGTATAGCACCAACCTCCCAAAGCTATCGTGAGGATAATTTTTAGTGCTTAGTAAAGGGCCTGACATGTAGCAGGAACTTAACATTTTCTGGTTTGGTTTTGTTTTTACAAAACTTATCTATTGGATTTCTTCCTCTGTCCAATTTTTTAATTTTACAGCTAGAGATAGAGCTTATAGAATATCTAAATTCCCATGCCACCAGAAAAAAAAATCTCTCAAGTCTTAATCAATTCCCTCTTATACAGTCAGGCACCATAGGATTTCAAGGAACTGTGGTTCCTGGCATACAATTTTTAACCTTCTTCTGCACCTACCTTACGGTAAGGCATACTAGTAAACTTATTAATATTGGTGACTGCTTTGTACTTTTCAAAATGCTTTTCTATCCACTGTTTCATGTGATTCTCATAGCAACTCCACGATGGATCAATTAGTATTGGCAGATGTAGAATTCATTTGAACAGGGAGAAACTAAGCTTCTTTTACAGATGAGAGAACTGAGGTCTGGAAATTTACTTGACTTGCCTAAAGCCACTCAGAGTAAGTGACAGAGGTTGGATTGTATCCCAGGTCCTCTACATCCAGATCCAGTAGTCTTTTTAACAAACTATATTCTGTCCCTTTATCACTCTTATACAAAATGGGCAACCAAGGTGGAGAGAAGTTATACAATTTGCTCAAGATCACAGAGTCAGTCATAAGTGGCAAAGATATACCTAGAATTAAAGTCTTTTAAATCCTATTCTAGAGCTCTTTCTTCTTCGACATTTTCTATGCTTGTGACATAGGCACAATTCTCTCCTCTTCCACTCCCACCATGATTGTCATAAGAGCTCTCTCCACCTTCCTCCCAGGGTCTAAAAATGAAGCATGACCCAAGATCCAGACACAAAACGGACACAAAAGTTTTAGTGTATTACAGAAACAAAATCAAGTCAAGAACTCTTACCTTGGCAAACAGAGTCATAGTTAATACAGCAATCACCCCTTTCCTTGCAGTCATCTGTACAGGAGCAGTGACTTTTTGGTAGTCTTTTCTCACCACACCTGAATTTGCTACAAGTCCATATATGCTCTGAATCAAAAAAAAAAAAAAAGTCAAATAAAATGTTTTCTGGTTTGGATACAATGCTGTCACTAACATAAACACCCCTCTGGAAGCCAAATGCTAGTTTCTCAGGTCTGACTTCCATTGACTGTATGCAGTTCATGGTAAAGATTTACCATAAACTCTGCTCTTACCTGTATACAGCCACATAATTTTGAGCTTGGCTATCAAGGGAATGAGTATCAAGATATCAAACTGAAAATAGGCAACTACAACTAGTTCAAAACAATGACTCAGTTTCACCTTTTAAAAACTAAGACATCCTTCCCTATTATAATGGGGAAAAAAAATCACAGCACCAATTCTCTTCTGCCTTCCTGCGACAATGATGTAGGCACTTTGCCTTCCTCTTTGCCCAGCTGCAGAACACCTGAATTTTTATCTGTACCTTATTGAGTGTTGTGAAACAATATGCTCATAAAAGGTCATTTACTTGGGTTTTTCTTTTTCAAAGATTGCTCTGTGAAATTTCATAGTTCATCTAAGCCACCTTCTCCTAGTAATGCTCTCTAGGTATAAGTCACGGCACATCACAATCTCAGAAAAATCACAATTATCAGTGACCCAGTGGTGAGTGGAGAGATGCTGCTTCATCATCACCATTATCATCTTCGTCATCATCACCATCGTCATCATCATCACATTTATGGTGTTTTGAGGTTGGCAAAGCTTTTTGCAAATATTTTGTTTTCTCATCAAAATAATCCTGAAAGGTAGATGCTATTATGTTCCCCATTTTATAGGTGAGGAAACTGAGGGAAACAGAGATTGAGTGACTTGCCCAGGATCACAGAGCTAGTAAATTTCGGTGCTACCTTTAAACTCAGGTCTTCCTAATTTCAGGTCCAGTGTACTACCTAGCTGCATGCTGGGTCTAAGTAGGTTGCAGTCCATTATTAATAACATGTGTGTAATAATTAGTGTAAAAAACATCAGCAAGAATATGTATGACCAGAAAAGGAGGTGAAATGCTCATATATTATGAGAGCTGGTAGAGAGACAATCTGTTATACTGGTATCCATAAAATATTAAAGGAAACAAAGTCTCCAGTATGTTTGATGGCTCCTTATGGGAGATGTATGCAAAAATATGGACAAAGATTGTACACAGTGAGAGTGTGTAACTTGTGATCTGCTCAGGTGATGTCAATGTGATGGAGTCACTGAATGATTAAAGTATAAAATTTGCAAAGTAGGTAAGGAACAGCACTTCCGATCAAAGACTAAAATTAGGCAGGTGCCCAAGAATTCACGCGTTTGTAAGTTTAGTAATGACTTGCAAAAGTATAACTAAAGAATTAATGCATCAGACAACCCCTGAGAACCAAGTTCAAATGCAAAGTTCAGAGGAATTTTTGACATGCACTAAAAATAACCGCATTCATACTTCTATCACGTCACTAATTTAAAAAAAAAAAAAATATGGAGCAGCTAGGTGCTACAGTGAGTAGAACACTGGCCGTGGAGTCAGGAGGTCCTGAGCTCAAAGCTGACCTCAGACATTTGACACTTACAAGCTGTGTAATCTTGAGCAAGTCACTACCCCAAATGCCTTGCCTTCTCCCCTACAACAATAACAAAAATGTATTGGAGCTTAAATGTTTTGAATATGAATTTTGTTATACCTAAACAACTTAGTATTTAAAAACAAAATATGTTTCCTATGAAAAACTGACCTGTGTAGCCTAAAGCTATGTCTATATACGCTTCTTAGTTTAAAAAAAAAAGTTTAACTACTGCCTTGGTCGTATACAGAACGTGATTGTGCCTTAGATCTTTCTATTTGAATTTAATTTTTATTGTAAACTTAATCAAAAAAATTATTATACAAAAAAGAAAAAAGAGAAATGTATAAGGAAATGAACTTGTCATGTAGTTTGTTTTTAAAGAAATATGCTACAGGTATACACCAATTCCTATGTGTACATGTAGAGAATTTTAATTCTAGAGGCAAGGCTACTTTATTCACGTGTTCTTTTCTATACTTGTTTCTTCCATGCATTTCTAAATTTTTATTTAAATCTTATTTAATCAAATTTCTATTGATTTTGATTTTTTTTTACATTTGTCTCTACCCACTAATCTATTACTTTCTACCAGACCCTCCCCAAGCTGAAGTTTTCCTTTATAACAAATATAATTACATTCTTATTAACTTGAAAAATAAATCCTCTGAAAAAGTAACATTTTTTGTACTATTCAAAAGTCATATATAGTAATTGGTTCTAGATCAGTGTAAATATGTGGTATGAATTCAAATATTGTGAATATTTCAATGGACTCATTCTTCACATAATTCGGACCTAGCTGTATATATACACTCCAGGAAAACAAATCAACACATTGGCCATGTCTGAGAATCTGTGTCTCATCCTATATCTCAAGTCCACTGAGTCTCTGCCAAGCTATGGAAGGTATTTCATCATTCCTTTTGTAGGAACAAATTCTCTAATAAGGATCTATGATGACATCTTTTATATTCAATTTTTGTTATTCCTTCTCCTGGTTTCTGCTCCCTTTCCATTTCCCCATGTAATTGATACCTGGTTCTATACACGTTTCCTGGTAATCTAGACAGCAGTTTCCAAGTTCTACACAGGCAACATCACAGCGACAGTTCCCAAATGTCCTCTCAAAACATCGACCTTTGCAAGTTTTGACTGAAATATTAAACAAAGAGTTAGCTGCTGCTAGGAAATATATAACTACAAACTGAACATTGACTTTTCAACCCAAATCATGAAGTCACTGAGAAAGAGAAGGCTCAAATCTGAGTTTAGATTACACCAGTAGTATTAGTAACCATGGTATCTTAATATCCCATACCATAAACATAATCATATGTGATTCTATGATGCAATCATCTTTACAAATTTGTTATAATTTCTTGCTAATTAAAAAGGAAAATTTATAGTAACAACATCTCTATAAACAAAGCCTATTAAGATTCAGACTTACAAAATGAGGAAGAAAATAGAACAAGACCTCTCAATAAAACTGTGCTGGGGAAGGTTTCTGATAGCTACATGGTCTGTTCTAACTTGCATGAGGTGTGGAGACTGCAATATTTGGACAAGGGCCAGGAAAGGAAGAATTTGTCCTTGGGCCACATGTTTTTGATTTAAGCAGGCCCTACTGCACATCATTCTGGTCCTTCCTCTTTAACAAGGTTAACATTAGGCTAAAAGGAAAGAAAAGACAGAAGAGCTTTGAAAAAGTTTTAACTCAGTCAACTAGCATTTATTAAATTCCTTGGATATGCCAGGTACTTTGGTAAGGGCTATAATTTGGAGTGAATACCAGTTCAAGTGAAAGGGAAAATGTCAGCACCACATAGATCAAAAATCAAGTAGCTTGTGATCACAATTCTCTTAAATTCCCAAGTGATTGGCAAGGAAATGTTCACTCTATTTGCTTTGGGGTATATGGCAATTTAGGGTAACAGGGTGGTGCAATGCACATGGTGCCTGGTCTGGAAAAAGGAAAATCAAAGTTCAAATCTGGCCTTAGATACTTACTAGCTGTGTGACCCTGGGCAAGTCACTTAACCATGTTTGCCTCAGTTTCATCATCTATAAAATGAGTTGCAGAAGGAAATGGCAAATCTCTTCAGTATCTTGCCTAAGAAAATCTCAAATAGGGTCACAGAGTCAGTCACGATTGAACAAGAACTACCACGGAACCATACACACAAAAAACGTACAGTGTGAATGACTTAGTTTCTAAGACCAGAAACTTTCTAGACACAAGAATTATTTATAAATTTGATAAAGTTTCTGCATCTATCATTAACCATCTTTAGAAGAGATTTGTATTATAAGTAATGTTCAAAAATATAGTTTTGTTTTTTATAATTAATACTGAAATCAATGTGAATTTTCCATTCAAAAGCTGTAGACCTAAAAATAAAATTGTAAATGCTAATGAAGTATCTAACCTGAAAAAATTCCTAAAGGAAACATGAAAAGAGATGCCACTTGAGATTAGTAGTGAAACAACATTTGACACACCAAGGCTTTAGAATAAATAGTAATGCAATTATTGTGGGGGATTTGGAAGACTAGGACCCAGGCAATGAGTCTGGGTTTTCCCAAAAAAAAGGATAAAGTCAGAATTATGACAATCTCATAGGAAAGTTAATGGTGCAGCATGTAGTCAGGTGCAAGAGAGATACACATATCCATTGATACATATCAAGCACATCCCAGGAATGTGACCATACATAGAATGAATATCAATGACGGTTTTGTTTAATTATTTTATCAAGGCATAGTTATTTTTATCTCTTAACCAAGAAATAACTATTTTCCTTTTACAGGCTAATTATAAATATTACTCTTACTTTTTATATCATAGAAAGATATTGGCTTTTTATAAAAAAGATTCTAAGTTGAAGTTATTTAGCATGCATTATTATTTTAACTTATTCAGAAGGAGATTTCTGGATGGGATCATCATAAAGTTGTGATGGTTTTAAAATACTAATTTAATAAATTTAAGTATCTATTCTGGAGAGATTCTTAAGGAAACTTGAAAAGTAATCCTACTTGAGATTAACAGACTCTCAAAGAACATCTAGACACTATTCTTAATGCCACAATAATGGAAAAATTTAGCAAGAGGGAAAAAAAGTTACCTAATCAGTTATCCCACTGTTAAAACTTCTAAAGGCTCATAGGAAAGCCCTCTATTGTTCCTAAGAAAAATGATCTAAATTGTTTCTCTGAGTTGAAAGGTGATCATTATAATTTACTCAAATATAGGAGTTCTATGTTTACATAATCCTTTTGTAATTTTCCCATTGTGAATTTGGTCCCTCTTTAAAGAAAACTGTAAAGAAACATGGGATAAGGAGTGGGGACCCATTCTCCCCACCTTAACTAATGTAATCACCAACTACAAACCAGGTGTTAAGGAATATTCCAACAACCTCACAGCAACGTATGAAGAACTCCTCAATGTGAGAAAATTGTAGGGCTTTTGCTATGAATCTTTATCCATTATATCCATTATGGAAACAGACCATTATGACCTTTTCAGAGAATCAGTTCTATCTCTCAGACTAGGTATAAAAACAGCAAGTGAGGTTGGGAGTTGGTTAGTCCAGTGGTGGAAAATTTCAGGACTAGAGAGACAGATCCTTATACCTGCACCAGAAGTCAGCAAAGAATGGGAGAGGGAATGCTGAAGAGACAATGTTATTCTTTTCCCTACACCCCACTAACCATGTCACTGGAGAAACTAGATCAGTGGGAGACAACACATTTAGCCATGAGAAGAGATGCACATAGAAGGCTTGTGGGTAAGAAGACATAGTCACCCAAGAGGTCACTACAAAGAATGCGACTTGCCATGGTAAATAGAAGTGCTGGATATGACCTCAAGAAAGGAGTAGATCCTGAAAACCAAACTAGCTGTTGGCCCATCAGCACAAATGATGTATCCGTAGTGAACTATGTAAGGACTTTATAAAGGGAGAAAGGATTTTTAGTCACAGCTATCTCTATTGCTGCTTTAATAGTAATAACTTCATTACTATTGAATAGTAATAGACTTATTAGTATTACATCTTGAGCTCTCTCTTCCCAAGGATTCTCTGTATATTTGTGGGATATTGCATCCTAGACTTTTGAAGGGAAGCTTTTATACCAACTGTGCTTGCTAAGCCACTTGATTAGATGCCTTTGATGACAGCTTATTGAGCCAACAGCTAATTGTTTATGGGAAGCAGACCAGTTTGGGCATGCATTAAAAGTGCAGCCTCCCAGGATTACCTCCAGAACCTGAGAGGTTAACAGCCACCCCTCGGAATGCAAACTGACAGTGTGAGTGGAAGCTGGGGAAAGTAGCCTCAGAGGGGGTTTTAAAATGGCAAAAAGCTTTAACAAAAACAACAAAAAACTATACTTCAAGACTGCAACTGTTTGTAATGCCAGGATGCCAGAATTTTCCAAAATAATCTTAGTTTAGATTTATACAATGCTTACTCTTTACATAGTGCTGCACATGCATCATCAAATCGTATCTTCACAATTCCATAGAAATTGGTAACAAATATGGCTTCCATTTTGTAGAAAAGGAAGCTGAGGCACAGAGCAATTACGTGACCTACCCAAAGTCATATGGCTGACAAGTGGTAGATCCAAGAAACAATTCAGTCCATTGACCTTTTCACAATATTAGGCTGGTTCACAGAAGTTTCCATGAGGGCAGAAGCCATCAAATCCCAATATGTACACCCAGAGGATACACAGACTAGCCACCATGAGACTCCTAGGAGAAATCTGTTCTAAAACAATAGTTCTATAGCACCATTGGTTTGAAGGCTAAGATCTCAAAGAACACTGCTGTTGGCACCTCCGTCAGCAATAGTGCTCACATGAATAATTTCTCTGTTCACCATTTTAGGATCAATGTTGACCCCAAAAAAAGACTGAAATTAAAAAATCATAAAAGTGGATACACGGCTATTATCAAAGGGTGAGGAAGACTCCAAAGGTAAATTAAATGCAAGGATTCTATAGATATTTATATTGGAACAATATCAATCAATATCTACTTTATAACCATAGAATTATAAGATATTTTTATATATTATGATTACCTTCTCTGGAACAGCTTGGTTTCAATCCAAATATACACCCAAGAATAGTTGTTAACATGCAGACAGACAGCACCTGTTTAAAAGGAAAAGTACTTTATATTTTCCGAAAACAATATTTTTATTTATTTAAATTTGTTTTCAACCTGTCAACATTCCTTGTTTGCATTCAATGAAGAATTGGTGAGGAAACTTCCTCTATTAACTCATATCAGTAGCTGTCTACAATTTGTATTCTCAGAGTGGCCCATGCGTCTGAGAGCTCAATTGATCTTATAAAAGGTTCTACAGCTAGTATCTGTCAGAGGCAGAACTTAATTCAAAAGTCTTCCTGTCACCAGTGGTGGTCCTATTACTCAAAATGCCATCTTCTTTCTCTTGTAAGACCTAAATATATCTCACCACATCAGTTAGGTAATACTAATTAGTTTGCAAATAATAATCAACCAAAATCAATTTACTATATTGAAGGGAAATGGGAGATAGCCTGACTAGCTCCCTAATTAAGGTTATTGAAAACATTATAAACTTATGGACTTTGGAGAAGGGACTATTTTTTTAACTCTGTCTCCAGCACCAGACACTATAGTAGTCACTTAATAAATGAGTGTTACAGGATAGATATTATGTATCCACTTGATTGTCTTGTACCCTAAAAAGACAAAATCATACATTGTAATAATGTAATAGACCACTAACTTAAAGACAGGAAACTTGAATCCTAGTTCAATCTCTCCTACTAACCGTCTATGTTATTTAGAATGGACGTTGACATTCCTCTCTAGGCATGATTTTCTCACTAAAATAAAGAAATTTAACTTGGAGCTTTAACAAGAAATTTTAGTATTAGGATAGGATGAATAAAATGTGCTTCAAATCAACTTAATATTTCAGAAGGTAAAAATAATTCAGCAATAATTAAGACAATTCCTTTGCAGGGAAGGGGAAAACTCGCTCTAATGACTTCCAGTTGTTACACATATTAAAGAATTTTGCAAATTTTCTCTTTTGGTGGCCTGGACAAAATTTTAGTTACCGCTCCCTAGTTTCAGCCTCAACTTAACTAAAGAATCATCAAAATTCCTTCCAGCTTTGAAGTTGTATGATTTCTTTTCTAAAACTATACCACAATATTACTTGATCAAGTTATCCCCCATTTATATTTTATTATTCAAATAAATATATTACTCAAATTTGCAAAACTTCTAACAATAAAAATATTACCAGAAGTTTCTGGGCAAAGCCTTTATTACTGTCTAATAGAATACTATATTTTTTCTCCCAAAAATATCAACTTGCAAAGATTAGCCTTTTTCTTAGCATTAATTACCTGCCTAGGGATTAAAGTCTTATTCATGTTCTCAAACTGAGTGTAGCTTAAGCATCTTAAATGTATACTTAGGGGGGAAGAGCTTATTCACACAAAAGTCAAATGGCTACAGAGAGAATGTATAGTAAAAATAAGGCAAACAATATTTCTGTACTTCAGTTTCCTTATCCATAAGATGAAAGGGTTGGACTAGATGTAGCTAAGGTTTCTCCAGCTCTAATATTCTATAACTATATAACTCAATAACTATTTATCCTCAATGCCCATGTTTTAAAAGGCAAATATAGATGTCTCAGATTTCTATTATTCTGTGCCCTCTTTTTAATGAACAAAGGAATTGAAATCATGATTACGGATAAACACTGACATTTATACTCTGTGTTTAGAGAGTCTGTAAGAATACATATCACTAACATACTGTTGATGGACCTATAAATGATCTCTTAAGGGATCTGTCAGTGGTCCAACACATTCTTGAAACAATCAGAAATGATTTAACAAAGTCCTTCAACTGTTCTTACACTCTGACCCTGTGTTCCCAAGACTAAGCATATTCCCCTGGGAAGTCAAAAACAAAAAGAAAACTCTAATGTCCACCAAAAAGTTCATAGCAGCACTTTTGATGGCAGCAAAATCTGGAAATAAAGTAGACACTCATCCTGAACAAAGTATGGTATATGTTGATATAATGAAATATTATTTTATTGTCAAAATCAAGGAATGAGAGAAATGCAGAGAAAGATGGGAAGACTTTTACAAATTGATGCCAAGTAAAGTAAGCAATATCAAGAGGAAAACACTCAATAGCTACAATAACGTGGCAATCAGTCAATATGCATTTATTAAAGAACTGCTAAATGTCAAGTAATGGGATTATAACGACAAACATGAATCAAGTAGCTGAAATTCTATGGGGAGAAGAGTACAACATATACATATATGGATATACCAATTAGATATAAAGTGACTGTAGCTTGGGAAGATCAGAAAAACCTTCAAATAGGCTAGAATTGAGATTTGAAGGAAGGTAGGAAATCTAAGACACTGTAACAACTAAAATTGAGGTAAAGTGAAGCACAAAAGTATCAAGCATGATCAACTTTGTATAAAGCATAAATTTACCAATAAACAGGGACTCAGTTTCACCAGCAAAGCTAAGACCACAAATGAAAGGGACATCTCTTTTATAGTTTTGGAGAGTATAGAAAATAGGAAAGCTAGCATCATAGATGTAAGAAAATATGATTGAATGGAAATTGAGAAAGAGGATTAACAACAATTCTTTCCTTCTCTCCTGTGATCAAGTAATGTTTGTTGGTTGAGTCCAACAGCATCTTCAAGGACAGAGATAGCAAACCAGACTTTTTTGGTTAAGATTTCTTTGGTTATTCTTGAAGGATAGGTTGGTGGTGTAAAAATACTAAACCAGATTCCCTAGCTTCTACCTACATTCTTCAAGTATAACAGATCTCCTTTACACAAGAATAAAACAGTGATTAACAAGAGAACTAGATTCCTAAGCTTAATTTCTGAATTAAGTTAAGAAATAAATTACAATACAAAAATCAATTAACAGTAAGTAGGATCAATTAAAAAGACACAGAAGCAATGTTGATTACTTCAATTCCCCCTTTTACATGTTTTTCATAGATCATTTATCTATAGTCTAATTCTTTAAGATTTTTAACATAGTCATTATTAAAAATACATATTGACATCAGTTTTTCTGGTGCAACTTTAGAACAGGCTTAAACCAGCAGCTAATGCCAAGTCTAGAAAGGATTATAGGACAGAGAGCAATAAGTGCCCATTTACCAAGGGCAGGTAATTGACAGTTTCCCTGAAGCCAAGTGAACCAAGAGGAGGGATTCTGCCAGGGGTCAGCTGAAGGAGGTAGTTACATTTCTGTTCTAACTTGTTAGATCTTACATAGGCTTGTCATAATTTCTACTGACCAGTCAATGGAGCAACAAAACTGATTAATCATACCACAAGGCATGAAGTAATTTTTGAGGGGAGATTTACATATCACCAAAGTAACCAAAATAACTCCGCAAACAGACATTGTGAAACATAAAAAGTCAAAGCAGTACAATAACGATCATCAACATATTAACATCAAATCTCCTTGTACCCTAATAATTCATTCCCAATGTCCATTTAATCAGTACCTTTCAGTTTGGATCCCAGATATCCCACATAGTTGTCTGGTCCCTGGAAACATTTTCTCTTGGATGTTCCAAAATAGGCCTCAATCTCAGGGTAGACCTAAAAGGGGCTCCTCTTCAATAGATTTATTTCTCTGGTTCTAAGTCACTTTCAGAGATTCCTAATTTTGCTAAAAATCTGTCATTTATAAGACTCAATACAATTTAGTACAACCTCCTAAATTTGGTTTTCTAAAAACTAGTCCATGAGGTGAAAACCGGTTCAAGTCCTGTGGTTCTGACTTTATTAACCACAGAGCTGTGAGAACATCAAAGTAGGATAGGTTCATTTGAAAAGAGAGAATTTAAGTTTTTATATGCCACTTGCTGTTTCTTTGCTGAAATCCTGTACCTGATGTAAACACTGAAGACTGAAGGAAGAATCTTAAAAAGAAATTCAAGAAGATTTGACTCGTAAAGTAAATTCTTCTTTCTTAAAGTTATTAGATAGCTACTTCAAATAAGAAAATCATTTGACCCTATTCACAATTTTCAATGCATTCCTACATATAAAATCTTAATCCAATTTTAAAACTCATTACCCTATTAGAAACTTTTGTAAGCCAATTACAAATATATATAATACTAGTTCTATGAGAGAACATTCGAATCCTGTTGCTTCCGCACAGTTTACTACTCCATTTAATTTTAACAAATTTAAAGTAAGAAAAACCTTTACATCTCTGCTTAATTCCCCCTTTAAGAAAATTTCATCCCCAATAGCATACTAAGGAATGAGACACTTTGGACCTCATCTTGTACATGAATATATAACAGGTAGATGACAAGCCCAAGAACTCAATTATATAGGAGATGGCATTGCCTACAAATGCAGAATAAAAACAGCAAGAACTTTCATAATTGTTTCCTATTATAGTTAGCTCAGAGTTGCTGGGATATTACAAGTCATGGTATTTTTAAAAAATCAGTTTTATCTGCCATGATTATAGAGCTTTGTTATAAAAGGAAGAAGCAGGGACAGGGTTACAACAGCATCAAAACTAGCCCTCCAGGCCTCAGCCTAAGAGCACAGAGTGACACAACATTGGTAGAATAGAATAAAACATCCTTAGTTCCAGCTGATTTCAGGTAAGTGTTTACTATGTGGAACAGACAACTGTTTAGCCAAGTTCCACCTTATCAATGGGGTATCATAGCCAGGCTCAGCATTAATCCAGTGGGCAACATTCCAGCTCAGAAAGGAAATAGCACAATGAGGAAACCAAGTCAAAAGGATCCTATCTTAGTCCACGACAAGGTCATCCCCTCAACTTTTCCCAAGCACAGACATTCATGTGCATTAGTTCTCAGATTCCTATCCCTTTGAGCAACTAGTGGCATTTCCCTTGAATGTTGTATTACTAACAACGATAATTCAGACAGTTATACCTGAATTCAAACCTCAAAATAATCAAATTACAGTCCCAAAAGATTCTACCTGAAATAGCAGTTTTACTAATCATAGCTTAGGGCTAGATACAGTTAATACTCTCATGTTGTGGTAATAAGCTAGTTAACAATAAAGGTTACCAAGCCTTCCCTCCCCAAATTACTCAATAGCATTTTCTTCTTCCTTTTCCTTCTTTTAAATCAATTAAATATTTGACAATAGCCTCTAATAAGCTAATTCATAATTTCACAGTATCTGATATTCCAGGCCTGCAATCAGGAAGGCTAGAGTTAAAATCTAACCTCAGACACTCACTGTGCATAAGCCCAAATCTGATCAAGTTGCAGGGAAAATATTGTAAAACATCACTCTCTCCATCCTTCCTTTAATTGCGGTTAAGCATCTACTATAGAGCAGTTAGGTGACCCAGTGGATAAAGCTTCAGATCTGGAGTCAGTTAGACATGAGTTCAAATCCAGCTTCAGATACTTATCAGCTATATGACCCTGGGCAAGTCACTTAATCCTGTTTGCCTCAGTTTCTTTATCTGTAAAATGAGCTGAAGAAAAAAATTAGTAGTAGTAGTAGTAGTAGTATATTACTGGAGAAGGAAGTGGCAAACCACTCTAGCATCTTTGCCAAGAAAACCCCAACTGGAATTACAGAGAGTTGAACACAATTGAAATAACTGAACAAGAAAAATATTTGTTCCTGAAGGCATTAGGGAGTTAAAACCTTGGTCAGCATCATCTACCAAGATGGAAACTACCAAAAATTATATATCATTTCTTTCATCCTAGGACTATCGTAGTTAAGTATTGTTGGCCTCAAGTCCCTCCTCACCACCACCCTAAAAAAGAACCAAGAACTTGTGGACACATGTTCATAAATTTGGGGACTGAAAACTCTCCAGGTTCCAAACTTTTTCTATTGTCTTCTGATATTGTTTTAATTGAAAATCTAAGTCTAATTTTCACAAGGCTATGAATTGAATTGCGTTTTGGCTTCCTTCCGGAAAATTCTGCTCACTCATCTATTTAAAAAACATAAACCTCATAGCGTAATATACAACATTATATGACACTTTAATTGAAATTATGCTGATGAGAATAATATCTTGCCTTGGAATGTATCATATTCAAATTATATCAGCTAAACCAACATCATTATAATTTTTCTTTAGTTTAATCAAACATTAATTAATCACCTACTCTATACCACACGCTGTGCTAAGCACAAAGAAAAAATTTATTTGGAACTTCCTATTTGTCTAAATGGTCTCAAGTGTTCATTCATTTCTAAAGAATTAATAGAACAAAAAAAAGTTAGAAGGAATGTCTACAGTTACTTTGTAGAAAATCTAAAGTTCCTGGTCCCCAAAATATTATGGTACTAAATCAAGAAAACTTACCTCATCACTTATTTCTTGTTGGTGATGCTAAAATAAACTTGCAAACTGTGAAAGTCACATACTTCTAAGTTTGGCATTTTAGACCTTCTATGTTCTGGCCAGAATCAAACTTTCCAGTTTTAATCTCTATGCTTCAATACACACATTTATCCTGAGCTTCACACACAGAAAGGAACTAGCTCTCTCCCAGATATGCCCCATTGTTTTCAGCCTCTGCCCCCTTGCACATGCTTTTGTTTCAGCCAAGAATGCCCTCCCCCCTCATAAGTACCTACTAAATAAAATTATTGCAGATCTGGATCCAGTTAATTTCTCTTTCTTCTAAATACCCACAGGATTGTGCGCGCATGCATATGTATGTGTGTGTGTGTGTGTGTGTGTGTGTGTGTGTGTGTGTGTGTGTGTGTGTGTGTGCAATCAGAAACAAGATATGATTCCAGGTCCTCATTGTACTATGTTATCTCCTGTGACATGTCTAAGTAGAGAACATGAATCAGTCCAGTAACAAATATTTATACAAAGCACTATCATGTGCCAGATATTATGCTAGATTCTGGGGATAAATACACAAAGATACAATATATTTAGATATGTAGAAAATAGGTAAGCAATTATTTGGGGACAAGGGCACTACTATCTAGAGAGGTCAGGAAAAATTTCATATAGAAAATGGTGCTGAAATTGAACTTTGAAGGAAACTCAGGATTCTAAGAGACAAAGGTTAGAGAGAAGTCAATCTCAACTATCCTTATAGTTCGTATGATGAAAATCACCATTTGTAACCCAAGAATTTAGATTTTATTCATGATGAGTTCTAACAAATGTTTGTGAACAAATTATAAAATTATGCTTTTGAGTTTAGTGTCCCGTGCCAAATGATAAAAGTGGGAGAAAGGCTGTGAGAAGAAGTAAGATTTAAGCAAAGCTAACCTCCCACTTTACCTGGGTAAATTTCTATATTGTCTATCATTTGACCTGTTTTCCTAAAGGGCATGTAAATCCATGGAAGGAGACAATCATACTAATCCTTCTATTCACAACAGATCCTTTTACCAGAAAAGTAACCCTGGGCCTGGGTTATGGAAAGTTAGCTCAGTAGAATGAAAGTACTGATGATGTGCCCTGCTAATCTGAAAAGATTTGAAGAGCAAGTCCAGTGAGGAAAAGTCTGTCTGCTGTCCAATAACCAGACACACTAAGTTCACCAGAGTGACTCAATATTTCTTCACCAGCACCTCTAAAAAACTACCCCCTGAATTACAGAGGGGGTTGAAACCTGCATTGGTGGAACAAGTACTCACACTAACAAAATTACAGATCCCTATAGTATTAAAGTATAAACAAGTACCATAGAGGTTGGATGTCAATGAATCTGCAGAAAAAGCAAATTAATGTGGAAGAATTTGCAAGCATACAAAGGACAAAGTTCAATAATGAGTAGGGCTATCTATAAAGTATATACCATAGGTATTACAATAAATGTGTGTACTTGAATGCATTTTTATTAATATTTTTCCAATTACATGTAAAAACAACTTTAATATTCATTTTTTAAAATTTTGAGTTCCAAATTTTCTCTCTCTCCTTCCCATACCCCCTCAAGAAGGCAAGTAATTTTATAGGTTATACATGTGCAGCCATGCAAAGTCATCTTGTGAAAGAAAACATAGACCAAAAAGAAAATAAAGAAGTGTGCTTCAATTTGCATTCAGACTCCATCAATTCTTTCTCTTGAGATGGATAACATTTTTCATGAGTCCTTTGGAATTTCCTTGGATCTTTGTATTGCCAAGAAATCTAAGTCATTCACAGCTGATCTTTGTACAATATAACTATTACTGTGCTCTTTAATTTATTTATATTATTCTTTTTCGTTTCTAGTATTTCACCCAAAGAAAAAGCACCCATAGAAAAACCAACATTTAAAAGAAACCTAATATTAATGGTAAGCCTAATATAATGTTATGGATTACATGAAATAAGGGACAATAAAAAGTTATCATTTATAAAACCCTTTAAAGTTTGCAAGGCTCTTTACATATATTATCTCATTTGATCCTCACAACAACTCTGTGAGGTAGATTCTATTATTATCCCCATTTTATAAGAGAAAGAATGAGGCTAAGAGAAGTTAAAACAACTTGTCCAGGGTCACAGGGTCTATCCTGCTAGTATCTGAGGCAGAATTTGAATTCAAGCTTCCTACTCCAAATACAGCATTCTACCCACTGTACCACCTGCTGCAGCTACTGGTAGGGGAAGGAGAAGAAGGGGAAGAAATCATCAAAGTGTCAGCTGATCACTTTGGGACAATGTCTTAAGTCTATTGTGACCACCCTGGTAAAGACCATCTGAATCAATCAATAAACATTTATTAAATGCCTATGATGTGGCGGGCACTGTGCTAAGCATCACTGCTCTCTCAACTATTCAAATTGCTTAAGCAGATCTTCCTACCTTCATTCTCTTCTCTCTCCAAATAAAGCATCGCACTGCTTCTCTTCCTACCACAGACCTTGTCCTCATAACTCTACAATGACTCCCTGTTCCTCTGGCATTCAGGGCTCTACGCAAAATAGTATAGCCCTATCTAGGACCATTTACTCACACTTTCCTGGCTCTGCATGTGCTCAAACTATTCCAATTAGGATTTTAAATTGAGCGATAGGGTGCTTGCAAAGAAATATTTTGTTAGTTACATAAATATTGACTTAGCTAAAAATTAACAAATGTTATTCAGTGCATTAGATTTCATCCTACTTATGACTTAAAAACTATTCCCTTGAGAGGAATTAGCTGGAAGAAACCAGATGATGCAATAAATTCTATATATTTTTCACTCATGAATTTTAATTATTTATGCATGATATGCTACATATAGCAATATTGTAGCAATATGTACAATAATATCACTTTGAGGCATCTTATTTAGTGACAAAGAAATTATTTTTCTCTATCCTGGTACAGTCAGAATTGTAAAAGAGGCAAGTAATTCTAAGAAATAGCCTAGTGATTTTTGCTCTCATCCTTAGCAGACAGAAATCATTTCTTTCAAAACTGCCACAATGGACAAAAATAAGAAACAGTAACCAGAAATTCTGTTCCCGCTTATTGGTGACTCCCAATGAACCAAACATGAATTGATTTTTTTAGTAGAAGGAATTCCCACAGAAGGAAACCCTCTATCTATGCACCTTCTTTGAAACTACATTTAAGTAACACTGAAGGGTTAAGTGACTTGTCCAGAGTCACACAGCCAGGATGTGACAGAGGAGAGGCTAGAACTAAGGTTTCATTGCCTCCAATGAATATATCCTCACCACTCTACCCTTAATGTTCTTATAGCAGTTCAGTAAATAAAGAGGATTTGATATTAAGTGTATGAATATTGACTACTACTATCATTCTAAAACATTAAAATTAAAGAGATGACTTTTAAGAGATAACAGAGAAATGCAGTTGAAAACAACTTCAAAACAAAAGACTGACATGTATCTTTGACTTTCCAAAAATGTCAATAAGTCGCATTTTTGCAAGGATGAAAAAATGTATTTATTAAGAGTAAGTCATCACTTCAGACAATTTATTTCCTCTAAATGACTATAGGGATTGTCAGGAATGCTGTGCTTAAGCAGCTGACAAATATTTTTCATATTTTGTAAATGAAGGTAAAAACGGTCATAGAAAGATTGAGTGACTTTCCAAAAACCACATTTGCATTACTAGAATTTGGGGGCAGACTGGGTAGAATTCAAATCCATAATCTAGCTATCTTTCTTCCATGAAATCACTTTGCCTATTTTTAAAAAAAAAAAAAAGGTAGAGGAAAGAAAGTGAACTAGTTCTGTGACCAAAATATAGAATGAAAATTCTGAGATCCTAAGTTCAAATACAACTGTAATATATGGAATTCTGGACTTGAATCCAGGAAGACCTGAGTTCAATCTGCTTCTTATTATGTGATCCTAGGCACATCACAACTGAGACTGAGATTACCTATAGTACTCACACCTATGGTGTTGTTATAAGGCTAAAATATGAAGTATTTAAAGTGCATATAAAGGGCTAAAACACTTTATAAAAGGTCAGATACTATTCTTGTTTTCCTGTTTGTTTGGTTTTGTCAACAAAGACCCCTGATGCCTTCTGTCACCTCAGATAAAATTGATGAAAAGAGAAGTAGGTTATATAGCAGATGGACAGCTGACCTCTGAACCAGGAAAGTCTAGATCTCAGTCCCATTTCTGACACAAACTGGTTGCAGGATCCTGGATTTAGACTCTCAGTGATTCAGGCAACTCTCCAATAGTACATAAGTTGCAGAGGTTTATTTGTTGTTTGTTAGCTGTTGTGTGTCCTTCCTCTAGAGGAGGACCACAACATCAGGGAGACGATGCCATGACACACAAGTGAATTGGATTTAAGGGAGGGAGGGCTGTGCAAAGTCACCAGCCTCACTTTCTCCTCCAGAGCCCTCTGGATCTAGTGGTAAAATATAGATCAGGACATCTGGAAATGGCCCAGAATGCAGTGACCTTGGCCTTTTTAAGCTAAGGTGTTTCACAGGTCTCAGTTTGACTGAGGCAACGTTCATTCATTTGGTGATTAAGGCTAGGCAAAATGAGGCAGAGAATGGCCTCTTTACCTAATCAAAAAACAAAACAAAACAAAAAACCAGCAACAATATAGGGAAGGAAGATAGTCAGGGTTTCTGGACAAAACAGAAACAATTGCTATTTACATTCGTTCGGAGCCAGTCAGGGCCCAAACAATGACCACTAAGTGTGAATTGACCTGGCCAATCAATGAGAGCCAGAGTGATTTGGGTTTAAAGCATGGTTTTTAAGAAGGAAATCTAGTCCATAAAACTCAGATGTATTTTGAGGCTTTAGCAATCAAAAATTTATATTCCCTTGGGCAGAGCACCCCAAGTAAGGGTATGATACCCTATATGGACAGAGGGAAGGGAAGGGAAAAAAAGAACAAGGAAGGAAGAAGGAAGGAAGAAAGGAAGAATGAGTTACAGAGAAGGTACTGATTTGCTTTGGAAAAGAAAGTTCCTCACGGGCAGCTTTCTATACCATTAAAATCACAGGTTCAGTTCAAAAAGAATCTTTTTTTCCTTAAGGATGGATGCCCAATGAATGGATCAGTCCCACCCCCACTTAAATTAACTACCTTTTCAGTTAAGAACACCTCAACTGAATCAAACTATAAACTAGGTAAGAATGAGGTTTAGCCATCACTATTAAATCAATCAAACAATCAAAAGCATAATAATTGTGATAGGTCCTTGAAAGCCATTGGATTAAATGGCATTATACTACAAAAGAAATTATTTTGGATTGTTTTGTATAATTTGTCAGACCAGTTCAAAACCCTGCATCAATTCCAGTGATCAATTTCAAGAGAAGAATTTCAGCCAACCTCTTGAGATGAATCACTTTGGAGAGTGGGGAGGAAAGAAGGGGACAAGAAGAGCCTGGGTCTCCTCTCCCAAACCCTTGCCAAGGGGAAGACCTTTTTGGAGGGCTAAAATTGGAGGGCTAAAAAGATTCAGATTTTTTTAATCGGCATGGTCTGAGAAGAGCAGTAACTGGTGGCACTGAGAACCAAAAACAAACCAGACACACTAGAAAGCAGCAACTTCAAACCTTTGCAAGAGCCCAACAGAAAGCTCCACCATGCCTGAAAGGAATTCCAGGAACACCCCCAAAAAGGTATGAAAAGGACTTCAAGCAACTAGTAGTTACAACTAGCCACTTGCCACTTCTGTTTTTTGAGCTTGAGCCCACTTTTCTCTGGACTCTGTATGTACCTGAGATCGTGTTTATCACAGGAATCGGAAGGAGGGGTTGTTTTATACTATATGTTCTTGCCATATACTACCTTATTAATACCTCTATCTAAAATATAATTAAGTACAGCTGACTAACTACTATCAACTAATAATCCTAAGGGAACTGGTAGGGACTCATGCCCCATAGTAAAAGAAAAACCACACCTCATTGTCTTTGGATTCAATTTTTCAATTCAATCCCCAAAACATCTAAGTGCCTACTGCGTGCCAAGAACTGTGCTACACTCTAGGGATACAAAAAAGAGGCAAAAGACGATCCTTGCCCTCAAGAAACTTACAATCTAATGAGAGAGAGAACACATAAACAAATATATACAAAGGAAGTTATATACAGGATAAATGATTAACAGGAGAAAGGCATTAGAATTAAGAGAGGTGAGGAAGTTTTCTTGTAGCAGGTGGGATTTTATTTGGGATTGAAAGAAGCCAGGCAGGGAGGTTAGTATTTGGAACGAAGGAAGAAGAGCATTTCAGGCATAGGGGACTGCTAGAAAGAATTCCAGAAGCCAAGAAATGGCTCATGAAACAGCCAGGAGGCCAGGGTCGCTAACTAGATGGAAAAGTATATGTTGAGGAGTAAAATGTAAGAAGGCTGAAAAGGTAGGAGGATGGCAGGTTACAAAGAGCTTTGAGTGCCAAACAGAGCATTTTGTATTTGTTCCCGGAGGCAATAGGAAGCCATTGGAGTTTATTGAGGGGAGAGGATCAGACTTAGTGTTTTAAGAAAATAATTTTCTAGCTGAATGGAGAATGGATTGGAGTGGGAAGAGATCTGAAGCGGGCAGATCCACCACCAGGCTATTATAGTAATCAAGGCTTATCCCTACAATTTGGGGGGGTGGGGGGGAAGAGCAGGGTAGGGAGTAGTAGGCTTTTTAAGGACTTGACCTGCCAGTGAGAATGGGAATTCAGAAATTAGCCCTAGAGCCTGGGTTTTAAGTGATAAAGATGACAGAAAGGCCAAGCTTTTAAAAATGTTCCAATAATATAGTCATCTACATTTGCAATAGCAGACCAAAATATCACTCACATTACTGCGTGTTTTGAATACAGGGGAGAAGGAACACAAAGCCCTTGGATGAGGATGAGTTGTGGTAATAGTGGTTGGGTAATTAAAATTGCAGTTTTGAAAACTTTTTGAATAAAACACTTTGTAGTTTTAGTTGGAGGAGTCTGTTCTACAGATGATGCTATCAGGTTCTTTTCCAAACCTCAATCATTAGGCAAGGGAAAATTTTCCAACATATTTGACATCCAACTGACTGGTAATATAATGGCTTCTCTGCTTTCCAATGAATGTTCCAGATATGCTAACCACCTGAGGAACTCGCTTGGAAAAATCCTACATTTGTTGTTTGCTTTTCCCTCCCAGGTGAGCTGTCTGTGGAAATTAAGAAAGAACTTAAGAAAAATAAACATTAAAAATAAACACAAAATTAAAAAGTGGAGCTTTCAATGAACTGCAGTTTTTAATTTAAAAATCTGTTAGAATGTGATTATGTTTAACTTCTTAATATGATGCCTTAAAGAGAGTCAATTTTGTAAGAAACCTTGTAAAGCATCTGGTGCAAACATTTAGATGAAAATGGGTCAAGGAAGCTCAGTCTTTGCCCAAGGCCACACAGCCAGAAAAAACCATCATACTAACTCCCAGTATTATGTTCTTTTCTTCTACTTTAGTACAAAAAAAACCAAGAACAATTAAATCATGATCTTTATTCATAAAGGAATTACTCTTCTGCAGCTTTAGCCTGGTACTTATTTGACAAGACCTACAGATCCCATTATTCTCAACCCGCTTCTGCTTTCCCACCATCATCACTATTGCTTCTAAGATATAACTTTCCCCCAAATCAAATGCACATGGGCTGTTATAAACCAAAGGAAATAAATGACACTTGTAGCATTTAGCACATCTGATGAACATATCCATGAGCTCTAGAAGCTCACATTCCTCGTGACAACAAAGGGAATATTACCAAATTTCATAGCTGGTAGAGATTTCAGTGGTCATCTAGTCAAACCCATACCGAAATTATGACATATCTGACAATCCCCTCAATCCCCTGTATTTGATATTTTTGGGGGTCCCCAAGGGACATTAAGGGAAAGAATTTCTCTAAGGCAGGAGACAGAGCCAACAGCTTATCCTCAAACTGGTATTAAGCAATCCAATAGGAAACACTATACGTATATGCCAGATTGAGCAAGTCTTCAGGTCTTAACTGGTTATCTCTAATCATGCCAAAGGTCATCCTTAGCAATTTTCTTTACAACCAGAAGCTAAGAACAAAGGAATAATTCCATTTTCCAAGGCTTTTTCCCTACTAACTGCAAAGAAGATACTCTAACCTCAAACAGGGGAGAGAATAAATGATCAATTACCCAAATCAAAGAGGTTTGATAGGAGTTCATAGGAGATCATCAGGAACGGGTTGATTTAGCTTTAAGAGAATTATCACCATAACAGACTTAAGTCTCTTTCTCATATATACACATTATCTGACATAAGCTCAATTTCAAAGGCTGCTTCATTTTTGTCTTTTTAGCCCCAGGGCCTAGCACATAGTAGGTACTTAATAAATGCTTGCTGATTAACCAACTTTACGAGTGTCTTTACTACAAGTCTTCAAGTAGAAAATGAGCATCAAATTAGTAGCAAATTTCTTTGTTCTCATTCTCTCTTCAGTCATCATTTCTTGCTATTAGCATATCACATGACATTAAAAGGTTAACAGTTATATGTTTATTCTCTTAAATGCAAGGTTAAAAGCTAGAAATTTAAACACCTGTTTGATGTGCTAAAAGTTTATAAAACTTGATCAGGTTAAGGAAAAGTGATAACTATAAGTTCTCTTTCTACTTTATTCAAAGGATAATCATAGATTTGAGTGAAGAGGGTCTTTTGATTTTCCAAATGAGGACATTGAGAAGCAGAGATGTTCAGTGATTTGTCCACGGTCACATGAGTAGTGACAGAAAAAGGACTTGAACTTAGTCCTCTGAATCCCAAGTCAATGCTCTTTCCATGGTGCTATTGCCCTTCCTAACCTGTTAGCACCTCTCTCAAAATTCTCAAATTCAGACTTGCTTACAGTTAAATTATTGTCATGCTTTCATGAAGTGTGATTCTACCATTGCCCAAAAGTCTTAGAAGAACTAGGATTTAAGAATATTTCTAAGAACCAAACCAATTTTGGGGTCAATTAACATACCTGGTCATTCTAGCGTTAAGGTAACTGTCTAAGCAATAGTTAAAAGCTTATTTAGACCCATAAGACAGATGAGAGAAGAGGAAAACGTAGTAGTATATTACTTCCACCTCAGAGCTGCCCATCCCCATTCCACTCTCAAAAGGAAGGAAAGCTGAAACAAGATTAGAAAGAATTACAGGTCTCCAAAAGTTTGCTCCTACGTAGTTGTTCTTGTCTCAACAGTTGCCTTGTTTTCATTTTTTTAATTCCTTATTCCTGTCCAACTCTAAATCTAAGCAGAAAAGCAAAAGGTGGAAAGAACATTGTGTTCAGTCAGTTGAGGTGATTGATTCCAACTCACTTTTTTCTAAATTCACCTTTTAAAACACAGTCACTGTGCCACCTTGAATTTAATCAAGTATGCTCTTCACAAACAGCCAATAAAAACACAACTGAAAGAAGTCTTTATGCAACAGGTGATGGGGCATGGGTAGGGCTTAAATGGGAAGGTATGCACAAACACATTTTCTACCTCTGGTAAAAGCCCAAAGGAAATTCATTCACAGCTATAGACTGTACAGAAGATGTAGATAGTAGTTTCTTAATGAAATACAACAATAAGTTCAGGGAAAAAAGAAAGAAATGCAAATATATTTGACTGTCTAGTCTTAAACCCATTTGATTAAATCAGTAACCACCTTTGGATAAGGAACCTAGAAATACTGGAAAAATCTTCAAAAATTTGCCATTGAATTTAACAAAATATTTGATTGATAGTTGCTATCATTCATTATTTACTGAGCATCTTCGATGTTATATGCAAAATAACAATGTCAACTAGTCATGAAAGGGAGTACAAATATCTAAGGCATGGTCCCTGCCCCCAGGGAGCTTCAATTCCAATAGGAAACAGGAGGCAAACAGGTGTGACATAGTTGTGTTACTATTCAAGTAGCCTTTGACTAAGGGGCAAAGGCAATAGGGTTGCCTGGCTATATAAAGTTTCAAACATTGAAGGTTAGGAGTCAAAGCAGGGGGGTATGCTGGTAAATGTTTAAGTAACTGACTCCTTGGGGAAAAAAGGAGGCTACCCACTTTTTTTAAGTTTGATCAACATCATAAACTTTTCTTCACTTTAAGTGTTGACATAATAATACTAATAGTAATAATAAGTCAAGCCCTAATTTGCCCATTTTTGATGTAATTTAACAGGAGGTTCTCATGAGTCTGTAAGAACTGACTCCAGCACACCCCTGAGGTAAAGAAAGAAATGTAAAGAGAATAGAAAGTAAGATGTGGGGAGGGAGAGAGAAAGAGAGAGAGAGAGAGAAAGAGAGAGTAGAAAAAGAAAAGCAAAAGCATTCTAAATCAGAAAAATAACATGAATTGAGTATATTCAGGATAGTGAGAAGCATTTGACTGACTGCTAGAATGCTGGGAAACAAAAGTTTGAAAGAGGTTGGAATCTTTAAATGCCAAGATCTTTGGAGTTTACTGTGTAGATAACTGAGAGTCACTAGAGGTTTCTAAGCAAGGGAGCGATGTTAGAATCTTTGAGATTGCAGTAATCTGAACAGGAAGTTTAGAACTAGAATGAGGTTGGTGGATGATGAAGGACAGGAAAGATCACTGGTTCTAGAGTGAAAGGGCTTTGATCAATTTCATTATCTGATGGTCATTACCAATACCCAATGAGTACTAAGATGCTCACTGACCATAAGCAAGTCACCACCTCTCTGGGTCTTAATTTTGTCATCTGAAAAATAATAGAATTAGACCAGATGTTCTCTGAGGCCCCTTTCAGTTCCTGATGTATGATTCCACAATTATAAAAAAAAAAATTCAAAATTAGAATCACCAAAATATGTGGATTGCTGGATAGGGGTGATGGAGAGTGAAAACTCAAATAATGTTGGAAAATAAACTATGTGAGCCTCATTTTTCTCATCTGTAAAATGGTGGTTTTAAAAAAAGTATTTGCAGAGTATTATCTCACAGGTCTGTTGTGAGAAAAGTGCTTTTGTAAACCTCATACAGAAATACACAAACTGAACCTGTTGTTAGTGTCCCAGACTCCACAAGGAAGAAAATACCCTTTCACTGGAAAGAGGGTAAAGATAGGAAAAAAGTTCATGATAAAAAAATGGACAGATAGGACTATAGAATATGAAATGGAATTAAAAACAAAACCAATGAAGTTAAGATTAGAAGTGGAAAAACAGTTAACTGGGGGAGAAGGCAGGGGGAGTATTTGTAGCAAGTTTTCTCTGATAAAAGTCATATCCATGATATATAAGGAACTAATTTAAATTTGTAAGAATGAGAGCCAATGCCCAATAGATATAATCAAAGGATATAAATAGTACTGCCTATCCACAATCTTATGAAAAAATGCTCCAAATCACAAAGAATTACAGAAGCACAAATTATGAAACTCTATGAGGTCCACATCACACCCGTCTGATTGGCAAAGATGATCAAAATTTTAAAAAGAAAAATGACAGTTGTTTGAGTGGCTCCAGGATAAAAGGAATGTTTCATATTACAGTCCAGTCATTCTGTAAACTAATCTGAACTACGTCCAAGAAAATTACTAATCTGTTTATTGAAATACCACTCAGTCTTATGCCCCAAAAAGATCAGAGAAAGAAAATATTATACAAAATGTAAAAATATTTTATAGCAGCTATTTTAGTGGTGGCAAAGAACTAGAAATTTAGGGACATAGTATGTTCAAAAAATAAAACAAAAGAAAAAAGAGTCATTGAAGCATTTTTAATGCACAGAAGAGAAGGAAGAACAGAATCACCAAAAGTTGCAGCTTTGAAAGTAACATGCTGAATTTGTCATATTTAAAAAAATAAGTAGGCTATACATAATTTGCAGTTTCATATATTTCATGTACTTTTCTCTTCTACTTATATTTCATGTACTTTTCTACTATGTATAAAGAAATGCTCATTTTATTTGGTCCTTGTTCAGAATGAAACTAAATTCAAAGCAAAAATTAAAAAAATAAAAGGTTTTAAGGATTCTTGACTTATTAAGAATTGTTATGTATTTGTTCTTGACTAATTTTTTTTTTTAACAAATCATAATCCTGGCCTTAATAAATGCTTGCTAATTTAATGTGACATGGAGGAGGAATTAAGGAGCTAAATGATATGGGAATGACTGTATCCAATCCCTCCACAGTACCATGGGTAGACCTTGCTCCTCACAATTTCCAATTCCTTTCACTTTGAAAGGTCTCATTGAGGCTTGACAAACCTCTCTATTGGGTTTTCTTTTTCTTGTCACCCCCAGTTATCTTGTTCTTGAATCTCCTCATCCAACTCTACTAACTGAAGAGTAGTAGTTTCCAAATTCTTTCCTAATTGTTTCTAGAATAACCTACACAGTCCCCCTATGAGGAAGGTGCTATTATCACCCCCATTTTATAGATGAAGAAAATGAGGCTGATCAAAGGGCTATAAAAATGCGCATACCATTTGACCCAGCAATATCACTTCTAGGGTTATATTGCAAAGAGATCATAAACAATGGAAAAGGGACCCACATGTACAAAAATGTTTATAGCAACTCTTTTTGTGGTGACCAAAAACTGGAAATCAAGAGGGGATGCCCATCAATGGGGGAGTAGCTCAGCAAGTCATGGTATATGAATATAATGGAATACTATTGTGCTATAAGAAATGACAAACAGGAGGACTTCAGAAAAACCTGGAAAGATTTATATGAACTGATGCTGAATGAAGTGAGCAGAACCAGGAGAACACTGTACACAGTAACAGCCACAGTGTCCAAGAACAATATCTGATAAACTTAGCTTTTCACAGCAATGGAAGGACCCAAGGACCCATGAAGCAAAATGCCATCCACATCCAGAGAAAGAAGTAGAATCAGAACACAGAATGAAACAGACTCTTTTCTCTTGTGTTATGTTTTGGTTTCTCTCATGGTTTCTCCCATTTGTTTTAATTCTTCTATGCAACGTGATTAATGTGAAAAAATGTTTAATAAGAATGTATGTGTAGGACCCATAAGATTGCATGCCATCATGGGGAGGGAGGGGGTGAATATTTAAAACTTATGAAAGTGATTGTTGAGAACTGAAAACAAATAATTTAAAAAAAAAAGTGAGGCTGAGAGATGTTAAATGACTTGCCCATGGCTTACAGCTGATAAGGATCTAAGATAAATTTTTCTTACTCCAAGTCTAGCACTCTATCCACTATGCCACTTTATTGTCTCATCTAAACAGAGGTGATTACCAAATAGATGCATTAGTTAAGTACCTTGAGACCTCCAAGGAAACCAAGAGATTGGCCAGAAGGAGCAATTTTTCTTTCTTAGAGGCCTTGTGGTATGGCAGAAAATTCAAATGGTGTACTTACATGTTGAAGCCAGCCTGTACATCATATATTGACATGTGGCCAAATGAGGTAAACCCAGAAGTCCACAAGGAAATGTGTGGGCAGATGCAGACAAAGGACCATTGTAAGATCAGAACCCCCAGCAAGTTTTTTGTATGCGCCATCCTTGACCTATTTGTTGGCCTACTTTCAGCATATTCACTTCATAGACCTTCCTTAACCAACCTTGCACATACAAGTTTCATTTCCTGGCACTGCCCTTGAGCCTTCCTTTATATTGTTGCTTATTTTATAGATTCCTCCCACTGAATAACCAAAATGTTTTGACTCCATTCTGGATTACTGAATGCTGTGTCAATCAATGAAATCTATGTGGCATTCCATATGCTTTTCATGCTTAAAATTTACCTAAAATATCATGAATCTATAGAATCTATACACTAGCCATCATTTGATAACTAATAAATTGAATCTAATTGTTATGATTTTAGTTTTACATATTACCTTTTTTAGTCACTCAATTAATTGGTCAACAAATAAGAGCACTGGAGACACACAGAAAAAGTAAAAATAGTCCCTGTCCTTAAGGAATTTACATTCAGACAGGGGAAACAACATATACATTAATTGATGTAAGATAAAATGTAGACTATAAAGAAGAGGCCTTAGAGGGGAAGGTACTAGCAATTGGGCAAGGAGAATGGTCCCAGAAAGGTCATTCTTTAGATGAGTCTTAAAGGAAGGTAGAGATTCTACCAGATGGACATTAGGAGAAAGAGCACTGTATTCAACGAAAAAAGCCAGTTAAAAAAGAGGGATGAATTTGAATAGGAATGATAATGAGTTCTGTTTTGGACATTTTTAATTTGAGATGCCTATGAGACATCTAGTACAAAGTGCCCAATAGATAGTTGGCGATGTGGAATGGAACTCAGAAGAGTGAGGGTAAACAGATTTGGTAACCATGTGAAGAGACGAAAGGTGAATCCATAGGAGCAGATAAGATCACCAGGTGAGAGATTATAAAGAGAAAAGAGGAAGTCTGAACTATGTGGTACAACCTGTTAGTGAGAGTGATGCAGAATGAAGATCCAAGTCTGAGAAACTGGGAAAAGATTTTTTTATTGACTGATGCAGCAGAGTGAAATAAGAAAAATCTGGAGAATTTATACAATAATAATATTCTCAAGAAAAAAAATTTAAAGGACTAAAAGTTTGATTAATGCAATGACTAACCATATTTTGAAAAAAGGAATAATAAAGCATGCTGCTGTCCTAAGAGGTCATTATTTCAAGGTGAGAAGACATTCATTTTCAGGTGGAAACAATTTGGCAATTTTTTTGGCTTGATTTATGCATATTTATTTATAAGATTTTTTTTTTCTATTGAAGTGGGAGAGGGGAAGGAGGAGATAATTGTCTTCAAGTATTTGAAAAACTATGACATAAAAGAGGAATCCTGCTTAGTCTCAGAAAGCAGAAATAAAAGAGATGTGTAGAAGCAACAGAGAGGCAGATTTAGGCTTGATAGAAGCCAAAATATTCTAACAATTAGAGCTGTCCAGACTATTCCATAATGGAACAGACTGCCACTGTAGCAGATTTATCTTCACTACAGGTTTATAGTTGTTGTCCTTCATTCTCAAAGAGGACCAAAATTATATCATTATGTTGCAGTCTGTGTGTACAGTGTATCTGACTGTGGCTGATCAGACCAATGAGGTTCAAAAGGCTCTACCTCAGGTTGGGCACAAATAGTCCACATGAACATTTCGAGTGGAGATGTCTCTAAAGTGCACATCTCATGTTTCTTTTGAGCTGCCATAATTCTGCTTAGCTCATAAGAGCACAACACATTCTTGGTTGTAGGAATACCATGCTGGGCAGTCTTTTTGCCCAGGATCAGTTCCAAAGTTCTTCAGAAAGACCTTGAGAGTCTCCTTGTATCATTTCTTCTGACCTGCATGTGAGTGTTTTGTATGAATTCTCCATAAAAATTGTCTTTTAAGTAAATATACATCAGGCATTCAAACAACATGGCCAGCCCAGAGCTGCATTCTCTGCAGTAGAGTTAGAATGCTTGGAAGTTTAGTTTGAGAAAGGACCTCAGTGTCCAGTACTTTTATCTTACCAGGTGATCTTCAGAATCTTCCCAAGACAATTTAAATGGAACTATTTCAGTTTCTTGGTATGTTGCTAATATACTGTCCAGGTTTCACAAGCATATGATATGTTGAGGTCAACATAATGACTTTGTGGATGTTCAGTGTGATAGGCAGGCTAGTAGCTCTTCTCTCCCACACTTTCCTTCAGAGCCTCCTAAACACTGAGCTAGCTCTGGCAATGCATGTGTCAAGGCTTATAATCAAAAGCTGGATGAACACAATGAAGATATGGAGAAGGAATTAGACTAGACTGACCTTGGAGGTAGTTGCTAACCCTGAGTTCCTAAGATCTCTGCCCTTTAGAATCTTCATCTTCTTTCAAGGGTCTGGTACCAACTCTTCCCTTATACTCCCTACCTGAAAACTTTCTTTCCCTCTTTTTAAGTATTCCAAGAGAACTTTGCCTGGATTTCTTCTTTGCCCTATAACTGTATATTGTGTTATGCCTATCTGTGTACATTTCATATTCAACTATACCCACATTAGAATATATAAGCACCCTGAAGCAAGGGATCATGTCAGTTTTGTCTATTCCCACCATCACTTAGCTCAGGGCCTTGAACAGACCTATATGAACTAGAAACCTTCTATACCTCAGTGGATCTGTGATCTCATCAATATGGTTATTCCTGTGAAAAATACTTATCATAAACCATCTATGTCAGCTCAGCCTCTTAAACTCTTGTCCATACCCTCCTATAAATCTATTCTTGAACTCTTAATATTTCCAGAATGTCAATGGAGCCATCCCTCAATTATTCATCTAAATAATTACATAATAAGCCAATCTTTTTTTCCCCTCAGTCATACATTTCTCTAATGACAACCTTTTTGCCACTTCCTCTGCCCAGTTCCTCACTTGAAGTGTACTATAGACTGCTCATGCCCACCAGGGACATCTCTGTGGCTTTAGTGAGGTATTAATAAATGTTTAGTTGACCTGAATCTGCTCACTTTACCAATGAGATCCCAAGGAGGTAACAAGATTTATCTAGGTCATATAGCAGAGGTGAGGTTTGAACCCAGGTCTTTTCATTCCACATACAATACTTTTTCTACTATGCTACATGGGCTCTCAGTCAAGACCATATGCTGAACATGTGAGTATTTTCTAAAGAAATCTTTAGAACAAAGGTCGTTAACCTGGATTCACATGCAAATTTCAGGGACATTCAAGAACTTGAATGGGAAAAATTGCATCTTTGTTTTCACTAAGTTTTGGTTTTCTTTGTAATCTTATGGTTTTTATTTGATGCATCTAATGACATGATTCAAAGAAGGGGTCCATGGGCTTCACTAGACTGCCAAAAGGGTCCATGATACAAAAAATTAAGAACTCCTTTTCTGGAGCATCTTATAGCTACGGCACAGTAGCATCACTATACATACATTTAGGGTTATGCATGTTTGTATATGTATATATATATGAATATATGTATGTATATATGCAGATATATACACATATATATCACTAATAGTACTAAACAGTGATTTCTCCAAGTCTGATTCAAAGTATATGTCTCTGAAAATACTCACCATTCTATAAGCTGAAGTTTGCTCCTGCTTGCTTAATCTATAAATGAGTGGATATTTTAGGCAAGTTTTACAAAACTGAATGTATCAAACAGTAAGTAAAGCACAAGAAATTTAATGACTTCATGGTACTAAACTCATGGTATAGAACATCAGCAGATAGATAACAGATAGAACAGTTCTTGTCTCATTCACCTCAGCAACTGTTTTTTTTCTGCTTTGTACCTAACTACCCTATACCTGTCCCCACTTACTTTTACAGCAAATAGTCTATCTGAAGCTATCTTATGTGGATTCCTTCATGTTACCTTCTCTACCTCTCAGACTTTCTCAATATCCATAACCTTCTCTCTTCCTTTCTTTTTTGTCACAGGATATTTGTACTCACAAAAGCATACATTAATACCCCCTAATGCCCTAATCCTACCATCTTCCGCCTCCTCCAGAATCTTGCTTCAGCGTTCATCCTCTGTCTCTCCTTTGCCATCATCTCCTTGCTATTGTCTTACAAACATGCTTAAGTTTCCCCAGTTCCACCATTCACTTACCTTTCTATCCCAATAAGCTACCATTTTCTCTCCCTTCACCAATGTTATTTAAGTCTACACCTGAGGCCTTTTCTTTATCACTATTTCAACACCTTATAATCAGGTCTCTACCACTCTGTATCTCTAAAGTGACTTCCTACACATCAAATTCAATCATCTTTCACTTGTCATCATTCTTGACCTTTCCAAAGCTTTTTAAAAAATAACTTTATTATGTGCTTAAAAACATGAATATTTCCTAAACATAAAGGGTTTCAGTAAACCCTTCTTAATGCTCTCTCTATCTCTGTGTGTCTATCTCTCCTTTTTCTCTCTCTCTTCCTCCTTTCTCTGTCTCTCTCACCTTTCAGTTTCTTTAACTGTAAGAACTATTCTGTCTTCTGTGCTGGCTCCTCATTCTCTTCCCAAACACCTTTAACAGTAAGCACCCCAACATACACAGGGAGCCTGCTATCACAGCTTCTTAGACCTACATTCATAAAAGGAAAGGCAACTTAAGGAGTTAACAATCACTTTAATCAAATACATGTGTTATTTCTTTAACCAAGAACATATATCATTCACCACAGTTGGACCCCAACTGTCTGACCATAGTTACCAGAGAAGAAAGCATTGACATCTGTGTTTTAAAGCCAGAGGGCTTCTTTTGCCACTTCCCAGAGTCCTCATTTGGTCAAACAAACACTTCCAGTCAGTAAGCCCCAAACTAAAACCTGTTTTATACCTTTTTTATTATATTTATATATTTATTATATGTATACCTTTTTTAGAGCATGAACAATTTATTTCTAACTTGGAGGGAAAGTTGAGCCAAAACATAGTTGGCAACAGTGGAGCAGAAAAGGAGTGGGCAACTTTCAGAGATCTGGTATACAGCACAGCATTTGCTCATCTGGGTCAGAACACTCACAAACACCAAGATTGGTTTGATGAAAATGGGGAAATCCAGAAGTTGCTAAATGAAAAATGAGAACTCCACAGGATTTACCAGCAGGAGAGTTCAGTCTCTAAGAAGGCATTTAATTCCATCAAAAGTACAAGCAAAGCTTAGAGAGATACAGGATTCCCAGCTCAGTAAGAAGGCAAATGAAATTGTTTTATACTGATGGTAACAATCCAAAGTGCTTTCATGTTTCCTTGAAAGCTATTTATAAACTCAAAACCTATGGTGCATCACAACTACTCAGTGGTGATGGAGCCACATTGATTAGTGATAAGGACACGATCCTAGAGAGATGGGTTTCCATAGTGTTCAACAGACCATCATCAATCAATGCTGAAGCCATTGACCATTTACTTCAGGCTGAAGTCAATCCCTCCTTAGCTAAACTTCCAACTGAACAGGAGGTTTTGAGGGCCATTAGGCTCCTTTCATGTGACAAGGCATCTGGTGCTGATTCTATTCCAGCTGAGATTTACAAGGTAGGGGGACCACTGCTCATACAAAAGCTGACTAAAATTTTCTAGGTTATATGCCCAGAGGAGGTTATCCCCCTGGAGTTCAAGGATGCCTCCATTGTCCATCTCTATAAAGGTAAAGGGAATAGATTGTCCTGTGACAATCACAGTGGAGTCTCTCTCTTAGTCACTGCTGGCAAAATTCTTGCTAGACTCCTCCTTAATAGGCTGATCCTTCACCTGGTAGATGGGCATATACCTGAGAGCCAGTGTGGCTTCAGAAAGGGCCTAGGAACAGTTCACATGGTGTTTGCTGCCTGACAACTCCAGGAGAAATGCCAGGAGCAGAACAGAGGTTCGTACACAACGTTTGTAGATCTGCCCAAGGTCTTTGGCACTGTTAGTCATGAGGGTTTATAAAAGTTGTCGAAATTTGGTTGCCCAGAGAAGTTCATCAGTATTATATGTCAGTTATTCATGAGGGCATGTTTGCCTGGGTTGTGGATAGTGTACAAAGCTCTCATGCCTTCCCAGTCACCAATAGAGTGAAACAGGGCTGTGTGCTTGCTCTCATGCTTTTTAGCATGATGTTTTCATTCAAGTTGTAAAATGCTTTCAGTGAAAATGAACACATTGGGGGGTGGAGCCAAGATGGCGGAGTAGAAAGACGCACATACACATAGCTCTGAACCCACAACCCATAGAACATCTGTAAACAGCAACTCACTGAGAATTCTGCAGCACCAGAGGCCAAAGAACATTGAAGCGAAGGAGATTTCTGTTCCAGAGGGACCCGCAAACCTCTCGCAAAAGGTCCTTCGCGCCGCAGACTGGGAGCTGAGCACAGCCCTGTCGCGGCCGCGGCACCGAGAGGAGCAGATCCGAGCAGGCTTCAGGAACGGAGTCTCCAGTGGCCACACAAGTCCCTCCATCCACAAGTGATGGGGGTCGGTGAGAGGGTCTCTTTGGCGGGTTGAGAGAGGAGTGGGGTGCCCCCATAACTCAGGCCCCCTCAGGAGGCAACAGTGGAGACGGGAGCAGACCGGGGCTCCCCAAGCAGGCAGGAGCCTGGATCCATTGTTGAAGGTCTCCACATAAACCCCCCCCCCCCCACCGAGGGAACTGAGCCCGAGAGGCGGCCCTGCCCCCACCTGAGCACCTAAACTTAATCTCACACTGAATAGCAGCCCTGTCCCCGCCCAAAGCCCTGAGGCTGGGAAGCAGCATTTGAATCTCAGACCCCAAGCACTGGCTGGGAGGATCTGGAGGTGAAGTAGGTGTGAAGAGAATATTCAGAAGTCAAGTCACTGGCTGGGAAAATGCCCAGAAAAGGGAAAAGAAATAAGACTATAGAAGGTTACTTTCTTGGTGAACAGGCATTTCCTCCCTTCCTTTCAGATGAGGAAGAACAATGCTTACCATCAGGCAAAGACACAGAAGTCAAGACTTCTGTATCCCAGCCCACTCAATGGGCTCAGGCCATGGAAGAGCTCAAAAAGGGTTTTGAAAATCAAGTTAAAGAGGTAGAGGAAAAGCTGGGAAGAGCAATGAGAGACATGCAGTCAAAGCATGAACAGCAGGTCAGCACCCTGCTAAAGGAGACCCAAAAAAATGCTGAAGAAAATGACACCTTGAAAAATAGGCTAACTCAATTGGCAAAAGAGGTTCAAAAAGCCAATGAGGAGAAGAATGCTTTCAAAAGCAGAATTAGCCAAATGGAAAAAGAGATTCAAAAGCTCACTGAAGAAAATAGTTCTTTCAAAATTAGAATGGAACAGATGGAGGCTAATGACTTTATGAGAAACCAAGAAATCACAAAACAAAACCAAAAGAATGAAAAAATGGAAGAGAATGTGAAATATCTCATTGGAAAAACAACTGACCTGGAAAATAGATCCAGGAGAGACAATTTAAAAATTATGGGACTACCTCAAAGCCATGATCAAAAAAAGAGCCTAGACATCATCTTTCATGAAATTATCAAGGAAAACTACCCTGAGGTTCTAGAACCAGAGGGCAAAATAAATATTCAAGGAATCCACAGAACACCGCCTGAAAGAGATCCAAAAAGAGAAACTCCTAGGAACATTGTGGCCAAATTCCAGAGTTCCCAGGTCAAGGAGAAAATATTGCAAGCAGCTAGAAAGAAACAATTCAAGTATTGTGGAAATACAATCAGGATAACACAAGATTTAGCAGCTTCTACATTAAGGGATCGAAGGGTGTGGAATAGGATATTCCAGAAGTCAAAGGAACTAGGACTAAAACCAAGAATCACTTACCCAGCAAAACTGAGTATAATACTTCAGGGGAAAAATTGGTCTTTCAATGAAATAGAGGACTTTCAAGCATTCTTGATGAAAAGACCAGAGCTGAAAAGAAAATTTGACTTTCAAACACAAGAATGAAGAGAAGCATGAAAAGGTGAACAGCAAAGAGAAGTCATAAGGGACTTACTAAAGTTGAACTGTTTACATTCCTACATGGAAAGACAATATTTGTAACTCTTGAAACTTTTCAGTATCTGGGTACTGGGTGGGATTGCACACACACACATGCACACACGCACACACACATAGAGACAGAGTGCACAGAGTGAATTGAAGAGGATGGGATCATATCTTAAAAAAATGAAATCAAGCAATGATAGAGAAATATATTGGGAGGAGAAAGGGAGAAATGGAATGGGGCAAATTATCTCTCATAAAAGAGGCAAGCAAAAGACTTATTAGTGGAGGGATAAAGAGGGGAGGTGAGAGAAAAACATGAAGTTTACTCTCATCACATTCCACTAAAGGAAGGAATAAAATGCACACTCATTTTGGTATGAAAATCTATCTTACAATACAGGAAACTGTGGGAGAAGGGGATAAGCAGGGTGGGGGGGATGATGGAAAGGAGGGCATGGGGAGGAGGGAGCAATTTGAGGTCAACACTCGTGGGGAGGGACAGGATCAAAAGAGAGAATAGAAGTAATGGGGGACAGGATAGGATGGAGGGAAATATAGTTAGTCTTATACAACACAACTATTATGGAAGTCATTTGCAAAACTACACAGATTTGGCCTATATTGAATTGCTTGCCTTCCAAAGGGAAAGGGTGGGGAGGGAGGGAGGTAAAGAAGTTGGAACTCAAAGTGTTAGAACAACTGTCGAGTAATTTTCTTGCCACTAGGAAATAAGAAATACAGGTAAAGGGGTATAGAAAGTTATCTGGCCCTACAGGACAAAAGAGAAGATGGAGACAAGGGCAGAGAGGGATGATAGAAGAGAGAGCAGATTGGTCATAGGGGCAATTAGAATGCTTGGTGTTTGGGGGGAGGACAAAAGGGGAGAAAATTTGGAACCCAAAATTTTGTTAAAATGAATGTTAAAGAAAGAAAGAAAGAGAGAGAGAGAGAGAGAGAGAGAGAGAGAGAGAGAGAGAGAGAGAGAGAGAGAAAGAAAGAAAGAAAGAAAGAAAGAAAGAAAGAAAGAAAGAAAGAAAGAAAGAAAGAAAGAAAGAAAGAAAGAAAGAAAGAAAGAAAGAAAGAAAGAAAGAAAGAAAGAAAGAAAATGAACACATCATTAAGGTCAACTACCACACCAATGGTAAGTTCTTCAATTTGAAAAGGCTACAAGTCAGGACAAAGTGGAGGGAGTGTTGGTGCATGATTTTCTGTTTGTTGATGATTGTGCACTCAATGCAGCCTCTGAAGCTGAGATGCAACAAAGTATGGATCAATTCTCTGCTGCCTGTGCTAATTTTGACCTAATAATTAACACCAAGAAAACACAGGTGCTTCATCAGCCTCCACCACACTATCCATATGTGGCACCATCAATTACAACAAATGGGGAAGTTTTGAATGCTATGGATAAGTTCACTTACCTTGGTAGTGTACTTTCCAGGGATGTATGCATTGACAATGAGGTTGACTCAACGCATTGCCAGAACTAGCTCAGTGTTTGGGAGGCTCTGAAGAAAAGTTTAGGAGAGAAGAGGTATTACACTGACTACCAAACTGAAGAGCCATTATGCTGACCTCATTGTTGTATGCCTGTGAAACATGGACATTCTACCAGCACCATTCCAGGAAACTAAATTGCTTCCATTTGAACTGTCTTAGGAAGATTCTGAAGATCACTTGGCAAACACTGAGGTCTTTGTTCAAACTAAACTTCCAAGCATTCAAACTATGCTTCAGAGAGTGCAACTCTGATGGGCTGGCCATGTTGTTCAAATGCAAAATATATGCTTGCCAAAAAGACTATTTTATGGAGAACTGGCCTGAGGCAGGTGATCACATAGTGGCCAGAAGAAGCAATACAAAGACACTCTCAAAGTCTCTCTCAAGAACTTTGGATTTGATTGCATGACATGGGAGATACTGGCACAGGACCACTCAGCATGGTGTGCCCACATCAGAAAATGTGCTGTGCTGTATGAGCAAAGCAGAACTGAAACAACACAAAGTATACATAGGATGTGCAAATTTGGAGTATCCACCCCAAATGTCCACATGGACTATCTGTGTCCAATCTGCGGTAGAGCATTCTGAGCTCGTATTCATCTGATCAGTGACAGTTGTACACACTGAAACTTCACTTTATCATGGTGATGTCATTTTGGTCCTCTTCCAGAAGGAAGAACAACAACTAACCAACCTTTTTTAGAGCCAGAGGGCATCACAACCCTTGAGAACCAGTGCCTCATTAACTATTGGGCCTTCCCACAAATCTTCCCTAATCAAACTCCCCTTAATAGGCAGGCCCATTTATGGGTAGGGAAGATCTTTAATCATATTAAAATAATTAACAATAAAAATACATATACTGTTTCTAGTTAAAGAAACTCTTGTTTCTATACTTTACTCCTAGTAAAGACTCTTGATTGATAAAGGCAAGATTCAGTCAGAGGCACTTGATTATACTAAACAAAAACAGCAAAAGATCCTATTTTGCTTGCACCTTGATTATGACTGTCCCAGGAAGGTTTGTTTGTCCTAGATCCTCTCTTCTTCTCTCTTCCCTTTCACCAATGCCTTAGACTACTCCCCTTTAAGCAAATAAATCCCACAACTTTTATCTCTGATCCTGACCTCATTTCTGAGTTTTAGATTCTTATTTCTAACAACTCATAATAGCTCTCCACTCTGAGGTCATACCAATACCTCAATTTCAACATATTCAAAAATCAGTTTTGGTATCTTCCACCACATAAACCTCTTATTTCCTCTGGCTTAGTTATTTCTGTTTATGGCAAATCCATTCACCTTGTTTCCTATGCTCAAAATGCTGGAATTATCTTGGACTCATCCATTTTCCTCACTTTTCAAATCATTCTATTATCAGGTCCTATCAGTTCTACCTCCTCATTATTGCTCCTATCCATCCCACCTCCCTCCTCACTAGTCCCGTTGGCTTTAACATAATAGAGACCTTCCCTACTACCACCCCTGAAATACTGCAATAGATTAGTAATAGGGCATCCTATCTCCCACTTTGTACCTGCATATCCTTATTAGAATAATCTTCCTTATGCCTGAACCTAGGAACTGTCTTATTCCTTTGCTCAGATATCTTCAGTGGCTCCCTATTGTCCATCAAGGATTGTTCAAACTCCTCTACCTGACATTTAAAACCCTCCACAATATGGTGCCACCCTATTTTTCCAAATTTATCTCACAAGTTAGTTAGAAAAAGCATTGGAGATTATCTAGTACAGCTTGTACACCCCCAAAAATTCCTTCAATGATAACACCAACAAACCTCTTTAAGTCATCCAGCCTCTATTGCAAAATAGTGACTGAGGAACTATGTTCAAAGGTAGACCATAGAACTTTGGATAACTCTTGTTAGGAAGGTGTTTGTAGTACTTTTTCCCCTTATATTTACCCTAAATCTCCCATAGGCACTATTTCTGCACTTTGGGCCAAGTGGATTAAGTCAAATTCCTTTTCAGCCTTCAGTTCCTTCCCACCCCACCCCCAGTCCAATACAACAAGCAATTATTAGGTGCCTCTGTATAAGGCACTGGAAATACAAATACAAACCAAAAAACAGTCCATGACCTCTAGTAGCTTACAGGATAAATGTTAAATAGTTTTTTTAATCCATCCTTATATGACATCATCTCCCAACATATCACCATCTCTCTCCCTATTCATAATACTCCCTTGCATACACCAGACTGGACTACTACTACTCTTTCCTTACTTACTGGGCTCTCATATTTCCAAGCCTTACCTTACATTGTTCCCTGTTATCTGCATTGTCTTCCCTTCCCTTCTTCACTATTTATCCATCTTTTAAAGCCTAAATAAATTGTCACTACCTCCTTTAAAGTTTTCTCTGATTCCTCTCCTGTAAGAATTCCTAACATAGCACTTTTGTTTCGTAACTCTCATAAGACCATAGCATAGCTCAGAGCTGGAAGAAACTTCACAAATTTTTACAAGGTAACTGAAGCCCATCGAGGTTGAGTGACTTTTCTAAAGTTAGACAGATAGGAAACATCAGAGGCAAGATTGAAATTCAGGTCCTCTGACTCCAGAGACAGAGTTCTTTTCTCCATACTGAGCTTCCTCCCTAATGCATATATAGCATAAACAGAAGGAAAGTAGCTTTGGTAGAAAAAAAAAAAAGAAAAATGAAAAATAATATAAGCTAGAGTTAAGTGAACACAGGGGAAGCTAAGCGATGCAGTGAATTGAACTCCAATCCTGGAGTCAGAAAGTCCTCAGATACTGGCTATGTGACCCTGAGCAAGTCACTTAATTTGTTTGCCTCAGTTTCCTCATCTGTTAAATGAGTTAAGAGAAGGAAATGACAAACCACTCCAGTCTTTGTCGAGGAAATCTCAAATGAGGTCACAAAAAGTCAGACACAACTCTTGAACAAGTCAGCAGAAGTCATAAAACTATCACTGATTCCTATAACGTGTGAACATTGACTTGCATATTGAACGAAAATAGGAATTCCTAAACAGTAATCAATAAGATACATCAACAAGACTTTCTGAAATTCATGATTACATTTACAAAAGCCTATCTTAATTAAATCTTATCTTTAAAGGTCTGACAGGCATAGGAAGTACCAGTGACCTGTTATCCCAGCACCTTTGTTTGTCAAAGGACACAACAACAAGAAAAAGGTCAAAAAACTGTACTCAGTTACTAAACCCACCAAATACCTTCCCTGTTGTGTTAACTTTCTAGAAAACTTCAGCCTTTCTAGGGTTACCGAAGAAAATTTAACTCCAAGGTGGTGGTATTTTTTAAAATATTTTGTTTAAAAGTCTTCACAATTCAATTTCTTTTTTTAAAAAAATCTGTCACAAAGAATACTTCAAATTCATTAAGAGAACAGTGGTGAATAATCATTATGTTTATTCAAAGAAAGTAGAGCTCTTCAAAAAAAAGATTTACATCAATATATTAATGATACATTATATATTATACTTCTATGAAAGTATAATATATTCCCATTTATCTGAAAGTTAACAGTGAGAACTGGCTTTGCTGTAACCAAGATCTAGTTGCAAGTTTCACTTCTCTCCTCCTTGCCCACCTCTCCCACCTGAAATCCTGGCAGTGTGCCCCTCAACTTCTCAGTGACCCAGGAAACTTTTAAGACTAAACTGTAAAGTACTTGTTGCTCTACCTGAGTAGAACAAGTTTCCTCACCTAGAGCTCGCTACAGTAAAGAAATCACAGGTCTGTTTTTTTTAAAGGATATTATTAAAAGTGTTAGAATCACATGTTAATAATGGTGATACATGACATGATTATTCTGTATAATTATTAAAACATGGTGATGATAATAATTACAGTAAACCTCCATGTTTCCAATAGTCCAGTGGTAGTGAGACAGCAGGACAGCCAGCCACTCATCTTGGTGGTGCCTCTGCAGTCTGTCCGTCTGTCCGTCTGTGTCTTGTCAGTCTGTTAATCTCAGTCATTTTGTCTGTCAGTTTGACTATGTCTGTCTTGTCCATCCGTCTGTCTTGTCAGCCATTCGATCGTCAGTATGTCTGCCTGCCTGCCTGTCTGCCTGTCTTGTCAGTCTGTGCGTCTGTCCGTCTGTCTGCCTCCCTGCCTGCCCACAGTCTGCCAGGCGGTCAGGTCACACGGTCTGCGCAGAGCTAGAGTAGCGCCCTCTCCAGCAAGCTCTGCAGACCTGGCACTGGCCCCAGGGGGAGGCGGAGAAAAGGCGGCACCTGCTCCCGGGAGTCCTGGGGCTGGCAGGCCACTGGAGCGGCAGGGTCAGTCCCAAGAACCTCACTCACCAGGGACAGCACTTTGTACGTGTTGGGATCCTTGGTTTTGTGCGCCCGCACGCCTTTTTCAGGCTGCTGCTCGTCCCCCAAGTCCAGCGGAGCCAGCATGCTCACAGCTGCCTGCGGGTCCCCGGCAGCGTCCCCGTAACCCTGCTCCTTGCCCGTTCCCGCGCGGCTCTCCTTGGTGCCCGGGTGGCTCCCGCTGCAGCCGTCCCTCTCCATGGTAGGCTCACGCTTTCCGCTCCTCGGGCTCCTCCGCGGGTTGCCTTGCTTTAATAAGAGTCACTGAGGGCGGCCTGGCCCCGGGGACTCCGCCCCTCTCCTTCAGCCAGTCTCCTCCCAGACCCTTGGCTCTTTTCCCCTAGCCAATAATGTAAAATGTGAGGGGGAGAGCTGCCCAACGCCCCGGATTATTTGGCTTCCTGTCTGATTTCGGGCACTCTGGTTGTTGGGTTATTTTGGGTGTTTTACGTGTGTGTCTCTTTAACTTCCCCCAAAGCCTTTCCCCTCACCCCACCCTGGGCACCAACTGAAGACTTGCAGGAATCGCCCTGCTCAGTACCTTAGTATTGCCTGAATTGCATAGTGTGGTCTGCAGAGGGCATGAGATCATGTGGCCCCAAAATAGTGTGAGCGGAGAAGGAGGAGGATGGATGGATGGATGCTGTTTATAAGGGAACAGAAGGACAAGCCTGGGACTCTCCTGTGTGACTTTGTAGGCAAACTAGAACCCGTGGGAGGAAGACGACCTCCCTGCTCTTTTCTCCCTCCTGAACAGAAATAGAGTGTGATGAAGGAAACATCGGGTTTCATCATTAAAATCCTAGGCTCAAAGGCTTCAGAGCTGGAAGGGACCAGTCTGTTGGGAAATGCAGACTCCCAAGGTTTTGGCGTCCTTCCCGTTTTGTTTAGTGGATTCATGTGTTGGTCCTTCTAAACTTAATATGCTGGAAACTTTCAAGTGACATGTTGTCCCTTTCTGTGGCTGACGCTTTGATATTGAACCAACGGTGACAAGCTGGTTCCCAACTCAAACTGGAGTTTTAACAAAAGAAAGAAAAGAACTCTAAATACTGCAGCGGGGACTCGAGCCTGGGAGAAGCGTCCTGGAGTTTCTTCAGCTAGCTTCTGCGGCATTCACAGGGTAGCTGCCCATCAGTAACAAAGACCACGTGTGTAATGCCGACTCAGACTTGCCTGTGCATCCCTAAAACAGTTCCTGACAACAGTCCAGGCTTTTCAACGTCCATATCAACTCCATCGTTGAGGGGATGTTTGTAAATTCTCAAAACAAAATTAATGTAATTTTAAAATGTTTATAAATTTGCATGCATTTATACGGTGTTTTGCTCTTAACAAAGCACTTTTGCATATTGGATGACTAGAAATTCATATTGTTTTAACAGCGTAACAGGTGAATGTTGATGCCTTCAAAGTATTTGGGTTCAGGGAGAGGAAGCAGTGTGGTACAGCTAAGAGAGTGCTAGATGGGGCGTTAGAACACTCAAGTTCAATTCTAATTTACTATAGTGCTTAGTACATTGCTTGACAGTAAGTAATTACAGATATTAGCTTCATTTTTCTTTTTCTTTCTTCCTCTTTTTTTAAAACTATTACTCCTACCTGCTGTGACCTTGGCCAAATCACTTAGTCATACTGATCCTCAGTTTCCTTATACGTAAAATGTAGGGGTTGGACTAAATGAACCCTAAACAGTCCTCCCACTCTACAACTGTGATCCTGAATACACTTATTCAACAGAGCAAATTCTCCAATAACTCAGGGATTTCTCTGTTTCAATCTGCATTATATACCTAGAGTAGGAGTTCTTAACCTGGGATCCATAGACCATGGGGAAGAAAAAAATGAATCTTTATTTTCACTACTTCTACCTGAAGTTCAGGGCAGCTAAGTGGTGAAGTGGATAGCATGCCCAACCTGAAGTCAAGAAGTCAACAGCTCTCTGAGTTCGAATCTGGCCTCAGACTACTAGCTGGGTAAGTCACTTCATCCTGTTTGCTTCTGTTTCCTCATTTGTAAAAGGAGCTGGAGAAAGAAATGGCAAACCACTGCAGTATCTTTGCCAAGGAAATGCTAAATGGACTCAGAAGAGTTGGACACAACTGAACAACAGAAGAATGAAGTCTGGCATTTCCTTCATCATTTAAAAATGAGGAAAGATCCACAGATTTCACCAAACTACCAAAGAAGCCTATTACAAGAAACAGGTTAAGAATCAGGGGTTTTGTGAGGTTCAAATGAGACAATGAATGGAAAGCACTTTGCAAATCTTAAAGTACTACATAAAAGCCAATTATTATTGTTAGTTTACAGTTCCCAGGTCTCCAGTCTACTAATGATTTCTTCCCTGATCATTCCTGCTTGGCTTAAGAATATTTATTCATCAATATGTGTGTGGTGGTAAATGTTTAACTACCAGGATCTCCCAGAAAAAGAAAAAAAAATGTATTCAAGAATGCTTTTAAATTACATTATAAACACTTTCTTAAGTCTAAACAATCAACAAAACAATAAAGCAAGCCCTCTTTTGTAGCAATTACCTACTTCTGAAGTGTAAATCCTCACCTGAAAGTTTAAGGAAAGGTAGTAGAGGCTAGCTCCAGCATACCTCTGTTTAAAAACAAAACAAACAAACAAAACCTACTCTAGAGTTCAGTTCAGTGCCTTGTACTTGGTTTAATGTTTAATAAGGGCTTGTTGAACTGAAATGACTTCCCAAAGGGCTGGAATGACCCTAAAAAAAACATCTTGTTTCATTTTAAATTTGCCCAACTTGATCATACTTTATTCCCATGATGTGTCATTTGGGAAACACATGAAACCTGAAAGGACAAATATTTGTCATCCTTAAGGATAATTAAGAGAATGTGCTACAGGTTCTGAGGGTTGTTCCCCCAAAAGGGGGAGAAGGGTTAAAGAAGCTTCACTATTCCTAAACTACATTAAATTAAAATTACTTGCCCAGAGCTACATAGATTTAGAGGCAAGGTTTGAATCCAGACTTTAAGTCCAGCATTTTTCCATTGTACTATGTACATATAGTAACATCTATAAGATTTTATTTTAAAAGTTGGCTCAAGTTCATTCATGTGGGATGTCACCCACAGAAAGCCTTTTGATTCCACTCTTAAGATTGTTGTTATCCAATTGATTACCTTGTACCAAGAGGTACCCTAAAGAGGGTTAGTTTCTTCCCCAAGGTCACACAACTTGTTAGTGGCAGATCAGGACTAGAAATCAGTCCTTTGAAGTCCTGTATTCTAGCCTCTTTTCCCTGCTCTGTCCAGTAGTCTGGAAACATGGGAAAGTGACTCCTCTTTGGTGAGGCTGTGCTATAGTAGCCAGTGTGTTGTACTTGGAGAAGTAAATCCTGCTTCTGTCAATAGTTGTGAGACCATAGGCAAGTTATTTAAGCACTCTAAGTTTCACTTTTTTCATCTGTAAAATATAGATAATAATATCTGTAATAGGTCCCCCCAAATCTTAAGGACTTCTCTTGATGTTGACAATTACCATTATATTATTTGATATAGTGCTTCTAATAATTAATATAACAATTTGAATTAGGACCCTCTTCTTCCTCCTACCCCCTCAAAAATTGTCATTATAACATCATTGTCACTTACACGTAACTACTTGACAGTCTATCTTTTGTGGCTCAAGCTTTGTATTATTTGGAATCCTCAATGCTGAACAAATTGACTTCAATATGTTGGTGTTATGGTGGTAAGAAAAAAATATAGTATATTCATCGTGAAAAAAATAAAATTTGTAGCTGAATATTGAAACTGAGGATCTTTAGCTTGCTCTATAACTACCTAGCTATTGATAGTGTTTAAAATAAAATTTTGGAATAATCTCTTTGTTCTCTCTGAAGCAAACTCATAGAATGCCTCTTCCTATGTCAACAAAAGCCTGGCAGGGCTGACTTAACATTCTTTAAGACCTTTAACCTAGGACACTATCTTGAATAATGGGACTTTCCTTTGTATCTTATTATCCATAGACACATACTATGTTATGGCATATTAATGGTAAAGAAAATATAGACATCTTAGATCGTAATTTCTGTTGAACTTTGTTTACCCTTTCCTATGTCAGTTATCTGTTTAGGGCAGGAAGCCTCCCACTCACCAGTGGTGGGATTTCTTTCCTCATCACCGAGACATATGCTTACCCAGCCTGGAATCCCAAGGCCTGACCAACATTGCTTTGTTGATTGTCCTGTCTTAATGAATTTATGATTTGCATAATTAGGAGAGTTTCTTTCTCATGGCAAAATGTATATAAGCCAGAAGATTTCTGCGCTGGGTGGCCAGAACATTTCTGGCTCCATAATGCATTATGTTACCATTGTCTTTAATAGGGAATTGATCAATTAATTAATTAAATCATAAAATGTATGCATTTAGCCTGTTGCCTTTTCTTTAACCAAGTTTTCAGGTCAACATTATGCAGATTGTAGGAAATTTCTAAATTGGGGTGGGGAGGGAAGGAAGAGAAGGAAGAAATGGGAGGGAAGAGATTTAATCATTAAAAGCAATTGAATCATTAAAACAAATGGAAAAAACTGCACCTTATCCTTAATGTTTAGGGTTGGGGTTTTTGTGGTCATTGCTTTTGTTTGTTTGTTTTTTTGCTAAGATTTGTTGACCTGAAAACTTGGTTAAAGAAAAGGCAACAGGCTAAATGCATACATTTTATGATTTAATTAATTAATTGATCAATTCCCTATTAAAGACAATGGTAACATAATGCATTATGGAGCCAGAAATATTCTGGCTACCCAGTGCAGAAATCTTCTGGCTTATATACATTTTTGTCGTGAGAAAGAAACTCTCCTAATTAAGCAAATCATAAATTCAGTAAGACAGGACAATCAACAAAGCAATGTTGGTCAGGCCTTGGGATTCCAGGCTGGGTAAGCATATGTCTCGGTGATGAGGAAAGAATCCCACCACTGGTAAGTGGGAGGCTTCCTGCCCTAAACAGATAACTGACATAGGAAAGGGTAAACAATGTTCAATAGAAATTACGACCTAAGATGTCTATATTTTCTTTACCATTAATATGCCATAACATAGTATGTGTCTATAGATAATAAGATACAAAGGAAAGTCCCATTATTCAAGATATAGTGTCTTAGGTTAAAGGTCTCCTAAGGAATGTAGAGAGTCAGCCTTGGCTGGCTTTTGCTGACATAGGAAGAGGTACCCTCTGAGTTTGCTTCAGAGAGAACAAAGAGATTATTCCAAAATTTTATATTAAACATTATCAGATTCTAGAAGATGTTCATCTTTGTTCTCTTCTAGCTCTCCAATAACATGATCCCCAGAGCAAAAGAAGAGAGGAAATCGTCCATCTTCAATTATTAAAGAAGATTAAGAGGTAAATTCTCCCAGTTCTACATAGACCTTCAGAGGCAACCCTTTACAGGTTTGTGATAATCCAATCTTCTACCAGAGAATGGGGCTTATTAGTTACTAAATAACCATTAGTGATATCTTAGACCATCTGTCCTATGGTCAGGAGAGATCAAATCAGTTCAATTCACCAAACTCACTTCAGATGAGTTAGGTACCATTCCAATCCCTGGGCTTCAGGTGCCTCAATTTATAATGAGAGGGTTGGACTAGAGGAATTAAAAATAATAATAGTCACCATTTTTATAGGACCTACTATATGTCAGGCACTATATGTGTTCATGCTAATTGTTTTATGGATATTATCTCCTCTGACCCTCACAACAATCCTCTGAAGTAAGTGCTTTTCCGTTGAAGAAACTTGGGGGAAACAAAGGTTAAATGAGTTGCCCAGGGCCACCCAGCTAGAAAATCTCTGGGATCAAACTTGAACTTTGATCTTCCAAGACTCGAGGCCCCACCCAGCTGCCTTTAAGCGCCAGATATACTCTAAATTTCAGTGGCAGGGACAGTTGGCAGAACCAGGAACAGATAGAATTTGCAGAATTTCATTTGTAACTCCTTCACATGCCTAGTTCTGCCCCATGGCTTGATAATTTCACAGTTACCTATAGCTAATAGCTAACAATAAAGCATCTACTTAATGGTAGGTGGTGAGGGCCTGGGTGGAGTGCAGTTGATAAGATCAGGATTGACCTTCCAAGAAACTGTCCTTTGGGACGGTGCTCATTACATTATCATCCGGAATGGCTCTCCATGCCCCCCAGACGTTGCTGTCTCTGTGAGACCAACAAGGGGATTACAGAAAACAAGGGATATGTAAAATAGATGCCCTCTAGGCTCACAGTCTTTAAGATAAGACTGATTAAATCACTGGGCAGGAGACAAGCAGAAGGTCACCTAGGCTTGCAGTTTCTATCTATAAATACTTGGACCCTCAGATCAATAAATGGAGTTGGTCTGTCTTTTTCACACATCACCGAGTCACGTAGGGGCGCAGGCTGTCCGCTACAGGTAGGCACTGTGCTAAGCATTGTACAAATATTATCTCATTTGATCCTATCCTCATAAGGAAGGTAAGGGCTATTATTATCCTCATTTTACAGAAGAGGAAACTAAGGCAGACAAATTAGTTGATTTGCCAAAGGTCCCACAGCTAGTAAGGGTCTGAGACAGGTTTGAATAAAGTTTTTTGGACTCCAAGACTAGTGCTCCATCTATCATGCTACCTAGTTGTTTAATAATGTATCCAAAGCTTAAACGGCCCTCAGAGATCATTCTAATCCAACCCTTTGATTTTACAATTGAGGCAAGTAGGATCAGAAGAGGTAAAAGGGCTTGTCTAACACCATGTTGGTAGTAAACATCAGAGACAATATTTAAGTCTTTATCCTCTAACTTCAGAACTGATGTCCTTTCTACTATAAAGCAATAAACTTTCAAATGAGCCAGTTTAGTCATGGGGAAGGCTCTCTTCCCAGGCAATATAGAATTTCCCTTTCTTAATCAGCTCCTTTGCCCTGCTTTCATAACTTCCTTAAGGGCCCAGGGGCCTGAGGAACCATTTCTTCTCCTGTAGGCCATAGCTCATCCTTTACTCTTGTATTGGCAATCAAATGAGGATCTTTTGCTGTTTTTGTTTTAGTATAATCAAGTGCCTCTGATTGAATCTTGCCTTTATCAATCAAGAACAAGACTTTCTTTAACTAGAAATAGTACATGTACTTGTATTATTAATTATTTTAATGTTATTAAAGATCTTCCCCATCCCCATTAAGGAGGTTTGATAAGGGAAGATTTGTGGGACCAAGCCTTTGGTTAAGGAGGCACTGGTTCTCAAGGATTGTGATGCCCTCTAGCTCAAAAGAAGGTATAAATACTCTGAGTTGAGGTTTTCCTTTGGGGCTTAGTTTTTGGTAAGAAGGTTTGAGTGCCAGATGAGGACTCTGGGAAGCCACTAAGGAGCCCCCTGGCTTTGAAAACTCAGGTGTCATGCTTCCCTCTCTGGTAACTATGATCAGACTGTTGGAGTCCAATTGTCTGTTGAATTCAAGCACTATTCAGGGGACTTGCCCATTCACAATCATTTATCAAGCAACTACCATGGAGCCATGTACCATGCTAGCAACTCAGAGTACAAGAACAAAAACGAAAGAATCCCTGCCTTCCAAAAGCTTATAATCTGTTGGAAGAAGGGGGCTGGGAAGAGAGAGCATGTACTTATATAAATATATGTGAAATAGATACAAAATAAAAGGTAATTTGGGAGAAGTGACCCAGCTGGATATGACAAGGATCAGAAAAGCCTTAGAGAACTAGGGTTGAGCTTTTTTTTAAAAAAAATATTTATTTATTTATTTCTAGTTTTCAATATTCATTTCCACAAGATTTTGAGTTCCAAATTTTCTCCCAATGTCTCCCCTACCCCCTACCCCAAGATACTATGCATTCTGATTACCCATTCCCCCAATCTGCCCTCCCTTCTATCACACCTCTCCCTTCCCTTATCCCCATCTCATCTATTTTCTTCTGGGCAAGATAAATTTCTATACCACATTACGTGTATTTCTTATTTCCCCGTTACATGTGAAAACAATTTTTAACATTTGTTTTTAAAACTTTGAGTTCCAACTTCTCTCCCTTTCTCTCTCCCCACCCATCCCCACTGAGAAGGCAAGCAGTTCAATATAGGTTATACATGTGTAGTTATGCAACAGACTTCCATAAAAGTCATATTTTGAAAGACTAACTATATTTCACTCTATCCCATACTGCCCCTCATTTATTCTATTCTCTCTTTTGACTTTGTTCCTCTGCAAAAAGTGTGTACTTCTAATTACACCCTCCTCCCATTTGCCCTCCCTTCTATCATCCTACCTACTCCCCACTCATCCCCTTCTCCCCTCCTTTCCTGTATTGTAAGATAGATTTTCATACCAAATTGAGTGTGCATGTTATTCCCTCCTTAAGCCAAATGTGATGAGAGTAAGCTTCACTTTTTCCCTCTCATTTTCCCCCTTCTCCCCTCCATTAAAAAAGCTTTTTCTTGCCTCTCTTATGAGATAATTTGCCCCATTCCATTTCTCCCTTTTTCCTCCCAATATATTCCTCTCTCAACCCTCCTATTCAACCCACCCTGTGCTTATATGTATATGATCCCTCCAACTACCTAAATACTGAGAAAAGTCTCAAGAGTTACAAATATTATGTTGCCATGTAGGAATGTAAACAGTTCAACTTTAGTAAGTCCCTTATGATTTCTCTTTCCTGTTTACCTTTTCATGTTTTGCTGGGTAGGTGATTCTTGGTTTTAATCCTAGCTCCTTTGACCTTTGGAATATCATATTCCAAGTTCTTCAGTCCCTTAATGCAGAAGCTGCTTAATCCTGTGTTATCCTGATTGTATTTCCACAGTACTTGAATTGTTTCTTTCTGGCTGCTTGTAATATTTTCTCCTTGACCTGGGAACTCTGGAATTTGGCTACAATATCCTAGGGGTTTTTCTTTTCAGATCTCTTTCAGGAGGTGATCTGTGGATTCTTTCAATATTTATTTTACTCTCTGGTTGTAGAATGTTAGGGCAGTTTTCCTTGATAATTTCATGAAAGATGATGTCTAGGCTCTTTTTATGATCATGGCTTTCAGGTAGTCCCATAATTTTTAAATTATCTCTTTTGGATCTATTTTACAGGTCAGTTGTTTTTCCAATGAAATATTTCACATTGTCTGTTATTTTTTCATTCCTTTGGTTTTGTTTTATAATTTCTTGATTTTTTCATAAAGTCATTAGCTTCAATCTGCTCCATTCTAATCTTTAAGGAATTATTTTCTTCAGTGAGCTTTTGGATCTCCTTTTCTATCTGTCCAATTCTGCTTTTTAAAGCATTCTTCTCCTCATTGGCTTTTTGGATCTCTTTTGTCATTTGGGTTCATCTATTTTTTAAAGTTATTTTCTTCAGCAATTTTTGGGTCTCCTTTAGCAAACAGTTGACTCATTTTTCATGATTTTCTTGCATTGCTCTCATTTCTCTTCCCAGTTTTTGCCCTACTTCTATTACTTGATTTTCAAAATCCTTTTTGAGCTCTTCCATGGCCATGGCCTGAGACCAATTCATATTTTCTTAGAGGCTTTGGTTGGAGGAGCTTTGACTTTGTTGTCTTCTATTTGCATGCTTTTGTCTTCTTCGTCACCAAAGTAAGATTCTATGGTCTGATTCTTTTTCTGGTTTTTGCTCATTTCCCTAGCCATTAACTTTTGAGCTTTGTCAAGATAGTTCTCTGCTTCCAATAGGGGTGGGAGGTGTACTGTCAGCTGCTTGATCCCCCCACAGTCAGTAGGCTTAGGGCTCCAGAGACAGTGGCTGCAACTACCTCTGCTGATGCTGTGTGTTCCTCTGCCTCCTCCCCTTTCAGCCACCCTGGGGCCGGACCACTCCTAGAGTTGAGCTTTGAAGGAACCTAAGGACTCTAGGGAAAGGACACTATCCTGGAAACTTCTTCCAGGGAAACTAGGGAGAGGAGAGAACATATCCCAGATATGCTAAGCAGCCTGTGCCAAGGCACAGATTTGGAAAAACACTGTCATGGGTGAGGAAAAGCAAGAAGGCTAGTTTGACTGAAATTTAGACTAAGTCAAGAGAAGTAATGCACAGGAAGACTGGAAAAGTAGCTTGCAGTCAAGTTATGAAGGGCTATAAATGTCAAACAAGACAATCCCAAAGGACTCCTGATGAAACATGCTCTCTGCCTCCAGAGAAAGAACTAATATTGTCTGAATACAGACTGAAGCACTATTTTCTCATTCCTTCTTTTTCTCTCTCTTTCTTTTGTTCAAGTCTTCTTATCTAAAATGGCTAATAAGGAAATGTTTTATGTGACTGCACATGTATAACCTTTATTGGATTGCTTATCATCTCAGGGAGGGTAAAAAGGAGGGGAGGAGAGGAAGTGATAGAATTTGAAACTCAAAATATTTTTTAAAATGTAAAAAATTGTTTAAATATGTAATTAGGGGAAATAAAATATTATTTTAAAAAAGAGTTTGTAGAAAACTGAAACATATGTAAACTACTCTGGTATCACAGACCCTGGTTTTATATTAGTCATTCACTATAGGCAAGATTTTTATTTTATTTTAATAAGATATATTTCCATAAATTTAATATGAATCATAAAATCCCAGAGATATTTGATGGTTTCCTACTCTTTAAAATTACAAATGCCACAGCAGTTTATGTTCAGAATCTTTGTGTAGATGATCAAACTAATAATCTTTGTACATCTTCTTTCATAAACCTCATTTTTTTAAGGCTTCATAATCAACAACTTCAATGTGTCAATGGTCAGTTCTCTCCCTATCAACAGGTACGCATGTAAGTTTTTCTGATGCAACAATATAAAAGAAAGTAAACTTACTACTACAATACTACAAAGAAACTGTAGAGTGCTTTAAAAGAGTCCTGGAGTAAAATGTGGTAATTGTATGAAACAACTATGACAAGACACATCACAGAGCTGACTGACTTAACTGCATTCATTCCAGGCAATAGTTCTCATTTTACGGCCTGCTCCTGGAATTCCTGGAAAATGTCTTGCTTGGATCTCCACTTGACTGGTTGATCTTGTTCCTCTTTTGGAACTTCCAAAGATTTGTGGGATGTACTTGAATAGTAGTTATAGCTAAGGTAACAAGTTGAATATTATGTAAATGTTCTGGAAAACTATTCATTTTTCCTAAGGCTGCTAGGTGGCACAAGAGTAGAATGTTGGAGTTTCCTGGAGTCAGGAAAAACCAAGTTCAAATTGGGCCTCAAATACTTACTAGCTGTGTGACCCTGGGCAAGTCATTTAACCTCTTTCTGTCTCAGGTTTATCAGTGATAAAATAGAGACCATAAAAGCACCTGTTTCCCATGGTTATTGAGAGAACCAAATGAGATAATACTTGTGAAGTACTTAGATCAGTACCTGGCACATAGTATGGATTTAATAAATACCTATTCCCTGCCCTTCCCCCCTTTCCTAGAAATGGGGGAAAATATGAGAATCAATCTTTTTTTTTTTTCCAATTTACAAACTTGGGAGTCAAAATATTGTCAATGGAAGTCATCATTCACAACAAAAGATAGTAGTTAGCTACTAGTTGGTTGTTGTCCTTCATCTTCAAAGAGGACAAAAATGACATCACCATCATAAAGTGAAATTTCAGTGTGTTCAACTGGCTAATCAAACCAATATAAGCTCAGAATGCTCTACCACAAGTTGGGCACAGATAGTCCATGTGGACATTTGCGGTGGATATCCCAAATCTGTGCATCCTGCATTTACTTTGTGCTGTCTCAATTCTGCTTTGCTCAAAGAGCACAGCACCTTTTCTTATGTGGGCACGCCATGCTGAGCAGTCCTGTGCCAGTGTCTTCCATGTTGCACAGTCAAATCCAAAGTTCTTGAGAGAGACCTTAAGAGTATCCTTGTATCATTTCTTCTGACCACCATGTGATCACCTGCCCCATGCAAGTTCTCCATAAAATAGTCTTTTTGGCAAGCATACATTTTGCATTCGAATAACATGGCCAGCCCATCAGAGTTGCACTCTCTGAACTATAGCTTGAATACTTGGCAGTTCACCTTGAGCAAGGACTTTAGTGTCTGGCACCTTATCATGCCAGGTGATCCTCAGAATCTTCCTAAGACAGTTCAAGTGGAAGAGATTCAGTTTCCTGGCATGGCGCTAGTAGACTGTCCATGTTTCAAAAGCATATAACAATGAGGACAGCACAACGGCTCTGTAGACTTCAGTTTGGTAGTCAGTCTAATACCTTTTCTCTTCTAAACTTCTCTTCAGAGCCTCCCAAACACTGAGTTAGCTCTGGGCAATGAATGCACCAACCTCATTGTCAATGTGTACATCCCTGAAAAGTACACTACCAAGGTAAGTGAACTTATCCACAGCATTCAAAACTTTTCCATTTGTTATAAACCATGGTTCCATGTATGAATGGTGTGGTGGTGGCTGATGGAGCACCTGTGTTTTTTTGGTGTTAATTATTAGGCCAAAATTAGCACAGGCAGAAGAGAATTGATCCATACTTTATTGCATCTCATCTTCAGCCTCTTCAGAGGCTGCATTGAGTGCACAATCATCAACAAACAGAAAATCATGCGCCAACACTCCCTCCACTTTGGTCTTGGCTTGTAACCTTTTCAAACTGAAGAACTTAACCATCAGTATGGTAGTTGACCTTGATGCCATGTTCGTTCTCATTGAAAGCATTTGTCAATATGGCTGAAAACATCATGCTAAAAAGCATGGGAGCAAGTACACAGCGCTGTTTCACTCCATTGGTGACTGGGAAGGCATGAGAGCTTTGTCCATTATCCAGAACCCAGGAAAACATGCCATCATGAAATTGACGTACAATATTGATGAACTTCTCTGGGCAACCAAATTTTGACATAACTTTCTATAAACCCTCATGACTAACAGCGTCAAAGGCCTTGGTCAGATCGATAAACGTTGTGTACAGACCTCTGTTCTGCTCCTGGCATTTCTCCTGGAGTGGTCAGGCAACAAACACCATATTGACTGTTCCTCAGCCCTTAGAGAAGCCACACTGGCTCTCAGGTATATGACCATCTTCCAGGTGAAGGATCAGCCTATTAAGGAGGACTTTAGCAAGAATTTTGCCAGCAATGACTAAGAGAGAGACTCCACTGTGATTGTCACAGGACAATCTATTCCCTTTACCTTTATAGAGATGGACAATGGAGGCATCCTTGAACTCCTGGGGGATAACCTCCTCTTGCCATATAACATGGAAAATTTCAGCGAGCTTTTGTATGAGCAATGGTCCCCCTTGTAAATCTCAGCTGGAATAGAATCAGCACCAGGTGCTTTGCCACATGAAAGGAGCCTAATGGCCCTCAAAACCTCTTCTTCAGTTGGAAATTTAGCTAAAGAGGAATTGACTTCAACCTGAGGTAAATGGTCAATGGCCTCAGCATTGATTGATGATGATCTGTTGAGAACACTGTGGAAGTGTTCAGCCCACCTCTCTAGGATCAAGTCCTTATTACTAATCAATGTGGCTCCTTCAGAACTGAGTATTTGTGATGCACCGTAAGTTTTTGGTCCATAAATAGCTTTCAGGGAATCATAAAAATGCTTTGGATTGTTACTATCAGCATAAAACTGAATTTGATCTGCCTTCTTATTGAGTTAGGAATCCTAGATCTCTCTAAGCTTTGCTTGTACTTTACTTTTGATGGAATTAAATGCTGCCTTCTTAAAAGTGGATGAACTATCCTGCTGGTAAATCCTTTTCATTTAGCAGCCTCTGAATTTCCCCATCATTTTCATCAAACCAGTCTTGGTGCTTGTAAGTGTTCTGATCCAGATGAGCAAATGCAGTGCTGTATACCACATCTCTGAGAGCTGCCCACTCCTTTTCTGCTCCACTGTTGCTAATTGTATGTTGGCTCAACTTTCCCTCCAAGTCAGCAGCAAACTGTTCACACTCAGAGAAGAGCTCTAATTTGTTGACATTAATTCTTTCTGGTAGTCATTTTGCCTTGAGGATGGTGTTTTTGATGAATGCAAATATTTAGCTTGGAAAGGATAAGTCTATGATCAGTCCAGCACTCTGCACCACACATTGCCTTTGTCGCTCTCACATCTTGTCTGTCTCTTCTCCTTACAATCACATACTCTATTAGATGCTTTGTTTGCTGCAAGGGTGCTTCCATGAAGTTTTACTGCATTTAGGTAAGCAGAAGATGGTGTCAAAATATTGTCAATGGAAGTCATCATTCACAACAAAAGATGGTATTTAGCTACTACACATACATAAAAAGAAAAGAGCTGGGCTTCCACCTGATTGTTTGTCCTTCCTTCTCAAAAAAGAACATGACATCAGGAAAATGATGCCATGACTTGCCAATGAATTGGATTTACATGAGTGAGGGCTGTGCAAAGTCACCAATTTCACTTCTCAGGAGTCATTTAGATCAGTGGCAAGATATAGATCAGGACAATGGAAATGGCCCTAGATGCAGTGGAGTTCCCACTTTGAGACAACACCCATTCATTGATTAAGGCTGTTTAAGGAATGAGCCCAGGAATGGTCCCTTTTATCTTATCTAAAAAAAAAAAATCTGGGAGGGGAAGACCCTCAGGGTTTCCAGCCAAAATAGAAATAATTACTGTTTACATTCACTGTGCCATCAGGGCCCAAACAAGGAGAGCCAGAGCGTATTGTGTTTAAGGCTCGGTCTTTAAGTAGGAAATCTAGTCAGTAAACCTCAAGATATCTAGCTAGGTTTCAAGCCCTCAAAATTTATATTTCTTTGGTCCAAGCACCCCCTGGTAGGGGTGTGATACCCCTTGTGGATTGAGAGGGGAGAAGTAAAAGGAGCTGGGAGTACTTACAAGTTGTTGTTTGTCCTTCATATGCACCAAAAGGGAGGAGCTAGGTTTCCACCTGATTATGTGATCAGGGAACAGAGGCCATAGGTCAACATTCCAATTTGGGGAGTGAGGTGAGAAGGTCTGGGTGAAGATGTAAGGAATTAAAGGTTCAGTCTGAATTGAATGTGGTGTGTCTGAAAAACTGTGAGGGTCATATCTATCAAAAGCAATAATAATAAGTTTGGAAAGCTGCATTCAGATAAGATTGTTGAGAAGAGTACAATGTCGGAGCTTCTAATTGTTATAAGTGCAATCTCATCCAACCCACTAAATCTTGCCAGTCCCAGAAAATACTTTATACCCCAGCCAGTCTGCCAGCCAGCCAGTTAGCCTAGGCATATCTGACACTTTCCCTGATGCCTTCCTACTTAACCTCCCCCTTTCTCTGTCTTTATACCTCTTCCTTTGGAAGCAGTAATCAAAACAATGGCCCTGTTACTTCTGGAGAAAGGCATGACAGTCACCAGTTATGGTTCCAGTTACCATAGCCAGGACTTCCAGAGCTCCCTTCCATGGTTATCACATTCCTATATATGCTGTCTCCCCATATTAAGAGGGATCCTTGAAGGCAAGTATTGGTTTACTTTTTTATTTGCTTATCTAGTACTTAGGACAATGCTTGGAACAAAACATATGCCTAATAAAAGCTTTTCCATTCATGCATTCATTATAATTATTATTATTGAACAAACAATAACATAAGTACATGGTAAGATTGGGGCATTGCTATACCAATTGATTAATGAAGATTGGAGCTAAGGCCTGGATTTCTTTTCCCAAGTAGAAAAGTATAGTCAGGTTTTAAGATTAAATATTAAAAGAATAGAAGAAAGGGAGAAGAGATATTATAGGCATAGAAGATCAACACTGTCAAATAAAGACTCCCAGCCTATAATCACCCTCAAACTCCATCAGTCTGGGTCATGCTAAGGAGCTTGCTGTCAGAAACAAATGATCATTTGTTCTCCACACTCCACACCAATATGTTCAAACAGGTAAGAGAAGTTAGGCAAAGATAAATTGGAAGGGTTGATTTTAAAGGGTAAAAGAAGTCCACAGAGTAAAATGAGTATTCTGGAAAAGGAAAAATCCCTATTTGTGCTTTTAAGCAGGTGAAGCTAGAGATAATGTGGTATAAATTCTGGTTCTTATAGATTACTGTAAGATTTTTAAAATATGATTATCTTTTTGACCAGACCTATGACTTCAAGAGACTTCTGGTGAAAAATTTTTCTCCACCAAAGCAGATTATTTCCTTCTCTGCAATACTTTGCCTCATTTCTTACCTAGCCTTAATCATTGAATGGGTGTTGCCTCAGTCAAACAGATCTGTTAAAAAAAAACCTTAGCTTAAAAGGACCAAGGTCTCCCATTGCATCCAGGGTCATCTCCAGTCATCCTGATCAATATCTTGCTACTGGACTCAGATGGCTCTGGAAGAGAAAGTGAGGCTGATGACCTTGCACAGCCCTCCCTCACTTAAATCCAATTCAATTGCACTTCATGGCATCACCTTCCTGATGTCACATTCCTCTTTGAGAATGAAGGACAAACAACAAGTCTTATAGTGTGACCTGAGGAACTGAAAGGTTATAAGATTTGTCTGGGGCCACCCAACTAGTATGAATCAGAGCAAAATTTAAAACCAAATTGATTTACAGAATAATTGGAGCAATTCACAGCTCCACTAACAAAGACACATGCCTCTGTTCTCACAAAACACATCTACCCCAAATAATTGCCATTTTCATTTTTCTTTTTGGTTTTCTTATAAATTTGATGGGGATCAAGTCAAACTTCAGAGTGTTTTAAATTGAATTTTCTTATTAATAATAACTAAGACATTCTTATATATGTTTGCTTATAGCTTATATTTCTTCTTTTGAAAACTCCTTATCGTATACTTTAACCATATATTCATTAGGAACTGGCTCTTATTCTTATTTATGTATATCAATTCCTTATACGTCTTGGATATCAGACTTTTATTAGAAATATTTTCTGCAATGATTTTTATCAGTTAACTATCTCTTCTAACTGAATTGATTTTACTTATACAAACACTTTTAAATTTACTTAGATGAGATTACCCATTTTGTTATCTATGATCACTTTAATCCTTCATTTAGTTTAAAATTCTACCCCTAGCCATAACTGTGGAAAGCATGTGTTTCCCTTCTCCAATTTTTAATGCTTTGACACTTTACATTGATACAGATATATATAAATATGTATCCATTTAGAACTAATTGTGAAATGTGGCAAAATACTGATCTAAATCGAATTTTTGTCAGACTGCTTTGCAATTTTTCCAAGCTGTTTTTGTCAATTAGAGAGTCATTAGTCTAATAGTTGGTGTCCTAGGGTTCACTGAGTACTGTGCTAGTATGTTTGACTGCTTTTTAGTTTCATTTACCTAATCTGTTCTATTGATCAACTTGCCTAAGTACTTTTGATAAATACTGTTTTTAGTATAGTTTGACATCTAATAAGGAACCTCCTTCCTTCTTACTTTGTTTTTCATTATTTCTCTCCTATCCTTTTTGAGTTCTTCTTGGAAAGTACCTAGTACTTTAAGGACTAGAAGTACCTAATCAGTCATTCTTACTCCTCTCCAGGCTTTTTTTTTCCTCCCACTCTGAATCATGGCTTAGCTACTTTCTCATCCTGAAAGATTCTTCCACCCCCATGGGCTTATCCTACTACTAATTAGTTCCTCCCAGAAACTAAATTTTGAGGAAGCTCCTAAGATAGCCATACTCAGTCCCTCACATCTCACAGCTTCACTTCTGACTCTCCAGACTTTTCCATCTTGTCCCAGTTCAAGTACTTTCTTTCCCCCCCTCTCCTTATCAGTTTCCTTTTATGTACATTCTTACGTTACATGTAGGGAAGGACTATTTTACTTGTATTTTATATTCAACATTCTACACTGGGTCTGGCATGCAGTAAGCACCTAATAGATGCTTGTTGACTTACTCATTTCCTAAGAAGAAGGCAGCCACAAGGAACTCCAAGGGTATTTTGATTCTTGGCTGGTAAATCATAATGGGTAACTCAGGCAAGGGAGCCTCACTCAGTTGAGTTAACTAGAAGTGATCTCAATGCCTACCATTGTTCAATTGCTGAATAACTTTCTCTTGAAATAACCAGATAAAGCACTTTTTTGTTAACTGTGGAATGACCTCTGAGTGTCTCATTTTGTTCCAATACCAAACCTAGACTACATGAGTCCTGACTTGATTGAGTTAGGCCTGTTCCAGAACACAATACTATAGTAATTTTGATTGGTATAGTATTACATTTATAAATAAATTTAACCATTTTTATTTTATTGGTATGGTCCATTGATGTACAATCAATAACTTAAGTCTTTTAATTTTGTAATAAGTTTTATAGCTGTATCCATGTAACTTCTCAGCAGGCTGACTCCCAGATATTTTATACATTTTGTAATTATTTTAAATGAAATTTAATTTTGTATCTCTCAGTGGTTTTTATTGGTAAAATTCAGAATAGATGGTAATTTTGTAAGCTTATTTTCCATCCTGCTGCTTCAAAAGAAGTCAGTAATTGTTTAAATATATTCCTAGCTGAATCTCTAGTGAGATTCACTCACTAAGTGAACCATCGTATTACCTACAAATAATAACATTTATGTTTGTTCTTTTCTTATTCTCATTCCCGCAATTTCTTTTTCTTGCATTTTTGTTATAGCTAGCATTTATAAAACTATATGTCAAGTAATAATTATGACAAATGAGTGTCTTTAAGCAATGTTCCTTCTCTTTTGGGGCTAAGGAGAATACATCTAATTCCTTTTAAAATGGCCATGCTTCAAATACTTATAAAGAGCTATCACATCCCTCCATGGAAGGAATACTAGATTTAGAGTCAGATAACATGAGCTCAAATCCTAGTTCTAATATATATCTGTGTAACTTCAAATATTATCCCTAATTTCCCTTATTAGGTCCACTTCATCCCTTTTCAAAAGACTTTCATTACTAAATTTTATGGAATTAAACAGTTGCAAATTGGATTTCATCTTCTTGATCAAGTCTTCAGTTTTCAATTTATGGCAACAAATCCAATTCCCATTCCTAGGTACTATCTTAACTGTCTGTTCTTAGACACCATCTTAGCCATTTCCTTAAACATCTGTTCCCTCCCCAAATATTCTTTTTTTTTTCTCTTGCATCCTTTGCCTTTGATGGAAAGCAATGATGAAAATATACCTATAACCTTAGGTTCTTCAGTTTCTTGGCCAAGATTTCATAGTGTTTTGATAGTGCATTCTAGGTTCCTCATAACAATATCTTTGGGGTCCACATTAATTACTAGAAGGAGGTAGTAATCATCTGTCTTAATGTCTTGGGGGGTTTCTATTATTTCTTGGATACATGCCCTGAGAATACACATCTACTCTACTGTTATAATTAAATCAACAAATACCTTTCTACATTAAGGGATCGAAGGGCGTGGAATAGGATATTCCAGAAGTCAAAGGAACTAGGACTAAAACCAAGAATCACTTACCCAGCAAAACTGAATATAATACTTCAGGAGAAAAATTGGTCTTTCAATGAAATAGAGGACTTTCAAGCATTCTTGATGAAAAGACCAGAGCTGAAAAGAAAATTTGACTTTCAAACACAAGAATCAAGAGAAGCATGAAAAGGTAAACAGCAAAGAGGAGTCATAAGGGACTTATAAAAGTTGAACTGTTTACATTCCTACATGGAAAGACAATATTTGTAACTCTTGAAACATTTCAGTATCTGGGTACTGGGTGGGATTACACACACACATGCACACGCACAAGCACACACACATAGAGACAGAGTGCACAGAGTGAATTGAAGAGGACAGGATCATATCTTTAAAAAAATGAAATCAAGCAGTGAGAGAGAAATATATGGGAGGAGAAAGGAAGAAATGAATGGGGCAAATTATCTCTCATAAAAGAAGCAAGCAAAAGATTTTTTTAGTTTAGGGAAAAAGAGGGGAGGTGAGAGAAAAACATGAAGTTTACTCTCATCACATTCCACTAAAGGAAGGAATAAAATGCACACTCATTTTGGTATGAAAACCTATCTTACAATACAGGAAAGTGGGGGATAAGGGGATAAACAGGGTTGGGGGGATGATGGAAGGGAGGGGATGGGGAGGAGGGTGCAATTTGAGGTCAACACTCATGGGGAGGGACAGGATCAAAAGAGAGAATAGAAGTAATTGGGGGCAGGACAGGATGGAGGGAAATATAGTTAGTCTTATACAACATGACTATTATGGAAGTCATTAGCAAAACTACACAGATATGGCCTATATTGAATTGCTTGCCTTCCAAAGGGAGGGGGTGGGAGGGAGGGATGAAGAGAAGTTGGAACTCAAAGTTTTAGGAACAACTGTCGAGTACTGTTCTTGCCACTAGGAAATAAGAAATACAGGTAAAGGGGTTTAGAAAGTTATTTGGCCCTACAGGACAGAGGAGAGGATGGAGACAAGGGCAGAGAGGGATGAAAGAGGAGAGAGCAGATTGGTGATGGGGGCAATTGGAATGCTCGGTGTTTTGGGGTGGGGGGAGGGGATAAGGGGGGAGAAAATTTGGAACCCAAAATTTGGTGAAAATGAATGTTAAAAAAAGTTAAATAAATAAATAAATTGGAAAAAACAAATAGCTGCCTCAGTACTACTCAGAAGGAGTCACCAACCACCACCACTCCTCTTCTTGCTCTGATCCTTACTGGATAATTTCTCACCAGAAAACACCTATTGATCAGCTTTATCAATTCATTCAATAAACATTTATCAAGTGACTACTATGTGCCAGATACTAGTCTATCAATCCATGGAGAAGAAGTTGATACTTTCTCCCCAGTGCATTTAGTCTCTTCATGAAGAGACTAAATTATCTCAGCTACAATTGTCCAGTGGTCCTTACTTCTGTAAAATATTCTTACCCTTCCTAACCTCTTGATTCCAGGGTTACCTGCACACCATCATGAGACATCTACGTAGGACTTCATGGAGAATTATCATGACAACCTCTCAAAATGCTAAGATGCATTTGTGGGATATTCACTGGGACCTACTGCGTAAATACTCTCTGGGTTCTTGGGACAACATGCTCAATTTGATGTGTTTTAGTACCTACTTTTTATATTCAATTCCTTCAGAAACTATTTTTTTTACTCTGCATTTAAAGGGCTAAAATTAATTTTGGAAACTTATGCCCTAACTTATTCCTACTCAAACCAAGCACTAATTTACATTTCCCATTTATAACATGAATGATTTATAAGCAAATAACACTGGATATTCTCTTTCTATTCATACTTTCCAAATAAGCCTATATATACATTCATCCTTTTCTCTCAACAATTACCTCACCACCTCTTTTCAGGGAGTCTAAATTCTGGATCTATTCTACCACCAAAGACATTCATAGAGCTTGGGCTGGGTTGGGGATGCCATTGGAGTAGCATTGCCATTTTTCTATACCCTTCAACTCAATCAAAAGCATTTATTTCGTGTCAGACAAAGAACTAGAAACTAGGTATAGAAATACCCAAAAATGAAACAATCTCTGCTCTTAAGGAGCTTACCTCTTCTATTACCTCAGGGGAAAGGCCAATGAGAATGCTCTCAAAGGTCAGACTTGCACACGCACGCGTGCACACGTCAGATTTGCACAGTCTATGCATGATTGTGTGCCATTGTGGGATAACTTTGATCAGAGACAGTAGGGATTATATAACAAGTGATAAGTTTGCAATCTACTTTGCTCAGTCACCTCACTTCCCTCAGCCTTTATAAAAACGTTTATCTTAAGGTCATCACCCAAGAAAACTTTTTTATGGTAACAACATGCTAATCCTGTCTGTCTCCACTGTCAGTATTAATACTTTCTATAATCCCCATTAGAAAAGTAACTACACACACACACACACACACACACTTCAAGGAGAAAAAGATGAACAATGAAATAAATATGGTTTGTTTTTTCTAAATGAAACCTTCAAACATTATAAAATGATTGCCTCAAGTTTCAAACATTATAAAATGATTGCTAATTTTGTTTATGAATTGCGTGCGCATGTATACTTATTTGTTTTTTAGTTCCCTGCCCCACCAGAAAAAACAAAGGTTTTGTGCTGAGAGAAGATAATGAATATTTCTCAATAGCTCTTGAATGCCAAAGGAACATTCACCCCTTATGTGATAGCTGTAGTAACTTATAGACATGTTTAGAGTTCCAAAATAAATCCCTAAATTCCAAAACCTATCACAGGAAAATGTTTTTATTTTTAAAATAAACTTCAAAGTTTGAAAATAAAAGTTGTTATATTATTTCATTGAGCTATTGCTGATATAGTAAGATGTACACTAGATCCAAACCCTTTTCTTGCTCTACCCTGACCTACTGGTGCTTTTAGAAGTTACTACACCAAGATGACAAACAGGTATTTCAATTCCAAACAAGATGTCTTCCTGACTCCAGATCTAGAACACTGTCAATTGCTCCTATCATCATATCAATAGACAACTCCTTTAAGAAACCTTTCTTGATCCCCCTAGCTGTTAGTTCTTTTTCTCTTCAATTTATATTTATCTGTGGAAATGATGTCTCTCCTTTACAGAATGTAAGGTTCCCCTGAGAATAGGAGTTATTTTTCATTTTGTCTTTGTGTAACCTATGACCTGGTGCTACAAACTCCGGAGTAATACTGAGTATGTTCAATCTTGTCAGGGATTAGGGGCAGGAAGTTAGGAGGCTGTAAATATCACTCCCTGGTTTATTTTGCCCCTACCTAGTTTTCCCAGGAACTTCAAAATTTCACTCCTAAATTTCCACAAATGTGAATAAAATGATTCAATTTCTATGTAAGTACTGAAAATAATAATGTATATTTGATAAAGGACAACTTTTATTTCACCTTATAAGAAAAATATAAGCAATACAAACAACTGTGAGCAATGCAGAAAAAAAATAAAGGACTGGGGGGGGGCAGAGCCAAGATGGCAGAGTAGAAAGACACACATATGCTAGCTCTCCCCCCACAGCCATAAAATACCTGTAAAGAAAAACTCTCAACAAATTCTAGAGCAGCAAAAGTGCAGAAGGGGAAACATCTGTTGCTCTGGATGCGGAGCAGAGCCCAGCCCAGCCTTGGCCATAAGCAGCTCAGCTCTGGGAGGAGGACATGAGCAGGCCTGGGGGCAGAATCTCCAGTCACAGTAGCAGTTGTTTGCAGATCCCTCAACCCACAGGCACCAAAGGTCAGTGACAGGGTTTTTTCAGCTGTCCAACAAGGAGAAGGGTCTTCCCATAGCTGCAGCCTCAGGCTGCAGCCCACAGAGATCCCATCTGGCAGGCAGCAGCAGTTCCCACAGCAGCCCCTACAGCAGCCCACACCCATTGTTGGATCATAAAAGCCCTGGGGGAACTGAACAGCTGATTCTTCCCTCAGCCCTGTGTAGAGGCCCTACAGCAGTTGATCGTTATCTCACACTGAATGGCGGCCTTGCCCATGCAGCTTATCTGAATCTCAGCCCCCAGTGACGGTTTGGCAGAACTGGAGGCAAGGTGGTTGTGAAGAGGAAACTCTGCTAAGATTCCGGGCACAAAAATCTCTGTCTGCTCCCAGACCAGTGTACACGTTTGATTGTGCCACCCTGGAGGAACTGACATCTTACAGCTTCCCAGAGTGTACCCTACTCTTGACAAAGGACCCAAAAGTCAAGTAACTGGTTGGGAAAATGCCCAAAAAAGCAGGAAAAAAAAAGACTATAGAAGGTTACTTTCTTGGTGAACAGATATCTTCTCCCATCCTTTTGGATGAGGAAGAACAATGCTTACCATCAGGAAAAGATATAAACGTCAAGGCTTCTGTATCCCAAACATCCAAAATAAATATTCAGTGGTCTCAGGCCATGGAAGAGCTCAAAAAGGATTTTGAAAATCAAGTAAGAGAGGTGGAGGAAAAATTGGGAAGAGAATTGAGAGAGATGCAAGAAAATCATGAAAAGCAGGTCAACACCTTGCTAAAGGAGACCCAAAACAATGCTGAAGAAAATAACACCTTTAAAAATAAGCTAACTCAATTGGCAAAAGAGGTTCAAAAAGCCAATGAGGAGAAGAATGCTTTCAAAAGCAGAATTAGTCAAATGGGAAAGGAGGTTCAAAAGCTTACTGAAGAAAATAGTTCTTTAAAAATTAGAATGGAACAGATGGAAGCTAATGACTTTATGAGAAACCAAGAAATCACAAAACAAAACCAAAAGAATGAAAAAGTGGAAGATAATGTGAAATATCTCATTGGAAAAACAACTGAGCTGGAAAATAGATCCAGGAGAGACAATTTAAAATTTATGGGACTACCTGAAAGCCATGATCAAAAAAAAAAAAAAAAGAGCCTAGACATCATCTTTCATGAAATTATCAAGGAAAACTGCCCTGATATTCTAGAACCAGGGGGCAAAATAAATATTCAAGGAATCCACTGATCACCTCCTGAAAGAGATCCAAAAAGAGAAACTCCTAGGAATATTGTAGCCAAATCCCCGAGTTCCCAGGTTAAGGAGAAAATATTGCAAGCAACTAGAAAGAAATAATTCAAGTATTGTGGAAATACAATCAGAATAACACAAGATCTAGCAGCTTTTACATTAAACAATCAAAGGGCGTGGAATATGATATTCCAGAAGTCAAAGGAACTAGGACTAAAACCAAGAATCACCTACCCAGCAAAACTGAGTATAATACTTCAGGGGAAAAAATGGTCTTTCAATGAAATAGAGGACTTTCAAGCATTCTTGATGAAAAGACCAGAGCTGAAAAGAAAATTTGTCTTTCAAACACAAGAATCAAGAGAAGCATGAAAAGGTAAACAGCAAAGAGAAATCATACGGGACTTACTTACTGTTTACATTCCTACATGGAAAGACAATATTTGTAACTCTTAGAACTTTTTTCAGTATCTGGGTAGTTGGTGGGATTACACATGTACGTACACACACACGAGAGACAGAGAGAGAGAAAGACTGAGAGCACAGGGTGAGTTGAATAGGATGGGATCATATCTTTAAAAAAGAAATTAAGGGGTGAGAGAGAAATATATTGGGAGGAGGAAGGGAGAAATGGAATGGGGCAAATTATCTCTCATAAATTATCTCTCATAAAAGACTTCTCAGTGGAGGGAAAAAGGGGGGAGGTGAGAGAAAAAACATGAAGCTTACTCTCATCACACTCAACTAAAGGAAGGAATAAAATGCACACTCATTTTGGTATGAAAACCTATTTTACAATACAGGAAAGTGGGGAAGAAGGGGATAAGCAAGGTGGGGGATGATGGAAGGGAGGGCAATGGGAGGAGGGAGCAATTAGAAGTTAACACTCTTGAGGAGGGACAGGGTTGAAAGAGAGAGTAGAAGAAATGGGGAGCAGGATAGGATGGAGAGAAATATAGTTAGTCTTACACAACACGACTATTATGGAAGTCATTTGCAAAACTACACAGATATGGCCTATATTGAATTGCTTGCCTTCCCAACAAGGATGGGTGTGGAGGGAGAGAGGAAGAGAAGTTGGAACTCAAAGTTTTAGGAACAACTGTTGAGTATTGTTCTTGCATACAACTAGGAAATAAGAAATACAGGTAATGGTATAGAAATTTATCTTGCCCTACAGGACAAAAGAGAAGATGGGGATAAGGGAAGGGAGAGATGTTAGAAAGGAGGGCATATTGATGATAGGGGTAATTAGAATGCTCGGCATTTTGGGGTGGGGGGAGGGAAGAAATGGGGAGAAAATTTGGAACTCAAAATCTTGAAGAAAAAAACACAACTGCCTATCATTTAAAACAAAAACAAAATCTTCAAGAGCAGCTGTCTAAGATGAAATTGTTCTAGTAAAATTTTGGTGGTCAGAATCACAAAAAATAAATAAAGGACTGATAGGAACTAGTAACAACTTCTTTCTCTTTGATGAGTTTAAGGATATCTAGAAGTCTTCAGCTTTATCCTACATTTTCAAAGAGGACAAATGATATCTTGAGATGATGTCTTGACTTGCCAGTGAATTGGATTTAAGTGAGGCGAGTTGCCCAAAGTCATCAGCTTTACTCTCTTCCAGAGCCATTGAAGTTGTGTCAAAGACAAAAGTCAGCATGACTGGCAATGGCCCAGGATGCTGTGGATGACCTCAATGTCTTTAGTGTCTGACAAAGCTCTAAGATCTCCATTGTGCGCTTCTGCCACCATCATGGTCTTTGGAATAAATTGTTCTTATCCACCCATTCCACCAGCAGCAGTTTTCATATTTGCGGTAGACATCCCCCTAACTCACCTACAGGTTTGAGGCCTGTCCATTACCCTCAACCTGGTTTAGCCTATTTGCTGAGATGGCTTACTGGGGTGTGGCCACTGTGCATGCTGTAACTTCATGGAGCCACAGGTGAGAGTTGTGTGAAAAGTGAATACCAAAATCTGATGAACAACCCTGAAAGGGCTTGGCAAGCCCTCACAGAGGCTCTAGTCCTCCCTGAACACCCCAGCTTTCCATAATGAAAGAGAAATCAATTTGGAATTGGTACAAAGTAAACTCTCTTCCATCATACCAGTCCATCTGAATAATACATGGCATCAGGAGAGTACAAATTTCAGGTTTTTCTTCATTTTTTTTGTAACCAGGTTGATATTCCCATTCCAAGGCCATATGTTCCATCTTCAGAGCATTCCTTCATAAGTGAGGTTTCAGGAACTCTCACTCCCCTTTCAGAAAACTGGGATTCAAACACTCTCACAGTTCAGCCATGTGGTTTTCTTTTCTACAGCTTCCATCTTTCAAGTCAAGTGGTTCTGAAATTTCTATGACTTCCATCTATAGGGATAAATCATGAGGAATAAGTCCCTAGGGAGGCAATGAAGAATGAAAAGCTTAAACCTTCAAGCTTCAGGTTGCCTCTCAGGAACTTGGCATGCACTCAACTCACTAGATGTCTCCAAATGACTGAAGCAGATCTGTCTATTCCTTTTAACAGGCCAAATATAAAGGGTTAACTTAAATCTACATGATCAAATCATCCACCCTAATTAAATAACTATTCCATAGGCATAATCATTCCTATTGGGGTATTTAAATTCTTTAATTGTAGTCAATGTTTCTTGTGTGTATGTGTGTTTAATAAGTCATTTTATATCACAGAAAATGTTTAATCCATCCAAAAAAGATTTTTGTGACAGAAGAATTTCTGTCTCAGGTCTCTGAAAGGACAGTCTCCATGGAAATCTTGTCCCAAAGGATTTTGTGAAGAAAGTCCAGTCCACAGCTCTGTAATGGCTCCTTGTCAGGTCCCACCACCTCCACCAAGGGGACTGTTGAACAGATCCATAAAAACAGAGAAGGGGAAAATGGCAGCTTCACCAAGTGGCTCCAATTACACTTGTGCAGGAGAAAGGAATTGAAGGGGATTTCTGGAGCCTCAGCCACCTTTTCATTGTAAAGTCAGGTCAGACAGGTCCCATAGACTAGGACCTCTGAGGGCCAGGACCATTCTGGGAGGGAACAAAACCACCAAGGAGTTAAAGAAAAAAGACCACAGCAGGGTCTGGTCACACTGACCCATCACACTTCCAGTTACTGTAAGCTGCTTGCCTTGGAGTGGAAAAGTTCAGACTACATGCAGCCCAGATCACCTTTTAAATGGACCATTGTGAGGAGCAGCAAGGGTAGGCTGAGCAGCCCAAAGGAGCTGAGGTCACTGTTGCAGTCAGCAGATTTACAAAGTATCAGAGGAGAGTGCAGTGGAAATAGGAAGCCTGCCTGTGGCCTGAGATGTTCCCCGCCCCAGCTTCCAGCAGGAACCATTGCTGGCTGGCTTGTTTTGGTTATCATAAGCAACACAGGGCACAGGAAGAGTTCCAGCATCACCATATTGTCCCCAGTATGAAAAGTGGCTCCCTGTGGAGCTTGGAAAGACCAGTTTTCCAGGAAAAGACAATCGAGGAACATCTCGGTCCACATTTGGTCCCAGGTGAAGTTTCCAGAATAGAACATCCAGTGTGGGTTGTCTGCTGACTGGTGGCCACTTTGACCATGACATTGATATTAAAGATGTAAGTGGAGAAAAAGACCCAAAGACATCATAGATTAGAAGCCCTGAAAGGAGCAAACAGGAAAACTTCAGGCTCAGTAGGCAGACAAAGGTAATCATGGCCACACAGAGCCTCATGGCCAGATCATCCATGAGAAGCCAATGGCCAATCCAAATCCGGAAAGGGGAAATGAGAGCAGCTCTAAAGTAATCAATGTCTCGAATAATGACTTATTCCTTTAACCTAACCAAGTCAACTAAGCTCTCCTATTCATCCCTCTATCACTCAAAGAATTTTATATTCACTCTCAGAGTCGTACTTATGTCTTCAGTGACCAATGTAATGCCTTGCATATAGCAGATATTTAATAAATTCTTGTTGAATCAGGCTGATTTGACAGAATCCTTCTCTCTTGACCTTATAGGTTATTTTTATTCCAAGATTCTAATACTCCTTTTTTGCTGTTATTACTTTAGCTTTTATTGATGTCCTTTGTTTTTACATTATAAATATTATCAGATTACCCTCACTCCTTGAGAGGTCTTCTGTAAAATAGTTAAATAAAGTTAATGATAAAGTGGTCTCATCTGAAAGTACATGAGTTCATGCAGTATGCCACATCTGTAGCAATCCCCCCTCCACACTCCCACACACACACATATCTATTTTTTTAAATTTGCATAAATCTCTGTTCTCTCCCTCTCAAGCCCCACTCCATGGGGGGGGGGGGGGAGGCGGGGGGGGGAAGAGAAAGGAAAAAACAAATTCCTTGCAATAAATATGCAGGCAAGAAAAACATTTCCTCAAAAATTGGATACAAATATATCCCAGACCTCTTGTCATCTCTCCCACATGAACTGACTTCCCTCTCTTACCTAAGATGACATCTACCAGCTGTGTCCCACAGAAATTTGAAGTCCCATTTCCTGGCATCAAGCCCAATTCCTGAGGCTTTGTGAGAAATGTAGTTCCTAATGGGATGAGCTTGTACTTACTGCACAGAACACCAGGAAGCAGGAAATTCACCTCATCTGATTCCTGTTACACTTGGCATTTCAGAACTTCTTTAGCACCTTCTCCTCCCCTGCAAATGTATAATAATTCAACTAAATTCAGTGCAACAATTCAACAAGCATTTCTTAAGCACTTCACTGTGTACTTTGCTAGGTTCTGGAGATGGAAGGAAAGGAGAGAGGAAAAAACAGAGGAAGGGACAAATGAAGGAAAGAAAGAAGAACGAAGGGAGGGAGGGAGGTTTCTGAAATGTGGAGGAAAGGGGACAATACATTCTATACACAGGGGATGGTTTGGTGCCCAATACACACAGGCAAGAAATGGAATGCCAAATTCAGGATACAAATGTAACTAACATAGAATGTATCAAGGAGAAAAATACCAGCTCTGTCAAGAAAAGTAGGTTGAAGCCAGATCTTTAAATGTCCATGTTCCTAAATGTCAAACAGAAGCATCTGTTCCTTATCCTGAGGGAAATACAGGGAACCATGGAAGGTTTTTGAGAAAGAGAGGAACAAAGTCAGACTTAAGTGTTAGGGGAACCGTCTGGCAGTGCTGCAGAGGGTCGTTTAGAATAGGAAAGATGAGAAGCAAGTTGAAAATAGGATGGCTATTACAATAGTCCAAGTGAGACCCAATGAATTAGAATTGTGAGATTGTGAGTGAAGAGGAGGAATGAACGTACAAGATGTTGTACAGGTAGAATTTAAAAAAAAAAACAACTTCACAACTGATTGGATGTGGGCAGGGTGAGAAAAAGGGAAGAGACAAAATTGACTCTGAGGTTAGAAAACTGGGTGACTGGGAAGATAGCAGTGCAGTTGATAGAAAATAGCAAAGTTTATATTAAGTTTTCCTTTGTACATTTGGGGTTAAGGAACTATCACTATGAGGAAAATAAGGTACTCTCTCTCCTTAATCTAGCATTTGGTTTACAAGACAAAGAATTTACTAATACATTCCTCTTTTGAACAAAATAGCATTTTGACTAAAGCTGACAGTGAGCATAAAATTCTTTAAATAATAGCAATTTGATTCATTAAAAATAAGTGCATGGCCTTAACAGCATCCCATGTTCCTAACTATTATATATTTTCAACTTTATATTAACTGGACATTTAGTAAGTGTGTGATAATTGCAGAGGGCCAAACTGGATAACTCAGGATTTTAGTTAGTACACTTACAAAATTCAATTATTCTAATTGGCTACTTGCATTAATTCATTCAATGGGATAATTGTGCTATTCCATCTTTAATATAATTGAAAATATGAATATAGTTATTAACAGGAATAACTCTAGTAGGATGGGAAATTTATCTTAACTATTTCTACACTCATTTTTTCATGATACTACCTCTTAGGCACCTACTGCCCTCAACTTGACTTGACTAGATCCTCCCACCACTGGGATGATCAGGTCAAGTCTGGGCCACATTCTTTATTCCACACCTTTCTCAAGCTACTACTACCCCATCCTGGCTAGCAAAATATATTTGGTCCCTTTGCCTCAAAATCATGGCCAACGTCATCACAGAGGCCTTTTGTCAGCATAACCCTCATTTCCAAGTGTGTTGGGGAAGTTGAATTGCCACACTGTCTTTCAAATATAATAGCTTTCCTTGACCTGATCTCTACCAGATTTTATGGCTATCTCTCTAGGTCTATACACAAAAGTTATAATCACAAACCAAGTTAGAGTTTACATAATTTTGGTGGTGGGGAAAAGTGCATTTTTTTCCTTACATCTACTTTCATAACTGGATGACAGCCATATTAGCATGTCAATCTATACTCTTATATAGAAGAAAAGGAGTAAGAGATGTAGGAAGTGCATAGTGAAAATTAGTTTAAAACTATTCTTATACAGATTTATCTAAGTTTTTTTTTTACTCTGAAACTGAGGAAACGATTCAAACCATTATAAGAACTAGACAGCATTTTTCATGTTTAACTGCTTTTAAGTATCATGATTTTTATACCAAAACACCCTGTTTCCAAATCCTGATGTTAAATTAAAGAAGTTCCTATGGGAAAGAATGTGCTAATATTTTTCAAAAGACACACATGGAAAAAATGAAATCTGATTAATGACAGATGCTGAAATAATCATGAACTTTTAAAATTCTTACCAGGAGAGAGAGTCCTACATAGATAGTCTTGTAGAATGCTGCATACCTACTGTTCTGAACAAAATGTGGCCCTTAAAATATCTTTAGAGTATGAATGGTACAATAGCAAATAAAAAGAAATGCATAAATGGAAAAAAGAAAACTAAAATATTCTACTCTCCTTAAGTTAGCATTTCGTTTACAAGACAAGTTCTTTAAAAGATATCTTCTTCCTTTTGAACAAATTGACATTTTAACTAAAGCTGACAGTAAATATAAAATTCTTAAAGTTATGGTAATTTGACACATTAAGTGCATGGTCTTAACAGCATCCCACGTTCCTAATGAGTATATTTTATCCAGCCTTATATTAGCTGGAGAAAATACATCTTATAATGCAGAATATTCCCTCTTGGAATAGTGTTTTGTTTACTCCACAAAACAATAGGCTCGAAATGAAAAAAATAATCAATTTCATTGCTTGGAAATAGGCAATGATTCCATGAAAAAGTTACTGAATTTGGAGCCAGAAAGCTGAATTCAAGTCCTAGCTCTGTCACTTGAAGGCATGTGACCATGGAGAGAGAAGTCAGTTAACCTCTCAGCCTGAGTTTCCTCATCTATAAAATAATTTTACAGCAAAAAAGGTAGCTTTGTCACCGTTAAAGTAGGACAAAGACTCCCATTGTTCATGGATGGATTTATATGGACTGTGATTAGTATGAAAGGAATGGAAAGGAGTTGAAATGAATTTTCTCACTCTTAAGCAAATAGTACACTGAGCTCAAGGAGTATAAGGTCAGACATAATCAAAGAAATCCAAGATGGCAATCGCAAATATGGTAGAGAATCCCAAATTTTCCATATAAACCCCAGTAAAATATCTGAAAAGGACCCCAGAATGACAAATGATAAATAATATAAATAAATAAAACTAAGCTCCTCCATCCAGTTCAGAACTTCACAAAAGACACCCAGAAAGCAGAGAAGGCTGGTGGAAGGGTCATACTAGGACAGCCAGAAGGAGTTCAGGTAAACATGAAAGCCAGTGCTGGTGAGGAGAGGGGTTACCCAAGGAAAGTGAGCTTGAAGTTTGTTAAGACGGTGGAAATCAGAAATGAGGGGCCACTTCAAGGAAGCTATTTATTCCCATGATCAGGGAGATCAACAAAGGTAAATTTTAAAAAGAGAAAGAAAATGTAAAAATCAGAGATCAAAATCTGGGATTGGTGAAAAGGACTAGAGAAATAGAAATATGCCACTTAAATTACAGATTATTAGTAAATTGTGTTACAGATGGTGCAGAGTAAGCTAAATGGTAAAGTGGATAGGGAGCTGGATCTGAAAGGATTGGGTTCAAAATAAGCCTCAGATAATTACAAGTTATATGATCTTGAGCAAGACATTTAACCTCAGCCTGCCCCGGTTTCCTCATCTGTAAAATGGGGATAATGAAAACATTTCTTCTCAGAGTTTTTGTGAGGATCAAATGAGATACTATTTGGAAAGCACCAAGCACAGTGCTTGGCACATAGTTTGTGCTATTTAAATGCTAGCCCTATATGAAAACCTTGTACTGCCCAATCTGAGATAGCAGTCCCTCATAACAGAAGATAGAGGAATGTATTAGAAAGCAAAATCCAACAGTAAATGTTGATAAGAAACACACTCAAAACAGACACACATAGATAAAATAAGGGGTTAGAGCAAAATCTAGTAGGCCTCAGATGAACACAAAAGAGCAGGAGAAACAGTTATGGCTTCAGTTGATCCAATGGCAAAAACAGACTTAATTAAAAGAGATAAGCAAGGAAACTACATTTTGCTGAAAGGAACTAGAGATCATGAATTAGTTTGAATACTCAATATATGTGTTAAATATTGTGTTTATCCTTCGTTGCCAAAGAAGACCATGCCATCAGAGAAATGATGACATGACTTGCACTTGACTTTGTTTGGAGTGAGGGAGTGCTGTGCAGGTCACCAGCCTCACTTTTCCTCCAGAGCCATCTGAATCCAGAGATCTGATATTCCTCAGGAGGACTGGAGATGATGCAGGATGCACTGGGAGAACTTGGGCCCTTTAGGCCAAGGTCTTGGCAGGTACTCACTTAGGGTAAGGCAACACCCATTCATTGAATAGGCATGTTTAAGAAGTGGCCAGGGCATGGCCCCTTTAATGAGGTCAAGAAAAAGAGAGACATAAAGCTGGGTGGAAAACAGCAACAGTTACTATTGATAATCACTCTAAAGCTAGGAGGATCCAGAGGAGCCCTTAGGCAAGGGCCCAATGGAGTCCCAGTTTCAGAGTGCAGTAGCTTTAAGGTTTTGGGGGAGAGGATAGGACGGGAGAGGGAAAGGAGATTGGCATAGAATCTGAATACATGAGGAAAAGTTAAATGAATTAAAAGACAAAAATAGAGAAAAAACTACAATAAGGACCTTAATGAATCCTTTCAGCTCTAAATAAATCTAATCAAAAAATAAATAAAAGGGTAGTTAAGGATATGCTAAACCTCTAACAATTATTGAAAAGAGTATACATATTTTAAGTTGTATGTGGCAACTTTGCAAAAAATAACCATATATTCGAGCACAAAAACCTCACAAATGCAGAAAAGCTAAAATATTTAGTGTAGCTTTAACTGACCACAATACAATTTTTAAAAATTATATCAAACAAAGGTTGCTAGAAAAAGTATTAAAAATCAACTGAAGATTAAATAACTTAATCCTAAAGAATTGGTGGGTCAAAAAAGAAATCATGGAAATGATATATAAAAAAATGATACAAAATTAAAGCTTATAACAATGAAACAGCATATCAAAACTGAGGATGCAGCCAAAGTGAAATAGGTGAACATTTTCTCTCTCTAAATTCTTTCATTAATAAGGAGAAAAGACAGATTAATGAATTGAAGTTGAAACTTTAAAAAACTGTAAAACAAATAAATTAAAAATGCCAATTAAGCAAAATAGAACTCTTGAAAATCAAGGAACATATAAAACAAATTTTTATATTAAATAAATTAGGAGGTATTTTTTAAAAATTAAAATAAATAAGCCATCAGGTATTGTGGTTAAAAGAAAAAGGAACAACAAATAACCAGTATCAAAAATGAAAAAGGAAAATTTGCAAAAATGAACAATAACATTTTAGAAACCATTTTGCCCAACTATATACCAATAAAACCAATAATTTAAATAACAAATGAATATTTACAAGATTGACAATAACCATATTAAAAGATAAAGAATTTAAACAACCAATTCTCAGAAGAAAGAAAATGAACAAACTATAAATGATTCCAAAAGAAAATATCTCAGGACCACATGGATTTACAAGTGAATTCTATCAAACAATTCCAAAATTATTTAACTTGATTGAAAAAAATAGCATAAGAAGAGATTCTACCATATTCCTTCTATGATGCAATATGATTTTGATACCTTAACCAGAAAGAGTCAAACCAGAAGAAAAAGACAAGGCTATAGAATAATATCTAATGAGTATTGAAGTAAAAATTTTAAATAAAATATTAGTGAAGAGTTGTAACGCCAAAGCAATACCCATAGTAGCTGCCATGAATATGCATATGTGTTACCAGGGTTTGTGCACAAAATATAATAAACTCTCCTCCTCCAAGACAAAACTAAAACATTTATTTGGAATGTTGCTATTATGATACCAGAAGGCAAGATTTAGTAAGGTACTCATCCCCAGTCCAGGGAGCGTGTTTATCACAAGCAAGTTTCTCTAGGCAAATTCTTCCCTCCACTCACTTTCTCTCTCTACCTGCTTCTCTCTCTGCCCACACCTTTCCTTCCAAGCAATACAATATACACTGTTTCCATTCAAAGACTCGGCACTTGGTTGGCTTAGTGCTGAGAAGCTTGGAAATCAGCACTTAATGGGTAAGGTGTAGTAATGCCTGTGGCCCAGAGCCTAATTGCCTCTGCACTAGGGCTCCATGTAAAGACTTTGAATGGGCAGGGAAGATCTTATATCTTATAACCTTACAACAGGCTATAACAACACAACACAAATATACTCTATGATTTCGTAAGATTTATAACAGGAATGCAGGGCTAGTTTAATATTAGAAAAACTATAAACTTAATAGACATATTAATGACAAAGGTGATAAAATCATATGCTTACATCAATAGACTCAGAAAAGGCTTTTGAAAAAATACAACATCCATATCTCTTTAAAATATGTACATACATACACATGATACAGGAATATGTGAGCCTTTCCTTAACATGGTATTTAGTATGTATCTAAAATCAATATCTAGCATTATACATAACATGGAGAAACTAGAATTTCCAATAAGACTAGGGGTAAAACAAGGATGTCATGTTTTACCACTTATATTTGACATAGTACTTAAAATAAGAGAAGAAAAAGAAATTGAGGAAATAAGTATAGGTAAAAAAGAAACAAAAATAACACTTTTTGCTCATGATATGATGGTAAATTTATATAACGCAGATAGAGTTAATTGAAGCAATAACTCCAACAAAGTTGCAGGATATACAGTAAAGATGCACAAGTCAGCGGAATTGTGTGTAATAGCAATAAAAAGCAAGAAGAAAAAATAGAAAGAGAAATTCTATTTAAAAGAACTATAGAATTACAGTTAATTAAAATAACTATAGAGCTATAATACACCTAGTCTTAGTACAGTTTTAAGCTATTAAAAAATCAAGTTGCTAAAGCAAAAAAAAAATGCACTAGGATTTTTGAGAGACTGTATAAATACCATTATAATAGTACAGTTTACAGAAATAAAGAAACTCACATAATTGGAGAAATATTCATTGCTCATAGGTAGGTCTAGTCAACATAATAACAATGACAATGCTATTTAAGTTAATTTATTCAGTGATATGGCAATCAAATTTCCAAAGGATTAGATCATAGAACTATAAAATAAAAATGAAATTCATGTGAAAGAAAAAAAATCAAGAATTTCAAGGGAAATAATGGGGTTGGGGGATGAGGACAAAGGGGACCTAGAATCACCAGATTTATTAAAAAAAACAGTAATTCTCAAAATAAGTTGTTTTTGGTTGAAAAAAATTGAAATTATCTCCTCATTCACCACACTGAACCTACATATTCAGTCTGCTGTCAAATCTTGTTTCTACCTTCACAATATCTCTTGTATGTGTCCCTTTCTTTCTACTCACATCGCTACTGCCCTGATGCAGGATCTCTTCACCTCACTCTTATAGCCTGCTGGTTGGTCTCCTGCCTAGAGACTCGTTCCAATACAATCCATCCTCCTTTCAGCTTCAGAAGTGATCTTTCTAAAGCATAGATCTGAACACATCTCCTCACTATTCAATAAATTCCAGTGCTACCCTATTACCTCCTATACTTCGTATACTTGGCCCCCACACCACTATCTCCTAGTTTCCCTGACTTCCTTCCAGCTCAAAGTCCACTTGTCTGACCCCTTTAACTTCGCTATAGCACCTCTCCTTTCAGATTAACTTCCATCTACTCTGTATTTATCTTGCATGTACATAGTTATTTGCATATTGTACCTCTCTTCCTCCCAGTAGAATGTGAACTTCTCAATTAAGGACTGTTTTTGCTTTTCTTCGTATCCCCAATATTTAGCACAGAGCCTGATTAGCAATTGATAAATGTTTGTTGACTCACATAGAATGCCTACCCAAAATGCTGGAAGCCCTTCTTTACATCTTTTAATATTCTAAGGATCCATTTGAGCATCTCTTATCCCTTATTCTTTCACAGAATCACTTCACCCTCAAATTGTACATTTTCTAAATGATCTCTTGTTGTTATTTCTCATTTTACAAGTCATTTTTGGCAATATACTATAGTCTAGTTACAACCACCACATATTATTCCATTGCCTTCAGAATCCCCCAAATTTTCATTCTCTTGACACTATAGTTTTCTGTAATTGAACTCCCTATGACCTCAAAATACTAATGAAATCATTGGTCCCATACAAAAATGTTTAAATGGACTCTCCAGAGAAATAGCATAATACAATAGTGTTAGATTTAAGTTAGGAATTATTGAGTTCAAATTCTACTTCTGATACTTATTATCTGTGTGACCCTTTGTACAGCACTTAATCTTGCGTAGGTTTTTAGTGTTAGAGAGCAGCATAAAATATTAGGAATACTGACTTCAAATTCCCAAGTGATATCTATCCTAGTCTTTTTTCTCCTATTCGATCCTGAGCCTAGCACAGCTATTTGTTATTCCCATCCAAGATTTATACATGGATAGACTAACTAAATATTCTATTGATCCAACTGTATATCATGACCTGGATAACAGGAATTTTGATCTAATTTGTTTTCCTTGGATGTATCCAAAGGTAGATAGTACCAAAGATAGAGTGGTATAGTTAGAAAGTCAATTTGGCTTGTTGATACAGTACAATCAGTTGAAAAATAAGTCTGGGAAGGGAAGTTGGAGCCAGCTTGTACAAACTTTACATGTTAAAAAGAATTTATATTATTTATATAAATTTATATATTTGATACTTGTGGTAACAAGAAGTCACTTGTGCTTACTGAGCAAGGGAATGACATGATCAGGCCTGTGCTTTAGAAATGTCATTTTGACATTTGGAGGGGGAGAGAGGCTGGAGACAGGGAGATCTGATAGGCAAGAACGGAAGAGTGCTAAAGCTAGTCTGGTGACTATGTAAGTGGATAGAAGGAAATAGATCTGAGATAAAATGTAGGATAATCTTGTTTTGTTGTATCTCACAACATGTTGTCCTCTGACTCATTTTCTTTGTCACCACTTGGGAAACTCTAGGCTCGCATGAACTCTAGGTTTGCAGGATTAATTTGGGTTTCATTCTGGAACCTGACTTCACATGTGTCAGTTTCTCTCTTTGGCTCATTATGCCCCCACTCTAGATTAAAATTCCAAGTAAATCTTTAAAATAAGTTTAGGTATAGCTTATGTCAAGGTATCCCCAAACATAGGTAACTAGGTCTTGTCCCACAATGATACTCCAAGTACAATTATGGGTATCAAGTATGAGGCATATTATTTCTTATACGCACACATACACACAGACACAGACACAGACACAGACACAGACACACAGCAACTAGGGACACACCAGAGCCTGTGATCAAACATAAAATTCTGTGCGTGGCATTCAAAACCCTTCATAACTTATTTCCCCAAGCTTCGGTCTGAAAATTCTCCCAACTTCCATCCTAATACCAGTCTGACAGAAGGTAAAAAGGAAAAAAATCAGTAGGATGGGTCACTTCAAACTTGGATTTTATAAACAAGATAAGTTCAGCCCAGCTGCTCCAATAAGAATTCGTCCTCCAGAGCCTCAGTCAATCCATCACTGGGGCAGCTAGGTGGTGCAGTGGATAGAGCACCAGTGCAAGAGTCAGGAGGACCTGAGTTCCAATCTCACCTCAGACACTTGACACTCACTAGATGTGTGGCCTTGGGTGAGTCACTTAACCCCAACTGCCTCATCCTGGGTCATCTCCAGTCATCTGATGAATATCCGGTCACTGGATTCAGATGGCTCTGGAGGAGAAGTGAGGCTGGTGACCTGCACAGCCCTCCCTCACTCAAAACAAAGTCAAGTGCAAGTCATGGCATCATTTCTCTGAAGGCATGGACTTCTTCGGCAACGAAGGACACACATACAGTTCATCACTAAGGACTAATCAGAAGATCAATCCCTGTATCTTTGCAGTAAGGTAATAAGATACATGGCTATCTCCATGGCAATTGTTGTTTCTGATGAAGAAATTCCCTCCCTATAACTTATCATTGATGAGATTCCACAAAACATTGATCCGGGAGTCTTCCTGATTTTTTCATTAGAAATGTGTCAGGAGATGATATTGCTTTTAATTTTCCACCATTCTGTGAGCATTATACAAATACACTTGTATTCTAAGACTACATTTCCCTTGGTGGTGATATCTCTCTACTTGTTCAAGTCAAGATTCTGATAACTGAAGTGGTAACTGGGCTCTTTATGTCTCTATGAAGTGACAATAGCTATAATTTATTTCACCTACTACAGGATTTGGTAATAATTTACATTTTTATATCAATATCTTTTTAAAAATAAGTCATTTGGAGCTACTTTAGTTTATCAGCTTATGATAAAATATTTGAAATAAGTGTTTATTGAAATGTCTTCTCATCTTTATGCTTTTTTTTCTAGTTCAGTGATATTTTGACCTTGCCTTAATGAGTCAGATCTAACTGCACACAGACTCTGATTCAGGAATGACTCCCACACTGGTAAAAAACCATTTCCTGCCTGTTAAAGCTTAGTCCAATGGTTTCCAGTCTGAGGACTCCTTTTTAAATATCCAAAATTCTGTGAAATCTCACATATAGTAGTTGTCTTATCACTACCTATTGATTGAGAAAATATATGAAAAAAATCCACTATAAATTCAGCAATGTATTTAAATGAATTTAAATACAATAGAATTGACATGCATGTACATAATTCTATCTCATATTAAGTATAAGATGTATTTTTTTAGCCTAGAAATGAAATGTATGCTTATTTACAGGTAGCTAGGTAGTATACTCAATAAAATGTTAGTCCTATTTTCTTGTTTGTTTTGTTTCTTTCTCTTGGTTTCTCCCATTCATTATAATTCTTCTATGCAACATGACTAATGTGAAAGTGTGTTTAATAGGAATGTATGTACAGAACCTATATCAGATTGCATGCTGTTGTGGGAAGAGAAGGGAGACACAGGGAGAGAAAAACTGAAACTTATGGAAATAAATGTTGAAAACTAAAAATAAATAAACTAATAAAAAATAAAAAAATAAAATGTTAGTCCTGAAGTTCAGAAGATCAAAGTCCAAATCCAGCCTCTGACACTTACTTGCTATGTGACCCGAGGCAGGTACCTGCCTCAGTTTCTTCATCTGCAAAATGGGAGTAATAATGGGAGCATCTTTATCCCAGAATTGTTGTGAGGATCAAAGGAGATAAATTTATAAAGAGCTTCGAACAGTTCCTGGTGCACAGCAGATACTTAATAGATACTTGTTTCCTTCCTTATTTTATACCATCATGCAACATATTTTTGGAGCTGAATAAAGATCAAAATGATAACACTTGCTGTGCTTTTTCCAATAACTCTGAGGCCTCCCCTACAGGGGCCAAGGCCCACAGGTGGGGACTGTTACTTTAACTTTAAAGCTAGAAGGGACCTTGGAGATCCTCAAATCCAGCTGCCTCCTTTCACAGGTGAAACCCACAAAGGTTCAATGACTTGCCCAGTAAATAGCAAAGCTGAGATTGAAACCTAGATCTTCTAACTTCAAATCCCTCCCTCTTCTCTCCGTGTCATGCGGACCATTTCTTCAGTGCTCACCCTCTCCAATGCCTTCCCACTCTTCTTGATGAAAGTATTAATAATATAGTCATAATATAATAATAGCCATAAGCAATCGAAGGAGTCTGCAAGTCATTAGCTTCTCTCATTTCTCAATATTGAAAGGTTTTCCGATATAATTTTTGCCAGCCTCCCCTACACCCAACTTCATATCAAAGTGAAATTGTATGTTGAACCTTTGTTTCAAGGATCTAATCACAGAATGAAAATTTTAGAGTTAAAAGGGGACTTGCAGCATATCTAATCCAATCCATCTTAGAAAGCAATTCTTCCTTTGCCATAGCCTACAACATCCAGCCTCTTCTTAAAGACCTGCAATGAGGAGGGATCTATCCCAAGGCAGCCTATTCCACTGTGGGACAACTCTATTTGTTAGGAAGTCTTTCTTGACATCAGTCTCAAATTTGTTTCTTTGCAATTTCTATCCCCTGCTCTAGGACCAAACCGAGCAAATCTAATATCCTTTCTTCATGACAGCCTTTCAAACCGAAGGCTGCTGTCAAGTCATCCTCTTCTCTAGGCTCAATTTCTCTGGGGTAATTTTGCTGAATTATTTCTAGAATTTCTTTGAGGTTCAAACTACAATTATCTTTTTCATAATCTTTTTGCTCTTCATGAGCATAATGATGAAAGAAGATCATGTGTCCCATTAAATTATGTGAGTTGCTTTGGGTTTTTATGGCCTTTTGGATCATAAAGAAATTGTCTGTCAACTAACTGTATTTTCTTTTATTTCATACATTGACATGGTCAAAGAATTTTTTCCTATTTCTCATCCTCCTGCTGATAAACGCTCTTTGAAATTATTTTAGCTGGTTATTATTATTTTATGTGTCAAATCACAAAATACATAGCTTGGAATGAATACAACACCCTAAGTACAACCATCTTTCCAAAGAAAATCCTGACAATCCAAGTACAACAGGACCTATGAAAAACCTTTGACATTCGTAAGTCCACTCATGTTATATATCCTCATGAATATTCTTAGTCATATAACTCTGAACTGCTAGGTTTAGGTTGGAAGCAGCAATGGAAATGCTGAAGTATTGCAACTGAGTCTGTTTTTATGAGATTTCCAGGCCAGTTGGCAGGCCTCAAATGTTTGACTAAACCACCCAGACTGCATAATACTTTTCAGGTCTAAACCCAAATTTAAGTAAGGCTTCATCTGACATTAACCAGAGTATTTTATTTATACAATAAAATAAATGAGGCAATCAAAAATGAAATATTTGAAACCATGCAAAACATTATTATTTATGTATACATACACATGTACATAAACATATATATCTGTATATATATTTGTGCTGACCTAACATTTACAAATTTTTCATTAATGCTTTCTCATATCATTCTCAATGAAGTAGTACAGTAATGTGTTTGTCCTTCATTGCCGAATAAGACCATGCCATCAGAGAAATGATGACATGACTTGCACTTAACTTTGTTTTGAATGAGAGATGTCTGTGTAGGTCACCAGCCTCACTTTTCCTCCAGAGCCATCTGAATCCAGAGACCTGATATTCCTCAGGATGACTGGAGATGATGCAGGATGCACTGGGAGACCTTGGGCCCTTTAGGCCAAGGTCTTTGCAGGTACTCACTTAGGGTGAGGCAACACCCATTCATTGAATAGGTCTGTTTAAGAAGTAACCAGGGCATGGCCCCTTTGATGAGGTCAAGAAAAAGAAAGACAGCAAGCTGGGTGAGAAACAGCAACAGTTACTATTGATAATCATTCTGAAGCTAGGAGGGTTCAGAGGAGCCCTTAGGCAGGGCCCCAAAGGAGTCCCAGTTTCAGAGTGCAGTAGGTTTAAGGTGAGAGGAGAGGGGAGGGAAAGGAAGGGGAAAAGGAAATAGGAAAGGAGCCAGTAAAACCCAAGTCAACTGGGCATCTTTTGGCCATCTAAGTTTACCTTCCTTTGGAGAGGAGAAGGAAGGGGAGGGGGAGGCAGACAGGAGAGAAGGAAGTGAGTTACCCAACTAGCATTCAGCTAGCTGCATCTACTCACAGGATTGTGTTCATCCTTCTTTGCTGAAGAAGACCATGCCATCAGAGAAATGGTGACATGACTTGCATTTGACTTTGTTTTGAGTGAGGGAGGGCTGTGCAGGTCACCAGCCTCACTTCTCCTCCAGAGCCATCTGAATCCAGTGACCAGATATTCCTCAGGATGACTGGAGATGACCCAAGATGCACTGGGAGACCTTGGGCCCTTTAGGCCAAGGTCTTTGCAGGCACTCCCTTAGGGTGAGGCAACAGGCCCATTCATTGAATAGGCCTGTTTAAGAAGTAGCCACGGCATGACCCCTTTGATGAGGTGATTATCAATAGTATGGTAATGTATTACTTGTGCAAATGTGCATAGTGCATTAATGTATTACTTGTGCATAGTGATACAGAAAATGGAAGCCAGAGAAACTCCAGGATTAAATGAAAAAACTGGGAAGGATTAGAATTCAGAGCTCCTGAATCTACATTCTCTATCAAATATTTCCTGTAGTTCAATTCCTTTGTATTCTTAGGTCACTTCTTCCAAGTAAAAGAAAATCAATTTCATAAAGGTTTGCAAACTATAAGAAAAAAATATTTTTTAAAGTTGTCAAGACTTAAGAGGAATTATATAGTATAAAGATGTAACAATCAATCAATTAACAAATACTTATTAAGCACCTACTAATGCCGGGTACTGTGACAAATACTGAGGATACAAATACAACCAAAATGAAAAACAGACCCTGACCTCAAGAAGCTTACATTCTAATGGGAGAAGACAATACATCAAATGATCAGGGGAGGCAAAGAGATATCCCTTCAGGATCATGGTGACAAGGTCTGGATAATGAAGTTTGGCTCATCTGGGACCTTCTTCAAAATGGAAATACCTGAAAGAACCAAATCAGTGGGAGAATGGGTCCACAGAAACATTGAAAGAAAACCATCGAAACTTGGTGGCAAAGTCTGGAGAGAAAAGCATGAATGGTCTGGCCCCTTTCTCAAAAGAGTTCCAGGAAAAACGATAATATAATTATATGATTGTGTTTCTGTTTATACCTCTACTCTCCAAATTAAGTATGTGTTAGTTGAGATATCAACCTTGATCATGGCCATCAGAAAATGAAATTCATTTGGATTTCCTTAATTGTATATGAATTTCACATCTTGAAATTTTGCACTACAGTAAGAGTTCTTGACTTGTTTTTATGTTGTGGACCCCTTTGGCAGTCTGGTGAGGTCTATAGATCCCTTCTCAGAATAATATTTTTGGATGCAAAAAAACAAGATATGTAGGGCTAGAAAAGAAATTAAATATACTGAAATTTAAATTTATACTTTATCCACATTCAAGTTCATTGACTTCTTTAAATCTATCCATGGTCCATGAGTTAAGAATCTCTGCACTAGAGATTTATTCTTCAGGTCTCCCAGGAATTGAGGGTTTTGGACACCAACAAAATATATTGTGTTATTTTGTTTCATAAATGATGTATATAAATTGAAACAAATCAATCAACAAAGTATATATTACCTTCAGCTTAAGGAGGTAGGGGAAGGGAGATACTAGCAAGTACAGCAAAAACTCACAGATCAAATTTAAATTGATGCCACCCACATTTTGCACAAAGTAAATCATCATGAATCAAAGCCCTCCTTTTCCATCTGCATAATTCATCTTCCTCCATTTGATGCCATTGCTATACCACATCTTGCTGTCAAGCACTTGAACCATTGACTTCTCTGATAACATCAATTATTGGGTCTTCAACACCATCCTCATGGAAGTTTTTCACATATATTTTGTATTTACTTATGTATGAATTAAAAATCGTTACTAGGTCTAAAGTGGTTGAGGTACGTACCTGTACTCTCTCTTTCCTTCTGCTTAGGAACCAGGAACTCAAGACCTAGTAAAATACTGAGGCAACCTGGCCTCTAAAGAGAGAGGTCAGGCTCTTTTCTCTCACTCTTTAGCTCATTATACCCCTAACCTGGAACAAGAGGACAATTACTTAGAGATTTGGTTTGGTTCATGTCTAGGGTCTCTCCAAAAAGAGAGACTGGAAAAGTCCTTACTGTACAATAGGAATCAGGTATAGGACAGCTATTTATTTCCTCCATACAAAAGAAACGTTTAACACAAGAGACACATAAGTACAAAGAAACAAAAGACTTTCATGTAATTTCATGTAATTGGAGCTCATTCATTCAAACCATGCTACCACTGGCCAATTAGATCTCCCACAGGAAGGGATCTTGAAAGACACCATTGCTGGACTTTTCCTTAATCAGTCAGTATACTTAGTTGCTTAGCAAAGGTGTTGACTAAAATGGCATCACAAAGACAGGAGTTAAAAAACATTTTCTCCAAATATCAGTGGCACACTCTCCCACAAATATATCCAGAGTCCAAGAGAGGGGAAGATTGGGAACAAACTTAATGTACATTGTAGTAAGACACATGCTTTTGGGACACATGTCTAGGAGGCTGACTCTTAAAACATCAAGACATTAAACATTTTGTGGAACTCTTAAACTGTCATTTTTGCCTTCACCTCACCTCTGTAGTACCTAGTTAATTCCCTCCAAGTCCAGGTGCAGGTCCCTGAACTAGCAATACAATACAGGGCTGACCCTTCTGTTGGAGATCATGGAGTCTTCCAAGAGTATGTCTAGCACACCATTCTACTGAAACCAGCTGAGGACCCAGGACCGCCTAACATTTGAAATATACAAGGCAGTCTCCAAAGATACAAATGTTCATCTCAAGATCCTTGCACAGTCACCTATGCACATGAAAGAAACACAAAGCAGAAGAAGGAACCTGGGCTTTGAGATCTAGTTTGAAGCTCAATTGGGCAGAACATGGACTAGCTGTCCTTTGCAAGCCTTTTCCCATTTCTTCTGGGTTGGGGGAGAGCATTCAAAGGCTCTTGACATCTTTAGCAGACACAAAAAGACAGATCCAGTAGGTAGGGGTCATTCCTTTTAAAAGTTCACCAAGTCAATAGCTCTTCCTGTTTAGTGGTCAGTAAGGGATTTGGTTTGCCACCATGGTAATGAGCCAGCTACATTCCTACAAGTTGGCAAGGGAGCTCAGTATACCCCTTTATGAGATAGCACTTGCAAGCATATCCTCAGCACTTAGCACAGTTCCTAGAGATGCTGGTAGATGCTTTAAAAATTCTTGTAAAATTGTCAAATTTGGGCTATGTTTGATATTTGGAAAGTGATAATCTACTTGAACCATTCCCTCTCTCATTTCTACCAAGTTTTTTTATTCTTTCTCTCTTCTCTCTCTAACCTCTCATTTTTTTTTCTTTCCCTCTCTCTATCATGCCCCTCACTGATCCCCTCATTAAAGCCTAATGCACAGTCCTTAATATTCTCTGAGACCCCTTCCCACTCCAGTGTATAGATATGATGTAAACTTGGTTACACAAAATAAAGGAGGGGAGGGGACCCTTTTGTCTTAGGGAAGAAAGTCAGAAATCAAAACTACCAGCCTAATTTTAAAAGGGTGCTTGGTTCTAATCAAAGTATATGATCAGAAAATGGAATTATGAGAGAAAAGTGAATAATTATTTCTATCTTTGGACCTAGCCATCCAACTACTAGACATATTCCCACAAGGAAGTCAATGATAAGAAAATAAAGTTCTCATATATAATAAAATATTCATAATAGTACCTTTGTGACTGCAAAAATAAAACAAAAAAACTGTAAAAATATAGATACCCATCTTTGGAGGGAAAGCTGACTGTATGTGTGAATGTGTAGCACCTCCTATGGGCTATCCCATAACTCAGATTTACAGACTGGATCCTTAAAGAAGTAACTACTCCCAGGTCAAAAGTACTCTGTGGATCTACATTCCTAAAACTATAGTTCATGAGACTCCACTGGTGCACTTAACCCTAAGAGTCAGCCAGTAGACACAATTAGCTCAAAGACAAGTCATTTATACAAGATGAGATCATAAAAACAATAGCAACATTTTTTCCATCCTGCAATAAAATCTGGGGTGTACTCCCCAATAACTGCACATAGCATCAGTAGGAATATTGAGTACATGCTTGGAATACACTTACAGAACATGTAGTTAGGATAATTTTCATCCTTGGTATTAAAGGGTTGAAGGGTCAGAATATTCCCTTCCCTTTCTCCCATCCTTATGCTTTTAGGCTACTCTTTCTAGGTAAAGGATCTTTTTCACAGGTTGGTCATTCAGGGTCACTGGGCTTGTTCTCTTCTACTCCATTAATAATGGCCAAGATTGGGTCTCTTCTTTAATCACAGGGGTCCCATTCCTCAAAGCTGTTTCCTGCCTCCAAACTGGACTGTTTCCGGTTGGGTGTGGTTTTTATTTCTGAGTGAATAACTCCATTGTAAGACATCATGGCACATGAAGAAGAGAGATGAGAAGACAGAAATCCCTCCTTCCCAGAGGCAAGGAATTCTTCCATGTCAAGAGTTGTGTTCTTCAATAGTTCACTGTGTTCTCTGGTTCACACTCTTCAGGACTATCTTCTGCTTCATCTGATTCGTAAGAGAGTATCCTTTGCTTTTTAAAGGGCCACCAGGGCTGCAATTCATCCTTGGCCAACCAATGGCTAGCTGACCTCTAATTTCACCAGCTCTAATGAAAATTTCTTCAAACTTTGGAAAGAGAAATTATTCTTTACACTCCATTTAACAATTTAACATTTCAATATCTTGTTATTCCTGTTAGCTGTCCACTACCTTCTGTGATTTTATCAACTGAACTAGGAGAAATCAATTGATTGGGTGTTCTGATGAATTCTCTGCCTCTCCCCATTACAAATATAATAGAATACTATTGTTCCATAAGAAATGGTAAATAAAAATAATTCAGAAAAACATGGAAAGGCTTGTATGGAGTGAATAAAAAAGGTAGAAAAAAGTTTAAAGTGTGTGTGTGTGTGTGTGTGTGTGTGTGTGTGTGTGGTTATATTTCCCTGCTCCCCAACCCTACTCCCAGCAGGTGGAGTAACCTCTGCATGAAGTGTGGCTGGTTGCATTTTTTTTTTTTTAATAAGATAGATAGTGAGAAGATGGGAAAAGAACACTGGCTCCATCTTACCCTCCTGGTTTGCTTTTGAAGAGAATCTGATACCTAACAGAGTCTATCTTTTCCTTTGGGGAGCCCCAAAAGAATTTGTTCCAAGTTTAAAGGGACAAAAATCTAGGAAGAAAATTAACACAAGGTGGGGGAGCTGAGATCCCATGAGTGGCACCTTGTGTCACTGTGCTTGCTCAAGCCATGGTAGAAAGCACTTCACCTATATCGTATTGTACACAGTTTTGGAATGAGGAGAGAGGAGGGTGAGGGGAGAAAATTTGGAACTCAAAATTTTATGAAAGTGAATGTTGAAAACAAAAAATTAATCAATATTTAAAAAGAAGAAGGAAGGAAGGAAGGAAGGAAGGAAGGAAGGAAGGAAGGAAGGAAGGAAGGAAGGAAGGAAGGAAGGAAGGAAGGAAGAAAAGAAAAGAAAAAGAAACTCCAAAGCAGGTTGGTCGCCTACATTGCATAAAATGAAGTCAAATTTGTGTTCTCAGTGACTAAGTGTAAAATCCTTTTTTCATGCAGTTCCTTACAAGAGAGCTGAGAAATGCATGTTTGCATCGCCTTTTGTTCCTGAGATGAAAAAGGAGACAGAGAAAGAATTGCAGCCCCAAAAGAAGTTGCACCTGGGGTAGGGCTAAATTTGGAATCTAATGGAAGAGATGGTTTATGCCTATATTATTAATTTTTATTTTATTCAAACACTTATTATAATGTGCCCTAGAGAAAGAGGTGAATCAATCAAGCACATTGGAGGGAACAGAACTGGAGGAGTTAGTAAGGCCCCGACCCCCTAAGTCTCTGATAAAGTAAATCCAAGCCAGATCCTTAGATTAGCAAAGCACTTAGCTGCCAGTCATGGAGCTAAGAGAAGTGTTTGGTAGTTCTTCCAGATATTCTTATTTTGGGTGCTGCACACAGAAATCAGGGATCAGCATTTGACTGACATCACTTGAATCTCATTATATGGGCACAGCACACCCCCTGGTGAAACAAAAGTACACTATATCCATTAGCTACAATTATATAAATGACAATATCACTAAACAGCAAGTGAAGTCATTAACTGCACTGAATAACTGATTCCTGCCATTAAAGGATGAAACATACATCCCTACTCACTGGGGAGAAGTAAGAGTGATGAATGTTGCATAAACTATCAAACATGCTAACTTTTAAAATTACTTTTGCTTAACTAATTTTCTCTGCACGAAAGAGGACTTAATGTGGTGGAAATGACTGTAATATTTAAAAGGAATCAATAAAAATCGGAGAGGGATAAAGAGCATTTATTAGCTAAAATCATTAGTCTTAAGAATGCTACTGTAAAGTCTTCCACTGAGGCATCGTTGCAGCAAGACCATTTTACTGAATTGTTGAAGGCTATGTCAGGATAGTACAAGCTCTGATGGATCTTGTAAAATTAGAAAGGTTTTGAGTACAGACCCAATGATGGACTATACTTATATTGTCCAATGTTTAGCCTAGCTAAATTCAGGATTTATTCTCTGTTTTGTGACTGTTTTAATCCTTTTTTAATGAATATAAATACGTTTTGTCTATTTCTCACTCCCCACCTCCACTGAATAGCCTCCAGTGAAAATGAAAATGAAAATAAAAGCTTTTTAACTAATATGCATACTCAAGTAAAAAAAAATCCCTGCATTAGTCATATTCATAACTATGTTTCATTCTGTACCTTAAGTCCATCATCTTTCTGTTAAGATATAGCTAGCATGCTTCATCATGATTTCTCTGGAATCTTGGTTGGTCACGGTATTATTTAGTCTTTAAGTCTCTCAAAGATGTTTGTTTTCAGAATATTGTCATATGAATTGTGATCCTGGTTCTGCCCCTTTCACTCTGCACTAGTTCATAAAAGGCTTTCCAAGTTTCTCTGAAGCCACCCCTTTCATCATTTATTTTCAGTCATTCTCCTTTAGGGAGCACACAGTCTGTTTCCAGTTTTTTGTGATGATAAAAATTATTGTAATTAATATTTTGTACACATGGATCCTTTTTTCCTTTGATCTCTTTGGAGTATATACCTATAAGTGGTGCTGCTGGATCAAAGATAATGCACAGTTTAGTGATATTTGGGGAAGAGGGGGCATAATTTGCAATTGCTTTCGAGAATGGTTGAACCAACTTCATAGCCCCACCAATATAGGATTAATGTTCCTTTTTATCCCATAACCTCTCTGATAATTATCATTTTTCTTTTTTGGTCAACTTTGCCAATTTGATGGTTGTGACATGAAACCTAAGATCTCCTTTTAATTTTCATTTTTTTAAATATTAGTGATTTTGAGCATTTTTTCCCAGTGGTTGTTGATAACCTGCTTTCGTTTCTTTTGAAAATTAACCATTTATCAATTGAAAAATGGCTTTTGTTTTGCTTATACATACATATATATGTATATTAAGTTCTTTACATATTTTGAACATCAGATTTTTATCGGAGAAATTTTTCACAAAGATTTTTCCCAGTCAGCTGTTTCTCTTGTAATTCCAATTGCATTGATTTTGTGCAAAGCCTATTCAATTTTATGTAATAATGATAGCTAACATTTATATAGCACTTACTACGTGCCAGGCACTGTGCTAAGTGGCTTACAAACATTACCTTATTTGGTCCTCTCAGCAACCCTGGGAGGTAGGTGCTATTATTATTCTAATTTACAGATGAGGAAATTGAGGCAAGCAGAGGTTAAGTGACTTGTCCAGGGTCATACAGCTAATTAATGTCTGAGGTCAAATTTAACTCAGTTCTTCTTGACAGCAGGGCTGATATGCTATCCACTGTGCAATGTACCCAGTTTTGTTTTGTTTTTTACCTGTGATCTCTTATCAGTTATTTGGACAACAATTCTTCCTTACCTATAATTGTGAACAATATTATAAAGTAAACTTTTATATGTTGATTGTCCATTTGGAGCTTACTATGGTATGTGGAGGTGAAAATTAATCTAAGTATGATTTCTGACTGATTACTTTTCAGTTCACCTAGCATTGTTTATTGAATAATGAGTCTTTATTTGGAGTTACTGAATATCATGGACTTATTAAATACCATGTCACTATGCTTGACTGTTTCTGGGTTTCGTGTACTTAATTTCCACTGATTAACTTTTCTATTTTTAACCAGTTTGAAAAAGTTTTGGTGATTTATGTTTAATTTTATAATTTTGATAATACATTATTACTATCCTTTTTCCTTTCCCCCTTTTTGCCCACAGTTTCTCTTAAGGTTCTTGGTCATTTATTCCTCTAGATCAATATTGTTATTATTTTTTCTAGTTCTATAAAGTAACCCTTTGGCATTTTTATTTGTATGGAATGAATTTACAAATAAATTTAGGCAGCTTTATCATTTAATTATGTATCATTTATTATATTCCTTATATTATTATATTTTATTATCTAAATTATATTATTATAGTAATTATTATATTTACTATATTGTATTCCCAACCATGAGAAATTAATATCTCTCCAATTATTTAGGTCTGTATTTCTGTGAAGAATTATTTATAGTTGGATTAATATGATTCCTGTGTATATCTTGATAGTTAGACTACCACATCTTTCATTCATTCTATGATTAGTTTGGATAGAATTTTTTTTCTGTCTTATCCTCCTGGGGTTTGTTAATAATTTATAAAAAGGGTGATAACTTTTGTGAGTTTATTTTATATTCTGATGATTTACTGAAATTGTTGCTTCAATTATTTTTTAGTTACCCCTCTGGGGTTGTCTACGTAAATATTTGTATCTTTTTTATATTGTCATTTTTGCCCATGCTTGTTTCTCCAATTTTGTTCGTCTTATTGCTGACCTTAGTATTTTTAGGACTATGTCAAATAACAATAGTGACAATAGATAAATTTGCTTTACTCTTGCTCTTCTTAGAAATACCTATAGCTTTTGTTCATTGTGAATATTACATCTTTATTATAAATAATTTACTGTATTAAGGAATTCTTATGCTTTGATTTTTTTAACATAAAGGTTCATTAGATTTTGTCAAAAGCTTTTAATGTATTTATAGATAGAGTTGTTATTTTTGTTATTAAAATAGATCATCACACTTATAGATGATCTAATAGTGAACCAAGACTGTATTCCTAAAGTAAATCTAATCTAGTCATAGACTATAAGATTTTTAATATATATTTGCTAATGTTTTAATATTTTTGCATTGATATTAGAGATATTGATCCATAGATTTATTTATCTCTTTTATCTCTCCCTGATTTCATGTCAAGATCATGCATATTTCATAGAAGAGGTTTAGTAGGATCCCTTCTTAACCTATTTTTTCAAATTGTTTATTTCATAGTCTAATTGTTCTTTTAATTTTTTTTAATAATTCATTTATAAGTCTATTTGGTCCTAGGGCTTTTTATTATTTATTTAATTTATTTTCTTATACTATTATTATTTAAATTCTCTATTTCTTGTCCTATTAATTTAAATGTTTTAGATTTTTGTCAATATTCATCTATGTTACTTATTAGTTCTATTGAATATAATTGGTCAGGATAGTTTTTACTATCTTCCTTTATTGCCACTTTATTGGGACAACCTTTTTAGTATAGTTAAGTGCTTTGGTTTTTTTCCCAATGCATTTTCTGAAGGGAATTTAATTCTGACATATAAATCCCAATTTTATGTTTCTGATATCTAAATCCCAATTCTGCCTTAAAAAGTAGCTCAGAGGTCTTCAAGTTCAAATCATAAATGATAAAGAATCTCATGTACAACATACTAGAAAATTAGCATCTACACTGCATTTGACAACCTCCAATGAGAAAGGCAATATTCCTTGAAATAGCCCATTCCACTCTTAAGTAGCTTTAATTGTTAGGCATTTAAGAAATCTAAATTTGCCTCTACGGTTTCCACCATTGCTTAGTTTTATCCCCTCCCACAAGAACCAAACAAAATAACCCTAATCCCTTACATGATACTTTTTAAAATGCTTGAAGAAAGCTAGGATGCTCCAATGCACTCTTCTCCAGGCTAAACATCTCCAGTTCTTTAAATCTTCATATGGCATGAAATCAAGATAATAGATCAAGCCTGAGATGCCTTTACTGAGGTAGTGTCACAGTCTTTATAAAGTATAACCCTGGAATATTGTGTCTTTGTTCTTGTGAGGAGATCATGGGTAAGGTACTGAGAAGGAAGATAAGCTCTCAACGGATCGTGAGTCAGGCATTTTATTATTCACATATATAAGTGAAAGGCTCCCAGACCTCCAGTCCCATGACCAATACTGGCAGTTGCTCAGGAGTATTGCAGGAAGCATACCCCCAATTTAGAACCCAGATCTCTGGGTCTATGTCCTTATTTTTGATTGTTGTTACTGGGTAGATTCACAGGGGTTCTAAGGGATGGAACCTTAGGGCAATCTGTCTGACTAGTGGTCTGACTGATGCCTCATCAAACCTAAGGACATTGTGATTAGAAAAGTTTGCTAATCTTACATATGTAGAGTAGATAAAGTTTGCTAAACTGATTTGGATCAGTAGAACCTTTCCTAAAAGTAGGTGACTCAACCAGTCCTGTGTAAAGAGGTCAATCTGTGGTCAAACATGGAGTCACTTCTGTCAGATAGACTCTAGCAATAGGTCAATGCTCACTCTTCTGGACTGTGCATTTGGGAGAGACATTGACAACATAAGATATTGAATAAGATTTGAAATTCTGTCATATCCTAATGGTTTAAAGAATTAGGAATTCTGGAAAGTTAGCCTGGAAAAGAGAAAACAGTTCAAAAGAAAAGCAGCACTTTTTGATCATTCTTTTCAAATAGTTAAAATATTATGGAAGATCATAGAATTTTGAGTTGGAAAGGATCTTAGGGATCATCTAGTTCATTTCTCTCATTTTACAGATGAGAAAACAGGCATCCAGAAAGATGAATTGATTTGGGAAAGTTCATATCAGTAGCAAGGGTCAGAGCCAGGATTTGAATCCAGCCCTGCTTCTTCTCTCAGGTCTTATGACAAACAAAACTAAGATCACATATTGTCAAAACTGAAAGGTATTTTAGAGATGGTATATCCTAATACTTTCATTTTACAGATAAGGAAACTGAGAGCAAAGAAATAACAGAACTAAGACAGGAATTCAGGTTTCTTTCCACTCTGTCCAATGCTCTCCCTGCTGTACTTTCAATACTTTCCCAAAGTATAAATCAACCTTGGGGGAAAAGTTTCATTGTTGCCTCTAAATGCACTTTAATTTTCAGTTAATTTCCAGTGATTTGGATGTTAAGATGGCAAAATTTAAAAGCTTAAAAACTATGTTTTCTTTTTGTCACAATTCAAATGTCAAAGAATTTGGCTTATTCTGCATTAGCACAAAGAACAATTGAAAGAAGGGCCAACTGGAAGAAGCTGTAGGAAAGCAAAACTGGGTTCACTTTAAGAAATAACTTTATAAAAATTAGAACTGTGCCAAAATGCCCTGCCTTATAAGGTAGTGAATTCCCCGACACTGTAGGAATTCAAGCAGCAACTAGATCACTACTTGTCAGAAATTTTGAGGAAGAGACTTATACCCTTCAGGTAGGAATTAGACCAAATGACCTCTGATGATGTCCTGAACAACAGAGTTCTATAATTCCTTGTTAGTTTCAGAAGAATTCTGGGCTTAGGACCATGTGACTAGTAACTTTCAGAAAGAAACGAATCCTTTCAAAAATACGTCAAGAAGTTTATGAAAAGGTTCTTTCAAGACTCTCCTATGATGACATGGGCTTCCACGAGCTCCTCTCAGCTCCAGTGATTGGGTTAAATAGATTGACTGTTTTTATTCTTCACATTTTTAATTCATTTTTTTCTCTCTTCTCAAGCAACCTATATTTTTCAGAGCTTTCTGCTCTTCTTTTAGCAAAGGAAATTGGCTGCTTCAGAATAAACAGTAATAGTCCAGGGTAATATTCTGGGGAGGATCTCTGTGTCTGAAGTTATGCAGTTGAAGTGGCTAGGGGGGAATTGTAGGCTTAAGTTTAAGAGTCATTTGAGAAAAACAAAGATCCCAAACATCACTTAGTTCAAAAGGTAGGGCTGCTGTGAATTCTGGATCTTGCGGCTTTAGAATAGAAAAGTATTGTGTTTACTGCAGAATTTAACGTTTCCTCTGTAAACTAACAGATGATTCCAGGCTTGGGGAAAAAAATGAGTACATTCCCCACCCATTTCATCTCCAAATCTGGTACACCATTTTGACTATTTCATCCCTAGATGCTTCAAATTTGCCCTTTACTTAAGGCACAGAGAGAAAAGGCTATTTTCCTCTTAATGAGCACCTGTGAATCATAAGAATCTTCCCTCCTCAAATTGTCTTGTATTTCCTGAGATGTAACTGGAGCAGGACAAATTGGGCTTTACCCAGGGTACCAACGTGTGGTATAAATATGACATGCTTCTTCACTGGGACAATCTGGCACTATCGGAAGACTGCTTGTTTCATATTGCACAGCTGCTTTGGGTCACTCAATGCTTAGATCCCTAAGATGATTTACATCCTCTCCTAACATCCATGGAAGCATGATCCAGACCCTCTCATCTCCTCTCTTAAAATAATTTCAATGGTGGTTGGGCTGCCCATGCACAGCTTTTGTTCAGCCCATCTTTGGAATATCCTCTGAGATGCCAACAACTCTGTTCCTCCCTCAGCTGCCCTGATTTGGTTTTGCCCCAGATAAAAAGAAATCCTAGCTACTGTTCTATAGAGTAATAGCTCTACTCTATAGTAGAGTTATTTGTATGTAGTAACTCCCAAGAGAATGTAAGCTCTTTGAGGATAATAAGTACTATGTGTGCTCCTATTTTCATATCCTTATTAGGTACTTAAGTGGTTATAAATTAAATTCAATAAGATATTTTCCTCTTTATTGGGACAATGGCAAACTCTATTAGAGTTTCCCTTACCTGCTATCAGTTACACCTCAAAATGGAATCTTGGCATCAATAAGCTTATCTGTAGGACCTAAAAGCTCTAGGGAGTCAAAACAACCTGAGAAAATAATCTGAGAGAGGTCAAGGGACAATTGCAAACAGGACATCTCTATCCCTGTCTCTTTTTCCTTTCTGTTACAGTCATAGTCAAAGAAACCCATTCTTTGCATTGTAAGGAATAAAAAAATAACAACACATAAAACAAAGATGGCAACAATAACAAATCTAGTTTTATTTTTCGGTCACTAAGACTATGATGATCTACCAGGGGAAAATAAAGGAACAAGTTTCCTTGACCTGTGGGCAGAGTGACTGAGTTGTTAGCCAAACACTAACAATTTCTGCACGTGAGTACCCTTGGGAACATGAGAAATTATCCAGAGGGAACAGTTGCAAGATAGTCTTTTGGCCAAGAGAATTAGTGTGGCATAAAAGAGTCATTGTGGTTAAGAGAACTCACCATTGATTACTAGGTAGAGATAAGGTTTGCTATAGTCTTTCTGCCACATTATTCACTCTAGAGACCTAAAGCATTGCAGTACTCTGGTGACCTTGCATGACCAATGCCCTCTGTTCCCATTGAGAATAATGAGTATGTGTGTGTTGCAGAGGTGGAATGGGAGGGAGGAGGAGTGTTGAGGGAAGTTGGAAAGAAGACTCAATTGTAGAATTTTGCAAAGCTCATGTTTGTATAGTCAAATCCCTTACACAGCTCATATGAGTCTGACCCACAGAAACAAGGTCAAATGAATAAACTGTTGGAAAAAGAAACTTTGGGGCATAAGTAATATGGTTTCATCCCCCACACTGGGTAGACAGAGTACTTTTTAAAGAATAGTGAAAATGAGTGAGTACCGGGAATAGGACATAGAAAAGACAGTAGAGACTTTCAAAAAGTCTTTTTAGTCTGATTATATTTCTGAGTGATGCACCATTGTTGCTTCAAAGTGGCCATTTGTTAAATGACTGTTCAACAGCTATTAAAGAGGCAACTTCTTTTATTGGAAAATGCACTAGATTTTGAGTTAGAAGATCTGGATTTAAATCTTCTTAATCTAACATTTATAGCCATGCAATTGAGTTTCAAGTAACTTAACTCACTAAGTCTGTTTACTCATCTGTCAAATGGGTATAATAATACCTACATTCATTTTTCTTATCTGTCAAATGAGAAGGTTGGACTAGATAGCCTATGAAGGCACTTCTTACTTGAGAACCATTATCCTATCATTTTGTACTGTGTCCTGCCTTACAGAGCTAGTAGCAGGGAAATGGACTGAAAGCAGTTGTACATTGTGGCAGAGCTAATCAAGTTGTACACATGTATGTAATAGAATATTATTGTACCAAAAGAAATGAATATGAAGAATTCAGAGAAATCAATAAGCATTTATTTAGCACCTGCTACGTGCTTGGCATTGTGCTAAACACTGGGCACACAAAAAGAGACAAAAGACAGTCCCTGCCCTCAAGAAGCTTACAATCTAATGGGGGAAAATAACAAGCAAATATATGCAAACCGTATGCAAATTATATACAAACTACATACAGGATAAATAGGAAATAATTAACAGAGGGAAGGCATTAGAATTAAGAGAGGCGTTAGAAATAAGAAAGCACTGGGAAATGTTTCCTGTAGAAGATGGATAGAAATATGGCAAGACTTGTAGGAATTGAAGGAATAAGCAGAACCAGCAAAACAACATACACAAAAACTTTTGGACTAGACCTGTGATTTCATTGGTTCTTTCAATGATAAAACTCCCCTCCTAATGCAAATCTGTACCTACTCTCCAACTTAGAATCTTAGAGAGTTGTCAGGGGGACCACAGCTGGTATGTGTCAGAGGTGGGACTTTAATCCAGGTCTTCCTGATTATATCCCTCCCACTGACCCGCCCACCCCGGTGGTGGTCATGGCCATCATTCATAGTGGTCGGGTCTCAATGAGTGGTTGAGAAAATCAAATCGATTCCGATTCTATTTTGTAATTGATTCTATTCTGTATCACCCCAATATGCTGTAAAATTTGCTTATGCCATGTTTCTTTGTCTATGACAAGTTCAGAAGTTCAGCTTTCCTCTCTGAGCTAAGTTGTCCCATAAATCAGTCCCATAAATTCAAAGGAATATATTGTCTCTACACATCTTACTGCCCATCCAAAATCACTACCTTTCTGAAGGGAATCCAAACCACAGAGTGGTGCTATAAGTCTGGAGGACTTGAAGGACCCTGGAGAAAAATGAAACTCACCAGAGAGGGAGGAGAATTGGAGTCATTATGGGCTCCTAGAAGACATCCGTGTTTTCTACTTACTTTATGGAGTGGAATAAAAGCTGTCTTGTGTTATATATAATCATTATCACCTGAGGGCTTCAGTAGGTACTGGGGACCCTTTTGCCCCTATCTGTGAAATCTAACATGAGTCACATTCTAATTTTCTAGTTATGTTTGGAAATTTTCCAAAGGTAACTGAGTGTGGCAACAAAAAAAAAAATCCTTTATAAGGTGTTATGATTTGGGGGTTAGTACTTAAGATTGGAACAAAACAACGTAATCCCTGAATTTGGGATGCTGGGCCACACCTTATTACTATAGATCAGTAGTTCTTAAACTTTTTGGTCTCAGTGGCCTTATACACTCTTAAAAATTGCTGAAATCCCACAGAGCTTTTGTTCATGTGGGATAGCCTTATTGCTATTTATCATATTGGAATTTAAAGTTTTATCTATTCACTTAAAAAGAAAAATGAACTCATTACATGTCAACATTAATAACATAATTTTATGAAAAATAATCATATTTACCAAAACAAAAAAGTGAGAAGAGTTACATATTTTTATACGATTTTTAAATATCTGCCATAATAGAAGATTGCTGGATTTTCATGTCTGCTTCATTCAGTCAAGTCTGCTGCTCTGTTTCAGTTGAAATATATGAAGAAAATCTGACCTCAAACATATATATAGTTGGAAGACAGAGACATATTTTAATAGGCAAATAACATCAATATTATTATGAAAATAGTTATTTCATGGACTCCTCAAATGTATTTTGGGGATCTCTAGTGGTGTGAAGGCTACACTTTGAGAATCGTTGCTTTAAATTTAACATGCTAAAGTCTCCTGCCATTTACTGCATCCCTGGACCCTAAGGACTTCTGAGGCTTTCCATGCACCCTGAAGATAAACTTTTTGTAATACATTGTCTCCCACAGTTCCTCTGTGGGCTCCTTAGAGCAGGAACTGTTGTTTTTTGTTTGTTTGTTTGTTTCCAATGCTTGGCACATTGTCAGAGCTTGACAAATGTTTTTTCTTTCATTCATTTCCTTATTCCTTCATTCCATGAAAATGTAGCACCAAGTTGTTGTTTTTCAGTCATGTCTGACTCTTTGTGATCTCATTTGAGATTTTATTAGCAAAGAGAGTGGAGTAGTTTGCCATTTCCTTTTCAAGCTCTTTTTTTTTTTTTTTTTTTTTTTACAAATAAGGAACTGAGACAAACAGGGTTAAGTGACTTGCCTAGTGTCACAAAGCTAGTAAGCATCTGAGGCAAGATTTAAACTCATAAAGATGCATTTTCCTATTGCTCTATCCACTTAGCTGACCATGTGTAACCAAGTCTGTCCCTCACTTACCAAAATCAAGGACCTCCTTTAGCAAATGTACATAAATAATGGCACACTCAGCACTTTCTTCATACTGCCCATATCTAATTTACTCCTGAAAGTCCTTTCTTTGGCATGGATGATTCTGAGTATTTTATTTTCTTTAGACAGGAACAGTGACTCAGTAAGGTCCTGTCTACACACTTATCCTTTGCAAGTACATTTTATAACACTACTATAAAACTTGTCAGTTCAGTGGTAACCAGACCTGGTGTTGATGCAACCCTAAGATAATTTTAATTATTTCCAGAGGCATTGCAAAATTCTGAGAAAAAAATTCCTTAAAATAAAATATAATTTGCCTATTTAAATGGGGAAGGGAATAAGTATTTATATAGTGCCTACCATGTGGCAAGCAATAAGCTAAGCACTCTCTAAATACTATGTATTTCATTTGATTCTCACAACAACCCTTCAAGGTATGTGGTGTTAGTATCCCATTTTTCAGTGGAAGAAACTGAGGCAAACAGAAGTTAAGTGACTTGCCCAAAGTCAAACAGCTAGTAAGTATCTGAGGACAGATTTGAACTCAGGTTTTCCTATGGGGCAGCTCACTCTTCCCCTTGCACCACTTAACTGCCTCTTAAATGTGTGTGATCATACAGAATGACACAAATACACATTCATTCATTCAACATGCATTTAGTAATTGTCTACTGTATCAGTCCGTCAATAAACTTTTTTTTTAGCGCCTATCATGTATATGGCACTCTGCTAAGACCCGGGGTTACAAAGAAAGGCAAAAGCCAGTCCCTGTCCCCAAGGAACTCTCACAGTCTAATGGAGGAAGATGACATATAAAAAGAAGTTTAAAATGGAGAGGGGGAGAAAGATACCTGGTGAAATCCAGAGAAGCGCAATTTGGTGGGAGATGAAATGTGAGGAACATTGTGCCAGGACAGTGGGGAAAGGGATTGTTTAGTCCCTGTCCTCATAAAGATTACAAACTAATAAAAAGATAAGACATAACACAGACTATTATTATATGCAATATCGTTTGATAAGTCATTACAAGGCTTAAGGAGGAAGGCAATTATTAACTATGGAAATACAAAAAGGTTTTCTGGAAGAAATGGCTTTTCAGTTGAACTTTAAAAAAAAAAAGAAAAGAAAAGAAATTCAAAAGGCAAAGACATGGGGAAGAGCCTTAAGGAACAGCATTTAAAGACACCTCCACCTGAAATGTTCATATAGGTTATTTGTGCCCAATCATTGGCAGAGCATTCTGAGTTCTTATTGGTCTGATCAGTCACTGTCACATACAATAATTTTTCCAAGTACTGTTGATTATACTTCTCCAGTATCTCCAGCATCCATCCCCTCCCTTCCTGCTCCCACTGCTACCACCTGGTTACCAGTCCCTCATTACCAGTTCTTTTAACTATTAAGATAGTTTCTTAAGATATTCTTTCCTGCACTCTCTTACCACTGCTGAGCTATACTTCACATTGACTTAACTTCTTTGGTCCTCAGTTTCCTTATCTGTAAGATAAAGAACTTGAACTAGATGACTCTGGGAGGTCCTTCCAGCTCTAAATGTGTAGATTTAGAGCTGTAATCTTTGATTCAATTACTTTGTTAGCATCCAATACTGTATCCCAAGGCATTGTGCCACAGGAGAGAGAGAGAACAGAGAAAGGAGAGAGAGGGTGGAGACGGAGAGAGACAGAGAGGACATAGACACTGCTCTAACGAAACTTAAAATTTCATAGGGGAAGATATATATAAATATATATATAAATAACTGATACGAGGAATAATGTGATAAGTGCAAAGAAGAAATAATGTGCTTAAAGTTAAGGTTACTCAAACTATGAGGAATTTTTTTTTTTAATGAAAGTCCAAGAGAATAGATCATGAAAATGCCATCTTCTTGGGAGAATGAGAGTGTAGTATATATTGTCAAACATAGTCAATGAATATATCATTTTTACAGAAATTTTTCTGATTTGTTTCAAATCAAGTTTCAGCTTTTACATGGTGTAGCAGACAGGGATTTTGCTTTTGTTTACATTACAAAGGTTGAACAAAAGGTCTCTTTTGGTTGCAAACATGTAGTGACCTGCCTGAACCCAGCCAGAGAATTCCCCAATTTGCCCTAATATGTTGTAAAATAGACAAGTACTAAAGAATTATCTGGTTAACACTTGTTGTACATGATTCTATTACTGAGCTAGTTCCCAAAGAACTCATTATCATATAGAAAAAGTGCCTGGCCCAGTTTAATGAGGCTTCTACACAGATCAGACTTTTGCTGAGAGCTACCCATACATCCAGCCCACTCTAAGGAGATGTCACAGAGTCTCAGTGTAAGTTTCCCCTCACTAAGTTTTCTATATAACTTTAATAAAATTCCTTTTCTGCCAGTTTGGCTCTTGTGCCTATCTTATTCCCCATGATCTCCAAACTTTCATCTCCCATAATCAACACATGAAGAGTGGGAAGTATATCCAGGGATGTCATGGTGATAGAAAAACAAAAAATACCCATACAACTTTTTTTTAAAGATTGTACAACAAAGAGTTTGCTGATAGGATAGACTAGCTTCAAGAAAACCCATTTAAAGGATATTAGAATAGCCTTGGTGAGAAAAGATAAAACCCTGAGGTGTGTTAGCAATAAACCAAAGGGAATAAAATATGAGAGAGAGTGCAGAAATAAAATTGACAGGGCTTAGAAATTAACTGAAAGTGAGAGATAAAGAGAGAAAGTAGAAGTTGAGGAATAATCAAAAAATGATTTTGAGGTTATGAGCCTGGGTAGATTGGGCTATCCTCAGCAGAAACCGAGAAGTTAAAAAGAGGGCAACACTGATAAAGGTAAAAATAAAGAATTCATTTTTGGACTTGCTGAACTTAAGGTGGTACAGCTGGAGGCAAGCACCCAACAGGCAGCTGGAAATACAGGAGAGAAGTGTGAAGGAATCTCGAGGGTAAAGTTTAAGGTGATTGTTCAAACTTGAAGTGGGGAGCCTGACAGTAAAGATTTGATTTCTAAGTAATCTGATTAGAGCTGATTCCTGAGAATCGATGAGCTCTTCAAGGAATACAAAGCAGAGAGAGAAGGGGGCTAAGTACAGAACCTCTGCAGTCACCTGTGCTAAGGTGGAGGAAGATGAGTCATTGAAAGTGACTGTTCCGGGAAGTAGGAGAAGAACCATCAGCAATGCATAGCATTGCGGTTAAGAGAGAAGTTGTGAAAAAGTGCCTGAATAACTGAAGCTTTACTATCGTCACAAAAGTTACAGAGTACCATATTGGACACATCAAATACATGGTTACCGTAGAAGTGAGATCACAAAAAACAGCTTGGAAAAGCAACAAAACTAGAGGTAAAAAGGATTAAAGGGGCTTTTATCACACATAATAAAAGAAAAACAACCAACACAACTAGAAGCAAAGAATTTGCCCATAAATCCAGAAATGACTGAAAATAATTGTGGCATATGAGTACAAGCAAAAGCTGTATCTTCATCCCAACCACACTCAATCACTCTCAATCCATTTATCCGATGAGAATATCTCTGCTTAACCAATTAAAGGCATTAAACAATATATACACAAATTAGTTACTTTGGAAGAAGCAAATGTTTGTAGCCATTGTATGAAAAGAGATGACTCTCCCCAGGAAATATATTGGGATTTGTTGCAAAGGCTTAGTCATATTTTGTGATGCTTTTAATAAAATATCAAGGCAGTTTGGAACTCAGGATCCCGGTAGTGGGCTAATCCAGTGGTAGAATCAATCCCATCCAAGCCTCTGAGAGAAAATCACTCTTATTATTATACCACCTGAATCATTGCTAAAATTGAATTTACTCTACCTGGCTAATTGATATTAGCTGAAGAATTAATGGGGGAACATATGATTGGGGTCTCATAAGTGATAGTGCTAGAAAACCATACTTCTTCGCCTCCACTCCCTAGTAACGTTGAAAATTTCATCAGATATAGTCACTGAATGGTGGGCTTTTGTATGATGTCCATATATAAAAATAAATAGAAAACATTCATAAAACTTTTTAAACCATCTACTTATGCTATAATATTCAGATCACTCTCATTCTTGCTGATTCTCTAATGTGTTATGTCACTCAATTCTCCTGAAATCTATTAGCATATCCAGGAAGAATGACTCATCTGACTAAGGAAACACAGAGGAATTGGTTTCTTGGAATTCAAGAAAGTGAATCATGTTCCATATACTTTGCTTTTAATAGCTTCTCTTTTGGAAAATGTCTGAATATTTCCCAAACATTCAACCTCCTTTGGGGAACTAAAAGTTGATAAAGTAATAGATTGTTCACTGAAATTCCACTCCAATACCTCATCTTGGTTTTTAGGTGGCCCAGGTTGTTTGAAGGTTATATTTCTGGATATCAGTTTCCAAAAAGACCTACCAAACTTCAAGTATAGGCTGAGACAATTTGCATCTAGTGGCTAAGAACCATTTAGTCTAGCTAAGTGTGGAGAGGTGAAAGGGTTATCTATCTACCAGGTGGCTGTATCTATATGTATATGTATGTATGTATACATATGTGTGTATGTAAGCTTGTAGTAACGAGGTAACAAGGGGGCGAGCACCCACCACCGCTTCCGCTCTCTGGGGTCTATGCACGGTTGGCTCTGAGGTCCCTGGATCTGGTGGGAGGCCAAGCTCACCATGGCAGCCAGTGCCGGGGCATTTCTCCTGCAGCCCCGTTGCTGGTGGATCTCTACTTCACCAGCTGGTACAAGGCTGACGTGAAAGGAAACCCGTGTGAAGATCACTGTATATTGCAACACTGTAACAGAATCTGTGTAATCACATTAGCAGAATCTCATCCACTTCTTCAAAATGAAAAGACAATTAAGGGTATTAATTACCTGATCAATGCCAGCTGTAGCAGACTTCAGAACAAGGTTTCTGGGAAATTTAAACGGGGCGCAAAATTTCTAACAGAACTTGCACCTCTTTGTAGGATATCCTGTTCAGATGGAGAAGAATATACTGTGTCAAGCTGCATGAGAGGATGGTTGATGGAGGTGAATGAAAATATACTAGATAAGCCATCCATTTTGCAGGAAAAGCCATCCACTGAGGGATATATTGCTGTTGTGCTACCCAAATTTGAAGAAAGCAAGAGCGTTACTGTGGGATTATTGACACAAAAAGAATATGAAGAAGTCGTGGTGAAAAGAATTAATAACAAATCAGAAACACCATGAAGATGAATGAAAGGAATGAATGACAAATGAAATCAAAAGAAACACAAATCTACAGGTGTTTAAGGACCAGCTGCTGTAGAGCACAACTGGACATGAAAGTGATGGTAAGAACAGTGCTCTCCATATTGTGGGATGGCTCTACTTCAGCTCCTGGACACTTCAATATTGGCGATCTCTGCCAGTCCATCTTGATTTATTAACCCCTCCTCTTAGATCAGCTCTGTCCAAATATGCCCCATTTCTTCCTGGCTCTTCTTGCTTATTCAAACACAACATAAACAATTGGGAAGCTGCAAACACTATTTTCTAAATATTCACTTTGGTGAAACAAGAGACCCCCCCCCACCCTCTTAGGTCTTCTCCTTTACCAGTTTCACCAGGACATTTAGACAAGATAGTATTTACTTTGTCCAAGGACGCTTCTTGATTTCCTGAACTGGAAGAACAGACATTGGGAATGAGAGGAGGTAGAAACTAGAATTCCTTCTCTTTGTTGACGTATTTTTTTTGACCAGATCTATTATTTTGACAGCATGGGAAGTTTTTGGTGAGAATTTCTCACTGCCATTGCAGATGGCCACATGCCCTTCAGCTTAAAGAGCCTCAGAAAACTGCTTTGTATCCTAAGAGATTAGGGACTTTACGGGGTAAAACTGTCTGTGTCAGAGGCAGCACTTGAGTCCATGGCTTCCTGCCTCTAAGCCCAACTCTTTCTATCCACCATGCTATTTCGCTTGTCACCTGATCTTCAGTAAAGCTTTTTGTATCTCTATTCCTCCCTTGGAATTCGCTTGGAATTCAGGAAAGTGAATCATGTTCCATATACTTTGCTTTTAACAGCTTCTCTTTTGGAAAATGTCTGAATATTTCCCAAACATTCAACCTCCTTTGGGGAATTAAAAGTTGATAAAGTAATAGATTGTTCACTGAAATTCCACTCCAATACCTCATCTTGGTTTTTTTTATTCCTCCCTTATTTTTTGGGTGACCTCTCTCATCTTGGCCCAGAGCTGAGATACTGAGATTCAGTTAAGCATGGGAATTCTTACTAAAGTTGGTAGCAAAATAGTTTTAGTGCATGTGAAAGTATTACAAAAGTATATAATGCTATCCAGTGTGTAACGTTTGATCATTTTTTGGGGGATCTTGACTGATGCTGTTTGTTGAAACCAACTCCCTTTACAAAGATGTGGCAGCTACTTTGCAGCTCAGAATATTAAAAGTTGCTAAGGGCCCTGAGAGGTTAAGTGACTTGCCCAGGGTTATAAAGCCTGTGTTTGTTGTAGCTGGGACTTTGAGGCCAGTTCCCTAGATTCTGTGCCAGGCTGCTTCTCATTGGTAAAATAGGATAATTTAATCTTTTAGCATTTTTGCAGGTCTATTTTATAAGCATATGCAAGGCTCTAGGCACACCAGTGTTTTTTAATCCACAAGTGTCTTGAATAAATTTGTAGAGGAGAAGTTATCATTTAATCAGTTTAGTGAAATGCAGAATTTTAAGGCTGGGAAGGGGCGTTATCTTCATCTGTATCTTCATCTGTAAAAAATCTTCACGGAGGTCTTTCCTCGTCAGTAAAATAAGAGATCATTTGGTCTAAAGTTCTTATTTCACAATGAAGAACCTAAGGTTCAGATAGGGGAAATGACTTGCCCAAGATTATGCAGTTGTCATATCTAGAACTAGAACCCAGATTCTTTGACTCTCCATAGTACTCTTTCTATTATATCATAGTATAGATAAAGGTTGATGTTGAAATCTCTACACATTTTAGAAAAACCTAAAGAGAAAGTGAATGTTGAGTTCTGGGAGTTGAGTTTGGGGACTTTTGTTATTGCAGAAGCACTGGAAAAAAATTTGGGTTTTGAACAAAGATGGATTATAAGTGAAGATCTTTTAGTTTGTAAAGTGTTGCAAAAATATTCCAGTACCATAATACCCAGAATTTTATGGATCTGGTCCTCTTATCTTTTCCTATGGGTTAATGGATTTTCGCTATTGAAATGTATGTCCAGCTGCAAAATAGAGAACTCAGGCTATGCGAAAACATTTCACTTTACAACAAATTCAGTTGGAACATATTTATTCTATTAAGTAATACCCGTAAACAGTGATTTAATTATCATATAGCCATATTCCAAAATAAATGATTTCTAGAGATTTAAGGTATTGCAAAGCAATGAGGAACTTCCCAGAAATGAAACTGCTTCAAAAACACTTAAGTATGGTACTAAAAACTGCAAACATGTAAATAGAACATAACTAACATAGTATGTCAGAGGTTCTCGAGAACATCTTCATAGCTATTTCTTTGGATTAAAGATTCACTAAGACATTCTGGGGGAAAAAAGAGGTAATGAAAGAGATTTTAACCCTTGTTCCCTGCCTCTAACTGTAATGATCTTTCCATTACCATGCTGTCTTAAATGAATGTCTTGAAACCTTCATATAATGCATAGATTAAAATGAAACTGCTATCCATGGAGTGAAACTCTTTTTTTGCTTTTTTCCCTTTTTGGTGCCTCATGATATGGCATGTATGTTACAACTCATGTAGAATGTGTAGCTGCTATGTAAATCAGCAGATAGAATCCAGTTTAGGTTTTGAGGAACAGTGGAATTCCTTAAATAACTCTCACAAACTTTTCATTGCTCTCAAAATAATAAAGTCAAAAGAAGTTTTGTTTGTGGTTTTTTTTCAATGTTTGAATGTTATTCAACTGAAGTAACAAGAGTTCCTGGACCCCAAGTTCCTGGACCTCAAGTTTCTGAACCTAGTTCTAAAAATAAAAGTACATTGCAGTTGAATATGCTCTCAACTATATGGACTCAGAAAAGAGGAACCATGCAATGAGTCACTGTAGTGCCTTTCAGAGGAATGTTAGAAGTTCCTGAATCCTGGTCTTTTCTAAAAACCGTTGAGAGTTTGGGAACCCAATCTTCTTGAGAGCAAAGGGGGAATTCTTGAGCTGTGCTAGTAGTAATCACCACAAGGGCTCCAGAGTTGGACGATAAGCAAAGGACTAAGCCACACATATGGAGCAGCAAAAAATCTAGATCTTTTCTCCTCTACTAGAAAAGGGGGAAATGGGGAGTTTTCCTCCCCAAAACTCCAAGTCTCTTTACTTTAGAAGTAAGTCCAAAGAAAGAAGGCTAGAAATTTAAATAGGCACCTATAGTAAAAGATGGGCTTGCCAAAATGTCAAGAGATTGCCTCTTTCATGATCCCAAGTTTATTTTCCCATCCAAGGGGAGTACAAATCACAAAGAGACATTAGGAGTCAGAGGAGCGATATAGATCCTTGAAAAGGAAGAATGGAATTCACTGGAGTGGAAGGAGAATTACATCAACTATTTATGAGCCATTGTGAATACTTTGTGCTTATGTTACTGTTGTAACAGTTTCTGTGAAAAGAAAGACTGTCCTGTACCTGGTATTCATTGTTACCTCAAGTACTTGTTCATCCTTTTTAGAAGAGAACCAGTGACATCATCGGATGGTATTTTGACTTGCCAGTCAATTAGATTTAAGTGAGGCAGAGTTGCACAAAGTCATCAGCCTCACTCTCTCTTCCTAAGTCATCAAAATCCAGTGGCAGGACAAAAGTCTGGGTGACAGCTGGTGACCCAGGATGCAGTGGATGACCTAGGTGTCTTCCATGTCTGACCAAAGTCAATGCCTACGTCACAGCTGCCTTCATGACTACTGGAATGAATTGCTCTCATCTGCCCATTCCACCAGGGGAAGTCTTCACATGCTTGGGGTAGACATCCACTTAACTCACCTACCAGTCTGAGACCTTTCTGTGACCCTCAAACTGGTTTAGCCTGTTGGCCAACATGGTTTTACTAAGGTGTGGTAGCTATGCATGCTATAGCTTGTTCGAGCCACAGGTAAAAAAGTGAACAGGGAAGGTGGATGAGCAATTCTGAAAGGGTTCAGCAAACCCTAGTACTTACAGTTACTAGGAACCCTTTTATTCTCCCAGTGGAGAATAATTCCTGTATTTTATATTTAAACTCCTTTGTTTGTGAAATATAAATAAATAAATGTGTAAGTATCTATAACTACGAGTATATTTATTCTCACATAGATTTCCATTTGCTTCATTCTTTTTTAATTTCACTCCACACTTTTCCTTCTTTCTCTTCCTAGCCCATAGTTTAACTAATGTCCAGTATAATACTATGATCTGCTTATCATTCCAATCCCATCTTAAATTGACAATTTGTACCCTCTTCTTGCAAAGCAAAATATTTCATGCACAGTCTGCTTGAGCATAGGGGCTAACTCCTAATAATAAATGGTCATTTATTGATTAACCCCTTTGCACTGAGGGACTTAAGTCAGGAAGATTCCCTCTCCTGGATCTGCCCTCTTTACTGAGCTTTCCCAAAGGTTGAATCAGCTAACAAAACATGGAAGCATCTCTCCCTCTACATGGCAGAAGCAAATTGCTATTTTAAAACAACAGCAACCACCAAGAAGCAGTGGCTTCTGGAAATATATGAAACCTGCAAATAGAGCTGTTTCCAAGAAGAGAAACATTTTTTTTTCTAAAAAGTCATTTTCCATGATTTCTTAAATCATGTATTTTTAATTTAAGGAAAATTACATAAACTGTATTTTGACTTACATCTAGTTAATCACCATGTCTAGTATCATGTAACATATTTCACAGACAATAGTGGTAGGAAAATCTAAATTAATAGCTTTTCTGACTAAATAAAAGCTTTCCCAACTATTTAACACTATCCATAAGCAGCCAGTTACTGAGGTACTATTTCCAACATTGTGGGTCTTGGCTTGTAAAGGGAATGAGGGAAAACTTTGCCACAAAGATTCCATCAAATAAGTATCTAATCCAGACAAGTGTAGAGTCATCCATGACTGTACTTATATGATGAATTTTGAGGGGAAACTCCCCACTCCCCACTGACTATTGGTACTACGAAGACTCCTAAACAAGCAATTCTTAGGTTATAGAATGTAGTGTTTTTTAAAAAAATATCCAAAGTCTTTATTCTTTAATTGCCCTTCTTCATGTATGGGTTTCAATGTTCACATTTGTATATTCTCAGTGTTATTTTTATTTTTAAAAAAACACTAAAACTTCAAATTTACATTTTCTCAAAGTTTTTATTTTTGCATCTTTCTTCTCCAAAGGCCAATCACCCATTTGATTGATGTGGTAACAATTCAGTTCAGCAAACGTATTTAAGCACATTTTAAATGCCAGGCCCTGACCTAGGTACTGCATGCTGGAGATACAATGATGAAAATGACCGTTTCTGATCTCTTAGAGGTTGCAATCTAGCAGAACACCAGGACTTGCCCTTGGCAGAACTGTGAATTGGTTGCCATTTCTCTTGGTGTGCAGCCCCCGCCCCAGGCTCTCCATCAAATTCTTTTTCTTTTCCGACATCCCATCCCACACTACATTCCCTTCTCGATACCCAAGAACTCTTCCAGTCGCTAAGCTCTCTTTCATAACTTAGGGAAAGCAATCATCAGAGGAAAGGAAAAACTTAATTTTAATTTCCAGCTTTAAAATGTGATGATTCTGTAATAATCTTTTATAGGTATCAAGAACTCATTGGATTATTTCTTCCAAACATCTGCATTTTAAAAGAATGGACTGAATTGGAAAATATAGATGCTCAGTGAAAACCATTGTGATGACCTGTATGGTTGTGCTAAACATGTTCATGACAAAAGGCAAGGGAGCTTTTAATGGACAAAAAGGTTGGTCGTAGTGATAAAAACCCCCAAAAGGAGCATCAATAAAAATTTTAAAAATACAAGGAAGAAAACCAAAAAAGCGCAAAAGGGGACACAAATAGAGCGACGTGGTTACTATCTTGCAGATTCAAAATACAACTATAATTTTTAAAAACCACATACAACATGGCAGCCTAGGCTATTAAGTTGTTTAGTGCCAAACTAAAAAAAACTTCACTGCAGTTATTTAACCCCCAGCTGATTTAAGTCTTATAAGTGTTTCTTTTTTAAAATCACACATCCTGTGATTACTTTTATCAGCTTTTCAATGACATCATATCACAATGCATGTTATGGTAGTATCTGTATCCCAAAATTCTATTAATATATTTACATGGTTTAAAATTTTGTATTTAAGTTCTTCTTTCTACAGTCTAGTTTTATTTTTTCATAATGTCTAAATTCCTAGAACAAATGGTAATTCATGGAAGTATTTTCATGTTCTTGGTGCTTCCATGATGCTTATATGTAGTAATTATTCAATTAAATTCAACAGACATTAATTGTACACCAACTACCTGGTCTCTTCTGTCTAGCAGGTAACCCTTCCTACCAGCAAGGGATCAGAAATATGCCATTCCATCGCAATTAACTTTACGGAGAAAATAAACTAAATGCATTTTTTAAGTTTAATCTGCATCATTAATATTTTCTCCATCATTCTATTAAGTTTAGACAATCAACAAAATAATAAATCAAGCTCTGACTTGTAGCATTTGCCCATTTCTAAGGTATGAATGATCACACTGAAAAATTTAACAATTAGCACTCAAAGTGCTAATTTCACTCCTATTTCTAGATCTGAACCTACTATCTGTAGCTTTCTCAGGCAGGATTCAAACCCAGGTCCTCTGATTCCAAGTGCATCACTCTTTCAACAACAAAATGCTACCTCTTACCTCCTACCTACTAGATTAGCTACGATCTTACAGATGAGGGAACTGTGTCCAAGAGGTAAAGTTATTTCCTAAAGACCAAAGCAGTGAATTAGTGGAAGAGATGGAAATCAAACCCAGCTCTCCTAATTCCCACATCCAGGGCTCTTTCCACTGCATCACATTGGCTACTGTTTACCGCCCAACTCAGGACATCTTCACTGACTGTCCCTCATACCTGGAATGCGTTTCTCTCCTTATCTCTGCCCCCTGGTTTACTTGACTTCCTTGAAGTCCCAGATAAAATTCTATCTCCTCAGGAAGCTATTCCCAATCCTTGATATTCCTAGTGCCTTCTCTTTGCTGATCATTTCTAAATTATATTGTATATAGCTTGTTTGGTCACTCTGCTCTCCTAAGAGAAAGGAGGCACCAGGCTAGAATTTCATCTGCTCCTTTAAATACTGTTAGTCTAGGGGAAATAATTTTAGAAAAAATCCTGATTGCTGTTGCTTAATGGGGAAAGAGGAATCCAAGCTCTGTATCCAAGGCTTGGCCCCCTTCCCACCAGATGCCAGTTCTACAATGAACACACATAGTAAATGGCAAATGAATCCATTTAAAACAGAAGGTAGTGAAAGGATGCATAGAAGAATATATGACAGACAGTGCATATTGAATGAGCTCTCCCTTTGGGAGTAAGATAACAGTTCCAGATCTCACCAAAGGGGAAAATTCCTCAAGTTTCTAGAATAGTAAGCTGTGAATGGGATATGATCAAACTCCAATACCTCTACACATTGGTTTTTTCCTTTTGCAGATCTGAAGAGAAGGTGGAATCACGTATCTTCTCTCTCAATCCCTGAAGTCAGAAGGACCCAGTTCTCTTCTCTCCAGCTCTCACCAATTCCACCTGCTTTTGAGAGGTAGGGTTTTGAGTAATCAATCTCCACCACTGAGAGAGTCCCATACAACAGGCCTTTTGAGGCTAGGGCTACATAGTTAGTTACATGTTGCTTCCCATATTAGATTGTGAGCTCTTTGAGATCAGGGACTGTTTTTTACCTTTCTTTGTATCCCCTTCTCTTAGCATTATACCTGGTACCATAGCAGGTGTTTAAGAAATATTTGTTTACTAACTAAATCAAAAAGAAAATGTGGTGGGAAAGGTGGATGAGAGTCCTGTCATGAGGAAAAGGTAAGGACTCTGAACTCTCAAGTGCATGTATACGTCTGTGACATAAAATTGACTGAGTTCCATTAAGTACAGGTACTTATCAAATCAAAAATGCAAATATGGTTTTTGTTCTGAAGAAAAATATATTCTTTGGAAGAATGACTTACATAGTGAGATAGCATGAAGTCGTGGAAGAGGTATTTGACTTGGAGTCAGAAAAGGCCAGTGTTCAAATCCTACTGTGACATTTACTAACTGGATGACCCTAGGCTAATCACAACCTCTTTTGAGTCTCAGGCAGCATTGTAAACCTATAATATATAGCCTAGGGTGCCATCTGCCACAGTGGAGGGAGTTCCACAATCAAACAATCATTGATATGTGACCTACATTAAACCCAATATAAAGGTACTTGGTGTACTTCAAAGTACTTAAAAGATACTTGGTACCTTTTTGTTTATTTTTAAAAATTGAAGCATCGGGTTCTTAAGTGAGGTATGGGAAAGGATTTCATAAATAGAAAACAACAGAAGGTTCCAATTAATGCTTAGCCTTTATATAGCTCTTTAAGGTTTACAAAGCAATATGACTATGTGGCCTCATACGTACTGCACAACAACAACCCTGAGAGGTAATTATTATTATTCCCATTTTACGGATGAGGAAACTGAGGCCAAGAAAGTCACACAGCTTAGTAAATATCTAAAACTGTGTTTGAACTCAGATATTCCAGACTTCAAATTTAATGCTTTATCTACTACACCACCGTACTACTTCTAACAAGTCTAAAGCTGAATCTTGAAGCTTCCACTGTGATGCCTAATTCTGGGGTCAGAGAGAACAAACTTAGTTGTCCCCTTTTCTTCAAATACTTGAAGGCAGTTATGTTTTCACAGAATCTTGGATTCTGAGCTGTTTAGTGCAACTCTCTTATTCTATTGGTAAGGAAAATGAAGCCCAGAAAAATTAAACCCAAGCTAAAATGGTAAATGAAAGAGGTAGAATTTGACCTCAGATCTTCTGAGAACCACTTTTTTTTCCCATTGTGCCACAGTACCTCCACTCCAACCCCACCCCCACCCCCAGTCTTCTCTTTTCTATGCTAAACATTGACAGTTTCTTCAACAAATTCTCCTATAATCTCTAGTTTTCCTACCAATCTGGTTATCCTTTGCAGCTTATCATGATCAACAATTTGGTCATTTTAGTTATATTGATGCGACTGTAACTGAAAAACATTTGAATATCCTTCCAACTCACAGAAAGCCAGTCCAAATGTAATGATCCAATCAACCACAAACTATATACGTAATATAGGAGACTGTCATCATGACTAACTAACCTCTCCAGTTGGGGAAAATGTGCTGGCAGGATATAAAGTCTTTAAGACTCCAAGTCATAGACAATTTCAAATTAGTGGAGTCCACAAATTTGCTTCATGGAAGTTTTGTTCATAACACACACGTATACAAAGTGGAAATAGAAGCCCCTATACATGTAATTCAGACATAAGTGATTTATAATTATGGGGTGGGCAATGGGCAAGAGATGAAATAAAGAAAGATATGGATTACATCATCCAGCTTGACCGCCTTCAATTATTTGAGTTTAATGAATAATTAATTCACTTTGCCCAACTAGAAGGAGCCTGAGTACAATTTATATAACATTACAGTTTTTAGTGTTACTATGCCAAATTATATTTTAAAATTTTTGTTTTTTACATTATCTTTATTTCCAAAAACTTCCTAATATGTCCATCCCTCCTTCCCTACTTCCTTCTCCAAAGAGCCATTCTTTGCAACAAAGAAGAAAAAAGTGGGTGGAGCAAAGCATCAACCCATCAACCAAATCTGACTTCACATACAATGCTTCACACCTATAACCCCCTACTTCTGCAAAGAGGAAAGAGTAACATTTTTTTTTTCTCTTCTTCCAGAGCAAACTTGACTATAATAATTACCCAGCATTCAGTTTGATATAGTCAATCGTTTTGAGATCAATATTCTCTCAATGATGCTGTAGAACTACAAATTTTAGGATACCACAATCTCTAAAGAAAGAAAGTCGCATGTAACTTTACGGGCAGCAAAGAAACATGGCAGTCATAATTGAACTACAAGATAATTTCAGTAATAATCAGTGTGTGCACATATACACACACACACAAATGGTATATAGTATATATCCAGGGAATACAATCAGAAGATGTGCAGGCAGAATGAGAGATAAATGGACAGCTTGGGAGATTTGGTATTCATGATATATACATATACAGATTATATACATTACACATATGCCTATTGTGTGCATGCATATACATATATGTAGACACCTGCATTGTGTACATCTATATTCATGCACATATTTGTGTATGTATGAATTGGATAAGTGTGTATATGTATTGAAATATATTGTATATAAAGTGCATATATATGTATTGTGTATATCTATAGTCACATATATTTATATGTATATGCATGAATATGTATAAGTTCATGTATGTGTATGTATACAGGGTAGCTAGGTGACATAGAATAGATTCTTGGGCCAGGAGTTACAAAGACTCATCTTTCAGAGTTCAAAAGTAGCCTCAGACACTTACTAGCTATAGGATCCTGGGTAAAGCACTTAATCCTGTTTGCCTCTGTTTCCTCATCTCTAAAATGAACTGGAAAAGGAAATAGCAAACCACTTGAGTATCTTTGCCAAGAAAATCCCAAATGGGGTCACTAAGTCAGACATGACTGAAACAAATGAATGTGTAAGTGTGTGATTGAAACCCTAGAAGGGTAAATGCTCAATTAAGAATCTATGGGAAACCATGGACAAAAACTGTACAGAATGAGTAGGTACAGATGAATGTGATCTGCACCAACAGTGATACCCATAGCAACAAGATCATACATACATTGAAACACTATAGTATTGAATTGATACTCAGGTTTTTAATTGGTTTCCATTTTCTCTGACAATGAAATGATCAGTTGGACTCCAAGGTCCATTCTAACTCTACATGTTTGGATGAAAAGAGACAGAATGAAAAATAGCTCATATGAAGTTGAAACCCAAGGGAAGTAACGAAATGTTATGGGAGCACTGAACGTTTCTGATTGCTATACCAGGTCTAGGAAAATTTCATCCTGTGGGACAAAAATAAAAAAAGTGGTATAGGTGATTCTTGTGCCAGTATCTACTGTTTATGGTCTGGAAAGATCATGGAAAACAGGAGAAGTGATATAGAATTGCAGAAAGGTGTTACATTCATACTCAATAGAGTTCTTCAGGAAAAGGTAAGATCACCACAAGGAGGGTATATTGTAGAAAAGATTTTTGTTCAAGTATGACTTGAATGAGATGGCTTATGAGCTTTCTTCTAATTCTGGAGAGGCAGAATGGTTAAGTGGATAATAAATCTGAACCTGAGATTAGGAAGACTTGGGTTCATATCCTGCCTCCCATTATAGTGAGGTGATGTAGAGTGTAGGGGGATAGGGAAGGGAATTGAATATTCATATAGTATGACCCTTGGGTTAGACACAATTGCCCTCAAAAGTCTCTTGCAACTCCAACTATGTAATATTTTGAAATTCTGATTTTGAAATCTTGCTCATTTCTTAAGTTACAGTATTAAACCATGTGACCATTAAATATTTGGTGACTTAAAGGATTCACCTGGCCTACTTAAAATTAGTCCTCATTCCTCATGAGATTCCTACAGTTTCTCTGTCAAAAGTGGAAACAGATCAGTTTTTTCTTCAATATCAGCTGTAGCAGCCTCATAGGGACCAAGAGGATTCTTATAAGTTTGGAGTCTCCTTTGGCTTCTTATTTGCTCTGACATTGAGGGAAAAGGTTGCCAACCAGTCCTGTTTATCCCTATGGTTACCAATTAACAGCCCAAAGAGAGGCCTTAGTTGGCAAAGGAGAAATAGAAAGTAAGCTGGGGGAGTCAGGTCTGTGTTGGCAAAAAAAAAAACGAATGTTTGCTCTCCAAAAATAAATGAGAGCCAGCTGTTCACACAAGATAGAGCAAGCAACACCCATGTGCCTGCAGTTCATTGTGTAATGAAATGAAGAACAGGTATCATTCTAATGAGGGATAGAGAACCTACAGCCTCAAGTTCACATGTACCCCTCTGGGTCCTTAAATGAGGCCCTTTAACTGAATCTAAATCCTTTTGTTCTGTGAAGATCAGGTTCAAAGGGCCGCACTTGAGGACCTAGAGGGCCACATGTGGTCTCAAAGCAGCAGGTTCCCCACTCCTGCACCCATCAGTGAGACCACACTGATGCTTAGCATCAGCCAACAAATATTCATGGAGCTTGTTATGTTATGATGGGGATAGCACCATGTTAATGGAAACTGAATACAAAGCTGTAAAAGATACATCCCTACCAGCAAGGAGCTAAATTCTCACCCTTCTCCTCAAAAGGCAATGTGATTCCTTTCATGTCAAAGGAAGACTCTGAACATTAATAATAATGCAGGGAGGGTGAATAACTTACTCATCGATACAAAACTAATGGGAGTTAAGAAGTGGAATTTGAACTCTTCACTTCATTCTGGCATTCTCTTAACCATACTATTCGGAGATCTGTTGTAACTTGAATAAACCCTTAATATATAAGAAACAGAAGTAATCAAGAGTAATAATTAATCCTATGCTTTAAGGGCATGGAAATATCCATTTGGAAAGCAAAAGACTTGGATTCCTCTTCCTGCTTCTGCAAAAAAAATGTTGTATGTCAATAATTTCTTCATTTCTACAAACAGGAAGTTGGACCAAGTGATTTCTAATATCCCTTTCAGCTTTAAAGTGTACTGCTCTGCTAATAACGAGGGCTTCATGAAAAAATGAGTATTAAAAAACAATTTACATATCATCATTAACTGACAGGATAAGAGGAACAAACTATAACAACCTATTATTAGGAAGAATGTACTTTCAGGAGTTACAAAGCATTGGAGTGGTTTATTATGATAGGTTAAGAGGTAATGTGGGGGGGGGGGGTGTGCATGTGTGTGTGTGTCGATCGTCTGTTAATTAAAGAAAATCATATTGGGTCTGTTTTATCCAGAACCAGGGATATAAACTGGAAGAACTTTCTTCCAAATCTTTGATTCTTAATTGTTTTTTACATATAGTTTTAACATCAAAAGAGCCAGTGCATTTTAAAATAATCAATTGTCATTATGGTTCATTTAGTTTGAAATTTGAATCAGCCTGAACTGCATGTAATCCTCTGGCTATGAAAGGCTGTGGTTTGTTCTGGTCTGAAAGTTTATTCAAGTATTACTCCACTGACTGACTGATAGTGGTCGGCCAAGGCTGCTGTTTAGAAAGGAAGTCTTTTCTTCCACCCATTTTGTTTGTGTTTTGAAAATTGCTTCAGTTTATGTCCTGTTTTCATTCCCACGCCCAACCCTTGCAAAGTAAACAGATTATAAGTGGTGTTGGTGGTCCCACTGGTAGTGGTCGTGGTCGTGGTCGTGTGGGGGAGAAAATGGGGGTGGAGGAAGGAAAGAGAAATTTCCCTAGAGCAAAAAGAAATTTGAAAGAAACCAAAATATAATTTGGAAGCAAAATTTTATGTGCCAAAACCAGATGGATGTTGCAACATCAAGGACATCAGTTCAATTTGTTAGAATAGAAATAAATACCGAACAAGCTCCATTCACTGGCATCCCTAATCCCATCAGATATGAATTCGGTTCACCTGTGGCATCTCCCCATAGAGTGGCGGTTCACTTGAGGAAAGGATGTTTTGTTTCTGTCTTTGTATTCCCAGCTTGATCATTGTTTACTGAGAATTCATGCATGCCAAATTTAATTCCAGTAATACCAGTGGCACAAGACTACTTAAGTATGTTAGAGTGAGCAAGGATGCCCTGTAGCTGTAGCAATGGGCACTGATTTGTTTCTATTTTCCGGCACCTACTAGAATCTACAAATATTTTTAAAAACATACGAATTCTGACTATAGGTACACCATCTGATGTGTGCTTGTAATTTGTGTTTTCTTTCGGAAGGTGCCCAAAAGTCACCAGGCAAATGTATACGCCAAGTTTCATTGATGTATTCCCCTACTTACAGCTAAGAGTTGGGTTTCCCCCTCCTTTTAATTTTTCTCCCTGGCCCTTATCTGACCTTGTTTGGACAGAAAATCCCCCTTCCTTTATAGAGGATTCAATTCCAATCCTCACATCAATCCCTGATTTTTATAATTGATGCTTGATTAAGTGAATACAATTCTACTTTAAAAAGTGACAACTTATATTACACTGCATTCTATTCAGAAATAAGCCATATTTTATTTAAACAAATATTTATTTGGGAAAAAATAACTGTGCAAACAGCGGTTCTTTGCAATATTTCAATGTAAACAGAATAAAAAGAACAAATTAATTACCTGAGATAATACATCTATAACTATCATAAAGTCAGAAACCATAGCTATGTGAGAAATCAAGGGACAAATTATTAAAATATACATCCAACAATGTTCCATGGGTTTCTTAGTCAATCAGACCCAGGGAAATAATTAACACATATTCAAGTCATTGCTTAAATTATCAGGTAGTTATTTCTTTCTCTTTGATCTGTAAAACTGAAATGCATTGGGTGGGAAGAATCATTTCCCATCTTTACAAGAAAAATATTTTTCTAAAATGTTAGAAATTTTCTAAAAAAGGCTTTAAATCTATTTTAAAGTAAAACAAATTCACTCATCCCCAACTCCCACCAAAGCCACCCTCAAAATCTCTACTTCTAATGAATTAAGGCTCTTTATTGGAAACTTTCCAATAGTTCCTGCTTTCATAGTCGATTTCATCAGCAATATTTTATGTGTGTGTGTGTGTGTGTGTGTGTGTGTATGTTCATCCTTTGTTGCTGAAGAAGACCATGCCATCAGAGAAATGATGACATGACTTCCACTTGACTTTGTTTTGAGTGAGGGAGGGCTGTGCAGGTCACCAGCCTCACTTCTCCTCCAGAGCCATCTGAATCCAGTGACCAGATATTCATCAGGATGACTGGAGATGACCCAGGATGATACAGTTGGGGTTAAGTGACTTGCCCAAGGTCACACATCTAGTGAGTGTCAGGTGTCTGAGGTGAGATTTGAACTCGGGTCCTCCTGACTCCTGCACTGGTACTCTATCCACTGCACCACCTAGCTGCCCCAATGTTTTATGTAAACCCATACAGACAGAAGGACTAAAATATAGAAGAAGTTACCCAATATGGACCAGTAGTTACCCAATAATGTTTCAAAGAAAATCTAAGGTTCCTATCTCTTCTGTTTCTTGAAGTTGAAGCCATACAAGAAAAAAAAAAAGATGCTTCAATCCTTTCCACATTTCCATTTCCATTTGTTAAGCAATTTAATGTAGTGGATAGAGAAATGAACTTGAGTCACAAAGACCTAGGTTAAAATCCCTCCTTTTTCTTTATCTTGAAAATGGGAATAATAGTAATAGCCAAATAACAACTATTGGAAAGATAAAATTAAATAATGTAAATCTTAAAGTGCTACATGAATATCAGCATTGTTATTAATTTAAAAAATCTAATGTTACTGCAATTCTTAGATTCGTTAGAATAGAAGATATTTTCTCAAACAATTAGTTGGTTTTAGTAGCCATGATTTGATTGAAATTTCAGTAAAAAACAAAGTAAAAATTCTTTCAAGGCAACTTGTGAAGATACATCAAGGTTCTATCAAGTGAGTTTTAATGTGCCTTCAGGTGAATAAAATGCACCCACTCTATGTAAGCAGCTCACAAAATATCCCTGGCTACTGGGGAAGAAACTATACAGTGTGTGTCCTTGTGCTCTGAGTAAAGTATCCTAATTTATTTATTTTACAGTGAAACTCAAGCAGTACATATTTGATTCCAAATTAAGAATTGTTTCTTCTCTTTTCCCTGGAGTACACTGGCAAAACACAAGCTGAGAGGCCCATGAAAAGATATTAAAAGCAAAAGACAGAGAAAATGAAAAATCAATGTAGCTTTAAAGCTATAGAAGAAATAATAACCATCTTCATTGTATAAACCCGAGGTTCCCAAAATGGGCAATCCCTGCCCCATAAGGGGTGCTAGAATGATCCAGGGGGACAGTAGAAGCCTTGGATACAATTGGGGGGCATTGAATAAAATAAAGGGGAGGTGGAAGCATAAGGAAAGAATTTTTAAAAACCATTCGTACATGTTTCATCTGGTGTGTATCAGTGTTAAAGTCATAGTGATTACACTATGTTCCAAATAAATATGCGAGATACATGTTATAACCAATCAGTGGTCAAGTCAACTGTCAGGTCTTAACAAGCAAGTGTTGGCAGCTGTTACCCATTGTTGGGAAGTCTAGCATGCATCCGCAGGAACATGTGCCTGTAATGACTTGTTTACAATACAATTCAATAGAGAATTCAATTCCAATCCCCAAATCAGGCCTAGATTTTCTCTTCATAATTCATAACCAAAATGACAATTTCAATGCACAAAAACACCCACAAATTTACAATAAATTATTAAATTTAAGATGTGATTCTTTTAAAAAATATTTTATATTGTTTTGAAATGATGTACATCTTTTTAAAAAACGTTTAAAAAGATTAAAGAAAGTAGATTTCTGGGGGGTAGGTGGGGGAAAACCTCTGGTCTAAATCTATAGCAGGGGAAAAGATGATTACCCATATTCTCTGAAATCATGTTTCTATACTCCATTTTTAATTCTCAAAAATAGGCAGGAATGTTTTTAGCTGCAAGATCTCAGAGACATTCTGTTCTCTCTCTTGGTAAAAGTCAAGTCCTGTGAGAAGTTCCACGTCACGCACCCGAGCAGAATGAGCCTGAAATCTTTCTTCGACCCAAAGAGCCTCTGATTTATTTGTCTAGAGAACAAAAAACACATAATATTAATGGATTAAGATTTTGTTCTTGGCCTGAAGACCTATTTGAATGCCTTCCTGCGGTATGGATAGGACCTGGATTACTGATGGCTACTCAGTTTAGGAGTAAATTCTGAAAGGTTGGAAGTTAGAAAGTGGGAAAAGCCTAATACTGTAGATGGTGTACATTGACTGGGGATCAGCTAAGCTAATCCTTAGCTTGGCCATAGAAAGAAGAATCTTTTAGCCACAACAATTTATGAACCTAAGGCATAAAGAAGATAATATTTATATTGGTAGTTTCCATATGGGGAAAAAAATCACATAGCCTTTAAATACTAGTGTATTGTTTTATTAAAGAACAGTTGGATTTTATATAATGTTTCCTATCAATTCTTTTCTGATCCCTTTTATGGGCTTGGGTCTTAATTTGGTGAAATTAGAGAGGGAACAAGTATGCTGTGGTAATAGAAACTCTGGGTTTATCCTCAGGGAAGATCTGGGTTTGAATGTCATCAATGACATCTAATTAATTGTGTTACCAAGAGGAAGTCAGCTTCTTCATTTGTAAAATGGCAATACCACCAGCACATATGGAGGTTGTTATGAGGCTCATAGGAGCTAACATATAGAAAGCACTTTTCAAAACTTGAAACATTATAGAAATTTCACCTATTATCATTTATTTGACAAATATTTTATTTGTAAAAAATGATTCAATAGTCTGAGACCTTGGCTGGGTCTAATGTTCTACATAGTAGCGCATACAGTGTTGTTATTCAGTTTACTTTCTTGGGGGCTTTTAAAATATTTTTTTAAACATCTGTTAGTTTTTTTTTCCTTTAATATTTTCAAGGAAGTAAAGAAGGCCTCCAGGGCACTGAGTAGATTCTTTTTGGGAAACATTTAGGGGAACAAAATGGACAACAGCTGCAGAGAACAGGCAAGGACAGATGGGTGGAAATCTGTAACGTCAGCAGGAACTTCCAAATAGATTAGATCATAGATTCATTTGAATATTTCCCAATTAGACTAGACTAGACTAGACTAGCCACCCCACTATTTTAAGTCAGATGAACTGTTTACATTTGACCACTAAGGCATATAACATATGAGGTTTAACAAACATTTATTAAATTCTTACTGTATACAGAGAATCATGCTGATGTCAAAGTTTAGATGATATGATCCCTGTTGTTAATATTAAAAAAATATACATATATACCTACACATATATACACACATATATATACATACAAATACTCTAAGTACAGTACAAAATAATACATGTCAGTCAATAAACTCATGAAGTTCCTGCTATGTATATGGCATACTGCTAAGCTTTGGGGATACAAAGAAAGGTAAAAGAAAGTCCCTGCTGTAAAGTAACTCACATGCTAGTAGAGGAAACAATATGAAATCAACTATTACAAACAAGATAAATACAGGATACACTGAATTAGTGAGGTACAAAAGAGTATGGTGGGAGGTCCAAGGGAGGAAAGATTCTTATTAGCTGAGAGAGTAAGGAAAACTTGCAAGAGGAGTCAGAAAAGTAACAGTGAATAGGATGTCAGTAGGTAAAGAGAGGATGGAAGGGCACACAGAACTAGAAAAGTAAAGTCACTGGATGTATTTTTGTGTATACATGGCTTCTAGGCTCCTTGTGCATAGATTGTTTCATTCTTTTTACTTGTATCACTTGAACCTAGACAGTGTCTGTCACTTAATTAATGCTTATAGATTAATTGATTGATTGATCCTAGAAAGGCCTAGTACAGAACTCTCCCTAGTAGGAACTCATATAGTGTTTGATGAATGAATAAATAAGAATTAGGTTGGAAGTTCATACTTTTGCCACCCATATGGAATGCTCTACAGAATGGGGTCCATTCCATACAACAAGACAGATACTCAAATATATGGTATGACTCGTGAGTCACCATCTTATTGCCAAATTCAAAGCTCTTTCTCAGTCTTGATTCTTTTTGGTCTCCCTCCATATTTAACATCGGTAATGTGGTGCAATGGGATAAGCCCTGGCTTTAGAATCAGAAGGCCTGGGTTTACAGACCATATCGGCTACTCTGACCTTCTCAGATCCCTAGTTCCCTAATCTACAAAATGATGGGATTGGCCTACATGACCACTAAGACCCCATCCATGTCTAAATCCAAGCTATAATCACTCCTTTCCTAGATACCATGTCATCACTGCACTCATTCTTAAATCCTTTAAATCATAAAATACTACACAAATGTGACTTATGCAATCCGGCTTCTGCCCCCATCACTCTACTGAATTACTCTCTTGACAGTTACCAGTGACTTCTCAATTGCTAAATTATTTTTTCCCCTCAGTATTTATCTTCCTTAAATTCTCTTTTGCATTTCATGGATTCACAAAATCTTGGTATTAGAAAGGACCTCAGGGTTCATCTAAACCAGTGTTGCCTGGAATAAAGATCCCCTGATAAGTATTAGCGCCATTCTGTTCTCCCTTGACTTCTATGATCTTTTCCAACTCTGACTACTCCTTCTCTTTCACCTTTTCATATACTCCAAATAAACACATTCCCCAGGAGTCTATACTTGGCCATTTTCTCACCACATCATTTCCCTTGGAGACCTTATAGAATCTTGTATTTTAAGGTATTACTTTGATTTGGATGACACTTAGACCTGTGTTTCAAGCTTTAACCTCTTTCCTAAGCTATAGGATCATATTTCCAACTTCCTGAAGGAATTTCATATCTAAATGAATTTTGGCATTTAAAAAAACTGGCACTTAATCAACATGTCTAAAATCACTTTTTCCACCAAACTAGTTTCTAGACCTGTTTTTCTTATCCCCAAGGTGTAAAACCTCAGAAACATTTGATTCTCCCTCACCTTTCAATCAATCATCATCTTACTGACTCTACCTTGATAAACTGTCTCAACTGTTGCCTTTCCACCACCATGATTGTAGTTTAGGACTAGGTTATTAACTGCTCAGTTAGGCTTCAGGCCCTCTTTGCTTTAACCTATCTTATTCTACTATCTTAGTATTCCCAAAATGTAGTTTTAATTATGTCATTTTCCTTACTACAAAATCTTCAATGGCTCTTCACCATTTATTTCATAAAATCTAAATTCATTAGCCTTGCTTTCAAGGCACTCCACAATACGGACCCACCATACTTTTCAGTTTTCACTTCTGTTACTTTCATATATATACTCTGCATATTAACCATATAGGTCTACTTCTCCCTTGAACATACTCTTTGCTCTTCTCCTACCACAGCTATCTATACTCATTCCACTCCCTTTGGCAGTAATGCCATCTTAGACTCAGCTCTGCTCATAGAAACCATATTATGTATATGTGTGTGTATATGTGTGTATATATGTATATATACACATATATGTACATATACATATATATGTACATATATGTATATATTTTAAGACTACAGTTAAGTAGATTTGGAGCTGGATGAATGGCTGGACCCAAAGAACAGTCATTAATGAATCCAGAGCAAATTGGTATGGCTCTATCATGGATCATATAGATCTATCATAGATCTATCATTGGCACCATGTTAGTCAACATTTTTATCGATAACTTAGATGAAGATGGGATACATATCAAATTTTGGAGTGATTCTTCCCAAAGCTGTGAGGAACATACATTTAAAAATAAACAGTATCCAAAAAGATATTGACAATATATTCAATATATGTGTCCATAATTTTCTAATATAATTTTTTGAAACAGTCTACAAGTGACTACTCTTTCTGCTTTCTTGATCCTAAATTTTATTTTTAAACATTTTCACCATCTGCCCCTGTCCTACTTTCTAATTAAAATTCCTAAATATTGATGCAAAAATTGATTAAATTTTGTCAGCCTCATCACATGTAATGGTGTGCAAAACACTGGGACAAAATAAAATAACTGAATTTATTGATATACAACCAAACTTCTAATTTTTACATTAAAACAAAAATAAAAATGATGAAAGCTATTAAGTGAACGTATAATGTAATATCCTCGAAAGCAGGAGCTGTTTAGATTTTGAAATTTAGAAATGCAATGCCTGGCATATGTTAAGTGTTTAATCAATGCTCATTGACTGAATAATAAGAATAAGTGTAAAGTACTATTCTTAGTTTCAAAAAAATTGGTTGCACAAGTATAGGACTGAGAAGAAATGGCTAATTTGCGTGGAAAAATCTAGAGCTTTTAGTAAACCGAAAGAACAATCTCTATCAGTAATGTAGGCTTTTTTTGGGGGGGGGGGGGGACGCAGAAAAGCCAGTGTGACCTTAGTCTGCATGAACAGAGGCACAGTATTCACACGAGAGGCATGACACTCTGCACTGCACTTGATGTAATGCGTTCAGTTCTGCTTGCCACATTAAGAACACTGACTCACCACAATGTGTTCAGGAGAGTAACTGGAATGCTTAAAGAACAGGACATTATACCATGCAATGATCAGGTAAAAGAATAAAAGAAGTTTATTTAGCCTGGAGAAGAAAAGGCTTGGGAGAATAGGATTTGGGGCTATCAGAGGGGAGACAAATGAGTTCATCTTAACTCCAGAAAGAACAAGAAGTGAAAGTTACAAAGAGGTAGGGTTTGGCCTAATGGAAGGAAGAGATGAGTCTCCCATCACTGGAGGTCTTTGAGTGGGGTCTGGATGACCACCAGGGGATTTTTAAAGGGGATTTCTGTTCATGTACTTGAATTATATGTGATACCATGAGAATCTGAAAAACAAGTTTAGGAATATCAATCTGGAAGCAATAGGCAGGATGGACAAGGAAAATGGGGGAGAGGCTAGATATACTGGGACCAGTAGGTTAGGATGCTTATTTCAATAGTGCAGGCAAGAAGTAATAATTGCCTGACCAAAGGTGGCAGACTTTGATGGTTCCTGCTTTCTTTCTTTCCCTTCTTTTTCTTTGCTTCCTTCTTCCTTTTTGCTTCCTTTCTTTCTTTTCCCTCCTTCTTTCTTTCTTTCTTTTCTTGCTTACTCCCTAGCACCATCTTCCTCAAGGGTTGGTCCTCAGGTATTTGCTCTTCATTATACTCAATGCTTCTGAGAACTCATCAACTCTCAGGGTTATAACTATCATATCTATTCAGTTCATATCAAAATGTCTATCTCCAGCTCTACCATTTTTCCTGACATATCATCGAATTTTTTTTTTTTTGGTTTTGCATCCTTTCTCTAACTCCTATGGAAAAGGTGACACAACCAAATTCAACCCCTGATCTTTGATTTCATCCTCTTGCATCTCCTCAAGGAGCTTTACCTGTCTATTTTGTCTGTCTCTGTCTGTCTATCTAGTATCCTCTGATACTGCCACTACTCAGGTACAGGTCGTCATCACCTCATATCTGGACTATTGCAATAGCCCGCTGGCTGGTTTTCTGCCACATGTCTTCCTCCACTCTAGTAGAGCTTCCACATACCTGTTAACTGATCTTTCTAAACATAGGTCTGACCATCTCTCTGTCTCTCTCTCTCTCTCTCAACACATCCACCCACCTCCCCCACCCTCCCCCACATACACACACACACACACACACACACACACACATACACACACACTAGTAGCTCCCTCCAGGATCAAAAATAAAATCCTCTGTCACACTTTTAAAGCCCTTTATAATTTAGTACCTTTCTACCTTTTCAATCTTCTTGCACTTTACCTCTCTCTAAATACTCTGTTGAGAGAGTTACAAAATCTTAGCACAGTTTTAAGATATGAAAGCTTTATTTCTTTTTCTTTTTTCTCTCTGTCTTTCTTTTCTTGCCCACCCCCTCGCAGCTTAGATTTTATGGACACCTTTATGTCCTTCCCTCGCACTCCCTGATGATGGGGGTTAGGGAGGATGAGGAGGGAAGTTCACGTCTCCCCATCCTTAAAAAACACACCCTTAGTTCAGTCCTGTCATCCCCTCAGGCTGTCGTCATATCTATTCTCTCCTCCACCGTCAAACTCCTAGAAAGAATTGTCTACAGTTCCTCATCCCTCGTTCATTTCCCCATCCTTTATAATTTGTTTTCCAAACCAATTACTCAAATGAAACTGCTCTCTCAAAGGTTACTGATGAGCTTTGAAGTGCTTAACCCTATGCATAGCCTTTCCTCTGTTCTCATTTTCCTTGACTTCTACTTGGTTCTGGATAATTGTGACCACTGCTAGATCCTCTCTCCTTCCTTCATTTCCATTCTAACTCTGTGCTTAACTGGGTAACAGCAACTCCTCAGTCACTTCTTCTGAATCATTATCCCTTAAACACTGGTATGCTAAAGACTCTGTCCTGAGTCTTTTCTTCTTTTCCTTTCTCCAATATGTCTTCCAAATGGTTCCTAAAATAAGCCTCCTCAGTAATAAATCTGAATGACATGCTACTTCCCAAATGAAAACCCTGAGGGGCTCCCTATAGTCTAATCTACAAATTACTTGACTTGACTTTTAGGAAGCTAGGTGGCACAGTGGATGGAGTTTGGAGCCTAGAGTCACGAAACATATCTCCTTGAGTTCAAATCTGGCCTCAGGCATTTTCTAGCTAAGTAAGTTACTTAACCCTTGGTGTCTCAGTTTCTGTGTCTGTCAAATGAGCTGCAGAAGGAAATGGCAAACCACTCCATTATCTCTGCCAAGAAAACTCCCAATGGGGTCATGAAGATGGCTTATGTTCTATTAATTTTATAATTAATATATTATAAATATATAAATAAATTTATAAATATATTTATATATTTATAAATAAAATATATTTATTAATATATTATATAAATTTATAAATATATATTAATATATTATAAATTATAATAATTATAAAACCTGACTTCAGTTAAACTCAAGAATCTAGCTGGGTCTAAATCCACCTGGCTTAGCTGAGCTCAGGAATCCAGCTAAGCTAACTTAAAGTTACTTTAAATGAAAGATTGTCATCTCTCATGACAGTTTCCCCTAGGAGACTTCATGGATATTTGTTTGTTTAGCCCCACACAAAATTATCATCCCCAAAGGTATATTGTCCATCCTTACCTGTCTTTGAGTCTTATCTCCCTAGCAAACCCTTCCAGGCACTAGGGAGTCTGCTAATTCAGGTGTACAAGATGTTGATGGGGCCCATAAAACAATTATGATACTCCTATCAGAAACTGCATGTATTAGAGCAGGAATATAACTCAACTTCCAGCATCCCTGGCATACAGGGAGCACTGACCACCAACCAGCCAAGACTGTAACATAGTGTGTAGAGCACACTGGCTGCAGAATGTACTCACAGGACAGCTTTCTATGTTGGTAGATCGATGAGGAATGATAAAAGGCAAGACATCCAAGGACCCAGGGCAGTTCAGTGGAGTATAAGTCTGGTCTTTGCAGCTAGTCAGCACCACGAAGTAATGAGTTGGGATGGGAATGTCAGTATCACTTATAAACCTTTAAAAAAAATGATTAGCCTCAATGTCATGAATTCCTTTGACTTCCAAGCATAGTAGCAGATTGGTAAAAGAAGGTTGGGGCAACACGGTGGCACAATGCACAGAGCACCAGGCCTGGGGTTAGAAGACCTGAGTTCAAATCCAGCCTCAGACATTTATTGGCTATGTGACTCTGAGAAAGTCACTTAACCCTGTTTGCTTCAGTTTTCTCATATGTAAAATGAGCTGGAGAAGGAAATGGCAAGTCATTCTAGTATCTTTGCCAAGAAAATCCTCAAGGGGGTTACAAAGAAGTTGGACACGAATGAAATGACTAAACAAAAGAAAAAATTGCTCTGGACATTTAGTTTCTACATTTGAACTTAGTCATACTCAAAGATTTCAGTAGAATCTCTAAATATAAAATTTTGCATTTGATATAATAAATGTATCGATAAGGGACCATGTGGTCTGCTGCAGAAAATATCAGACTGGAAAGCACTACACCTGAAATGCATGCACTTTAGAAAGCCTCTTTTCTGTTTTGTGCCACAAAATCCTTAAAATAGATTTACCACTTATATTAATTACTCCACAATAGTGTTGTTAGGCTAACTCAGGAGTGGGCAGCCTGTGGCCTTGAGACTACATGTGGCCCTCTGGGTCCTCAACTATAGTCCTATAACTGAATCCAAACTTCACAACTGTGAAGGATCACACTTGAGGACCTAGAGAACCACATGTGGCCTCCAGGCTTGCAGGTTCCCCACTCCTGGTCTAACTGATAAGAGGTAGTATGGCATTCTTGACAAAGTTCTGGTATTAGAGCAAGGAAAGCTTGGATTCAAATGTTACCTCTAATAATTTAGAGTTGTGTGACCCAGGACACAGATAAAAATTGCAATATCTATATAAGGTCCCCACACTGATGATTATTTGGATTGTACCTATATGGTTTTTTTGGGACTGGACCAATTATTTCATTAGATGAGAAAATCTTGATGAGGAAATTTCCTCTACCCATACATGTTGGCACCTAATTTGCAATTTATGATTTTACAGGGACAAGAGTGTAGAATACTGTATTTAATGCCAGACTTTTTCAATGTGTTGGTTAATTTTGCTCAACTGTTTCTAACCAGGCCAGTTCCCTCATTTTACAGATGAAGACTCTGAAGGCCTCAGAAGTCAAGTGAGTTGCCCAAGTCACCCAGCTAGTAAGTGGAGAGCCAGGATTTAAATTCTGATTCTGAATTCCTATCCTCTTTCCACCTCAGCACATTGTATATCCCATGAAAGGTTTTTATTGACAATGTTTACTTTATTCAGTTTCTATACCACTACCACAATTCCCTGGCTAAAAAACTCTTACTCACTGTGTAATGTCTTGGGGCTCATCGGAATGACCATCATAGTTGTGGTCAAACACCGGTCCACTAATCACATTGACTCCATTTCTTTCAGTAGCATATTTCACAAGCAGAACACGATGGAAGTAGTCCCACATTTCTGAAAATAAAAAGATTAGACAAAAATGTTTCATATTCTGTTGTAAATGAAAGCATATCTTTTCTATGATGGAAAATGATTTTAAATATAATAAAGGGAATTCTGCTTTAGAGAGCAATATCTATTTCACTATTTGCCAGAAGATATATATTTCTACCTTCTACATTTTGTATTTCTTTATGGCATGCAGAAGTAGAGTAACACAGAAGACAGAAGACCAGGTGTCTTGAAATTTCAAAGGCACAGGTTAAAGTCTTGCCTCTGCACAGAACAGTTGTGTGACCAGAGGGCAGGTCACAGCCTCTCTGTAATCTAGGTAGCTCCATGATCTAATGCAGGAATCTCAACCCTTTTTTTGAGTTGTGGACTCCTTTGGAAGTATGGTGAAGCTTATGACCCCTTCTCAGAAGAATGTTTTAGATGCGTAAATCAAAATACATAGGATTATAAAGAAAACTAATTATAAAGATATTATTTTTTTTTCCAACACAAGTTCATAGACCCTGAAATCTATACAAAAACCCCTCAAGGGGTCTATGGACCCCAGGTTCAAAACCCCTGGTCTAAAATTACAGAAAAAGTTACTAATCGCCACTCATCTATTTCACTGGAAAGAGTTTCTACACTGGGAATTCCCTAAACTGATAAAGTGACAGATTTGGACCCCAAAATATGTTTAACAATGATTAACGATGATAATTTACATTTATATAGCACCTATTATATATGCCCAGCACTGTTGTAAGCACTTCACAAACATTTCATTTGATCCTCACAACAACCTTGTAAGGTAGATTCCCTTCTACAGTTGAGGAAACAGGCAAAGTTAAGTGACTTGCCCCATCACAAAGTACTTGAGGCAGAATTTGACCTTGACTCTTCCTGACTCCAGGCCTGACCCTCTGTCCACTGTACCACCTAGCTACCCCTATTTAATTTGAATTTTGAACAATGAAATGAAAAGTTCTACTATTTCAGGCCTTTCTTTCTTTTTCTTTTTTCCATTAATACTAGCTGTGCGATTGTGAGACTTTCCCTGAAATCCCAAGGAGTTCTCTAATTAGCCCTAATATCATAATCTCAACCCCTGAACTTACGTTTAAATGCTTCATAAGTGGGAATCAAATTACTTGTAAGTAAAGCATCATATTGTCCGTTGGCTGTCTTGTTGAACACTGCCAAAAACAAAAACCAAAAACAATAAAAACCTACTCCAGTTATTGAGGGGAAAAAATCAAGTCAAGTCAGCAAGCATTTATTAAACACCTACGAGATACCAGACACTGTTCAAGGAGCTAGGAATGGAAAGAAGAGCAGATATAGTCACTTGTTCTCAGGAAGCTCACAGTCTAAAGGGGAAAGGGCCAAACCATAGTGGAGCCTTTGGGGCTTGACCACACTTGAGCATCCCGTATCATTACTCCAGCTCCTCACTCACCCCAACCTTCCCCTCTTAAATATGCTAACACAATCCTTCAGTATCTGGCTAACTAGAATAGTTAGTTTAAAGAGAAAGCTACCCTCCCTTATTTACAAAGATGGAAGACTATGGGTGTGGAACATGGTACAGTGTCAGATTTCATTAATGTATTGGTTAGTTTTCCTAAACTGCTTTTTTTTCATTATTATTTATTTCAAAAGATGATTTATTGGATATTGTAGGGTAGAGAGATATAATCCCAAACAAAGGTGATATTTTAAAAAGATATAATTAAAATGTTTTTTAAAAAGCTAAATAGGAGGCTACCAAATAGTGTGCTTCCTCCTTCCACAAGATGTGGCCACACCGCAGGTGAGTTTTTTCTTGACCTGGCCCTTATCTTGAACTCATCATTTAATGGTCTCCCAGGTATTAACATTACATTATCTTATGGTCAGTATCTCCACACAATGAGGCAATAACCTGAGGCTTTTTTAACACAATGGAATTTATCTCTGAAAGTTAGGGATGGATTTTATGCAGGCTATGCGGGTAAGTATTTAACAATCAGCTGCTTGACATACTTCTAAGTTTAACATACAATATTAACATTTTCTCTGCCACTTTCTTAAGTCTAGACAGTCAACAAAATAACAATGAGGTCTTGATTCATGGCTTTTGTTGATTTCTGAGGTATAAAGGTTCACATTGAATTTAATAATTGGATTTACCAGACTGCTAGATGTAATATGATCAGGGCAGAGTACAATAGCACCACTACCTACTCCTTATTCTGAGCCATATGGTGCAAAGAATGTAGTATCACATTTACTTTTTTGATGACCATATTACACTGATGATTATTATCAAACTGGTAATATACTAAAATCTTCAGATCTTTTCCACACATCTTTTCTAGTAATATCTTCTCCATTTTGCACTCTTACAGATAATATTTTTGGTATAAGAACAGAACTTTATATTCATCTCTATTAAATTTTATTCAATCCAAGGTCTTGCTCTAGCCTGTTGAGATGTTTTTTGGAACTGGACTCCACTTAAATCTCTAAAGTATTCATTTTATCTGTGTGACATCTGAAAATCTGACATAAAGGTCATCTGTGCCTCCATTAAAATATTTTTTTATGAGTTAAAATGGGCAGGGTCAAGGAGAGCATGGCATAGTAAATGTGACATTTGATTTGGAGTCAGAAAGACCTAGCTTTAACACATTTCTCAGACGCTTACTTAGCTATGTGACTCTTACCTACACCTCACTTACCTTCTATACACCTCACTTACCTTTTATACACCTCAATTTCCTCATCTGCAAAATGAGTGGGGTGGACTCAGTGTCTTCTAAGTTCATTTCCAATTCCAAATCTATGAACTGCTTATCATAATAGGTAGTATTCACATAGTGTTTTCAGTTTCACAAAGAACTTTACAAAAATTATCTCATATTATCCTCACAACAGCACTGTGAGCTATGTGCTATTAATACTTCTTTTACACATGAAAAAAATGAGACACTGAAGGTGAAGTTACTTATCTAGAGTCACATAGCTAATAGGCGTATGATGCCTGATTTGAACTCAGATCTACCTTCTTTCCAAGACCAGGATTAGCTATTACACCACCTAACTGTCTGCCTAAATGCACACAAAGCCATTTATTTAATAACATATTCTATAATTTTTCAGAAATTAATTGAAATTAATCTTACTAGCTTAGAGTTAATCCAGCTTTGATACTATTTACATATTTTTGAAGCAGCCTGCTGCTAATTGGTTAGATTGTGATCACTTTCCCCTTTTTAACATGTCTCTGAACCTCTGTGAATTCCATTTCTGGTCAGGCTAAAAATACTGGAAATAGCAAAATATCAGAAGAGAAACTAGCGACCCCTTGAAATTACTGGAAATTTCAAGGGAACTTCAGTAAGAATGATGTTCCATATTCAACAGGGAATAAATTCAAGGTTCAAAAAAAATATAATGGCTTTTCCAGATTTCTAGAGAAAGTAAAAAAATATATATTTTAAGAGTTGTTGAATTGCTTAACTCCACCAATATCCATCTGCTCAATATATTGCCATATGAAGAAAATCCTCCAGACTCTGACCTGAATTCTTTAGAGAGACAGCTCTGTTTTTAATACAGGCAACATTTGGGTAGTAGCAAGAAACATATACTTTTTTGGATGTCCATCTCTCACCAAAGAATTGTTTTAAATTTAAACTTAAACCTGATGAACTCTCTAAACATCTGGGTAAGATTACAGATGACCTGTGGCTCACACTGCAAAATTTATTAGTCTTTATTACAGTTGTTATGTTGCCTCTGGTGAGCACACAGCCACTGAATGCCTCCTCCTGTGCAGGCTGCTTACCCCAAGAAGGTTGTTTTGGTTTGGGGTGTATGTTTAAGCACATGCCCACATCCAGCTGATGAAGGCTTTCAAAGCTGCTGTGCTAAAAAGAGTCATACTAACTAGGAGGATAGAGGAAGCCGTGGGTGATATTCTTTTCGGCTGAATAGATGGAACAATTTTGGCTCTGAGAAGGAGAAATCCTAACATCAGCCCGCAGACAGTCTGGAACAGTGGGAGGAAGAGGCGATGTGTCTCCCTGTTGAAAGGAAAAAGAAGAGAAGGAAAAAAAAATTACACCCACAGTTGTGGCTAAGCCAGTACCTTGTATGGTTTGTGACTTCCCTAAAATGTTTTTCATTTAACCTTTTCCTATTTTCATAATGAATCAACTCTACAGGAGTAATGGAAACAGATGTTTTCTGCAGTGTTTTCCTCCCCGTGGTTCACTCCTGGTTGGGAACACCCGTGATAGTAAGCCTGCCACACAGGAAAAAAAAAGGGTGAACAAACCAAAGGAAATTTGGGTACCAGAATTCAGAATCTCTAAAAGTCAGTGACTTAGAAGAATGGATTTATATTTACATGGGGAAAGGCAAGTATCAGTAAGTGTTTTCATTTTTTAACAATAAATTAAAAGTAAATATATTTTAAATCCAGATGTGAACATTATATTGTTCTTGAAATATACACTGATTGTTATCTACAGAGAGTAGCCGTCATTAATTGCATATCTAATTATAAGCTTTTGCAATTTGTACATATGGGTTTTCTTTATCATTAAATTGTAAATTCCTTGTGAGTAGAAACCATTCCTACAATTTCATTTGTGAACCTACTCAAATTTCCAAAACAGTTTTCAACCCATAGCAGAAATCCAATAAGAGTTTCTGACTTAAATGCAATGAGCTATTTTTTAAATTGTTTTGATTTGTTTAGTTTTTAGGAAAGGGAGGAGGGACTAGTCTGGAGCTAAGATTTCAGAGATTTAGGGGAAACTCCTGCTATGGAAACACTCTCTACTGATACGGATCCATAACTCATTAGTAGCTTAGTGTCAGGAAGTTATCTGAAACACTTAAAAGATTAAATGACATCACCAAGATAACTCAGCAAATAATTATCAGAGGGAGAACCTGAATGAAGACCTTGTTGACCCTTAGGTTATCACTTCGTATTGAGTTCTTAATGGGATTAGAAATATTCAAAACAAAGGGACAGAGCAAGGCAGGATTAAGCTTTACTTTCCTCCTTTGTAAAGAGTTGGGCTTGACTATAAATATAGTACCTTTCAGTTCTAAAGTCTATGTTTTTAAATGTTATTGATCAACAAGCATTAAAATATATAGTAATATTATAATTATATATTAGTCCATTGTATTGAAATTAATTATTAATATTAATATATTACACTATTATATTGAACTGACCTGGGAATTGCCAATGAAATCACAGGTCCAACCTCTACATTTACTTTGAAGTCCACAAAGTCAGTCAATCAATCAATCAATAAGCATTTATTAAGTACCTACAATATGCCAGGCACTGTGTTAAACCTGTGTATATTGAATTTGATCCTCACAACACTCCAATGGGGTATTAAACCAAACACTGAACCTGGGGGTGAGTGCTAGCAAATATTCTACTGTTTTATTTCTATTAATATATGAATATATGCATGGAGATTTTGACAACATCCCCTCTACTGACAGGATAGTTTCATCAGTTAGGTACAAAAAAGTTAAGGCAAATCAGACTTAATTTCACAAAACTGTAAGTCTGGCCAACTTCATAAGATGTCTAAGTTTAAAATTTTTGAAAAAAAAATTGTATTGTTTTAAGCTAAAGCAAAAACCTTGTTAAATTGTCTAGACCTGTAGTATTTCCTGCAAGTTCCCATACTGAGAAGAATGGGGCTAGCCTGAGTAAAGAGAAAATCAAAACTTCTTTAGTATTTATGTGGTAGAGTGGGGACCTGAAGCTCAGACACTCTTTTCAGGCTGGTTTCATGGGATAGATCATTTAGTAAATGTTGGGTTGGCCTCTTTAAAACCCTCTAGAAAAATAATTTTGTTTCATGTCATTTACCATTTATCAAGCACCTACTTCATGCAATAGAGAAGATAATGGCAAACTCCTCTACTATCTTTGCCAAGAAAACTCCAAATAGAGTCAGACATGACTGAAAAGGACCAAACAACAGCAAAAACAACAACTTTGTGCACTGCAGTTCTGTACCCACTATGCCATGCTTTCTCTTTCTAAAGGAAACATATGGTAACTTTTTTTGTAAGTAATAAACACTGAAAGGTAATGTTTCTAACTTCAAGACACAGGTGAAAAAGCTCCAAAAAGCAAAACTCTGAAGACAAAAGAAATTCTAATTAGGAAAAGGGGGATCCACCTAAAGAAGACAATGCAGAAACACAAAGTACTCAAGAACAAACTCCTATTTATGAAAGAAGAATACAGGGGATAGAAGCGAGATCAAGGTGAGGAGTGTTGTCTAGGAAAAGAGGAGTGTGGTCTAGGAAAGTTAAATGTTTTGTTGAGTGAGTTGAGTCTGACAACAAATGCTAATAACAACAACAAAAACTTTTTTAAAACCTATGTTGGGTTCTGATACCTAAACCAGGAAGAGCCAAAACAGAGAAAGAAAATTATAGACAAATTTCTCTAATGAATTTAGATGCAGAAATTTTAAATAAGATATTAGCAAAAAGAATATAGCAATTTATCACAAGAATAATACATTATGATAGGTAGGTTTTATACCAGGAATGCAGGACTGGTTCAATATTAGGAAAACTATCAGCATTATTGATCATATTAACAACAAAATTAACAGAAACCATATGAGTGTTTCAATAGATGCAGAAAAAGTTTTCGACAAAATACAACACCCTTTCCTATTGAAAACAGTGAAGAACATAGGAACAAATAGAACTTTCCATAATATAATAAGCAGTATCTACCTAAAATCATCAGCAAGCATCATATGCAATGGGGATAAGCCAGATGCATTTGCAATAAGATCAGGAGTGAAACAAGGATGTTCATTATCACCACTGTTGTTTAATATAGTACTAGAAATGTTAGCTTTAGCAATAAGAGAAGAAAAAGAAATTGAAGGAATTAGAATAGGCAAAGAAGAAACTAAGTTATCACTCTTTGCAGATGATATGATGATATACTTAGAGAATCCCAGAGAATCAAGTAAAAAACTGCTTGAAATAATAAACAACTTTGGCAAAGTTGCAAGTTACAAAATAAACCCACATAAATCATATGCATTTCTATGCAGCCCAAAAGCAAGAAATAAAAAGAGAAATCCCATTTAAAGCTACAGTAGACTATAAAATATCTGAAAGTCTACCTGCCCAAACAAACCCAGGGACTATTTCAATACAATTACAAAACACTTTTTTCACAAATAAAAGTCATATCTAAGTAAGTGGAAAAACATCGGTTGCTTGTGGGTAGACTGAGTTAATATAATAAAAATGGTAACTCTACCTAAATAAATTTACTTATTCAGTTCCATACTAATCAAACTACCAGAAAATTATTTTCTAGAGCTAAAAAAAGGTCACAATTCATCTAGAAGAACAAAAGGTCCAGAATATCAAGGGAATTAATGAAAAGAAATGCAGGGAAGGTAGCCCAGTCCTACTAGATCTCAAATTGTAGTTATAAAGCAGCGATCATCAAAACCACTTGGTACTGGCTAAGAAATAGAAGGGTAGACCAATGGAATAGGTTAGGTACTCAAGACACAGTAGTCAATGAATATAGCAATCTACTGTTTGATAAATCCGAGGATCCCAGTTTCTGGGATAAGAACTCATTGTTTGAAAAAAACTGCTGGGAAAACTAGATAACAGTGTGGCAGAAACTGGGAATAGACCAATGCCTGACACAAGAATAAGGTTCAAATGGATACATGATCTAGGTATACAAACTGATACTATAAACAAATTAGGGAAGCAAGGAATAGTGTATTTGTCAGATTTATGGAGAATGGAGAAATATATGGCTAAACAAGAGATAGAGAACGTTACGAAGTGCAAAATGGATAATTTTGATTACATTAAATTGAAAAGTTTTTGCACAAACAAATCCAACGCAACCAAGATTAGGAGGGAAGCAGAAAACTGGGAAAGAATTTTTGCAACTAGCATCTTTGATAAAGGCCTCATTTCTAAAATATATACAGAACTGAGTCAAATGTACAAGAATACAAGTCATTCCCCAATTGATAAATGGTCAAAAGAACAGGCAGTTTTCAGAGAAAGAAATTAAAGCTATTGTCATAAGAAAAAAATGCTCTAAATCACTATTGATTAGAGAGATGTAAATCAAAACAGCTCTAAGGTACCACATTATCAGACTGGCTAACATGATAAAACAGGAAGATGATAAATGTTGAAGAAGATGTGGGAGAGTTGGAACACTAATTCATTGTTAGTGGAGCTGTGAGTTGATCCAACCATTTTGGAGAGCAATTTGGAACTATGCCCAAAGGGTTACAAAAAATGACCCAGCAATACTGCTTCTAGGACTGTATCCCAAAGAAATCATAAAAATGGGAAAGGGTCCCACGTGTACAAAAATATTTATGGCAACTCTCTTTGTGGTGGCCAAAAACTGGAAATCGTGGGGATGTCCATTAACTGGGGAATGACTGAACAAGTTGTGGTATATAAATGTAAAGGAATACTATTGGGCTATAAGAAATGATGAACAGGAAGACTTCAGAGATGCCTGGAAGGACTTATATGAACTGATGCTGAGTGAAAGAAGCAGAACCAGGAGAACTATGTACACAGCAACAACCACAGTATATAGGCCATTTTTCTGGTAGACTTAGCCCTTAACAGCAATGCAAGGACCTAAAACATTCCCAAAGGACTCTTGAAGCAAAATGCTATCTACATCCAGAGAAAGAACTATGGAACTGGAAAGCAGAATATCTTCTCTTGTGTTATCTTTTGTTTTGTTTGGGTTTTTCTCATGGTTTCTCCCATTCATTTTAATTCTTCTATGCAATATGATTAATGTGAAGATGTATTTAATAAGAATGTATATGTAGAAGCCATATAAGATTACATACTGTCTCGGGGAGGAAGGGGAGAAAGAGGGCGAGAAAAGTCTAAGACTTTATGAAAGTGATTGTAGAAAACTGAAAACAAATAAATTTTTTAAAAATTTTAAAAAAGAAAAAACCTATGTTGTAAATTTTTTTAAAGGTTAAATATAATAATAAGAAAAGCTATGAAGGGGACAAAGAACAAGGAAAGAATCAAAGAAGGTAGGATTGTTGCTCTTCTAGATTAGATGATAACAATGATGATGAGAACTACTCAATTCTCACCCTCAATTGCCTATTAGACGTTTTAAATTAATAGAGATTCCTATTAGACATCTCTACCTATTAGACTTCTGAAACCCAACACACCATGAACAAAAATCATTACCTTTCCCCCAAAACTCTTCCTTCTCCTAACTTCTCTATTACTGTCAAGTGAACCACCATCCTCTCAATCATGCAGGTTCACAACATAGGTATCATCCTCGACTTCTCATTCTCTCTCACCTCCCATATCCAATCTATTGCCAAAGTACTATCATTTCTATCTTCATAAATTTTTCTAATAAATAAGCCCCCACCCATTGCCTTTTGACTCTATAACTGCCCTAATTCAGACTCTCATCACCTCACACCTGTTAGTTGGTCTGCCTGCCTTACTCCAATCCTTCATCCACTCAGCTCTTCATAGCATTGCACCATCCTACCTTTCTAGTCTCCTTACACCTTACAACCTTCCACATATTACAAGACCCATTAATACTGGCTTACTCTCTGTTCTGCACACATGATACTCCATCTCTACATTCTGAGAGTTTTTATTTGCTGTCCTCTGTCTTCAAATAGAGGACAGCAAGGTGGTGAGATGGATAGAGTACTGGACTTGGGGTAAGGAGATCTGAGTTCAAATTTGACTTCAGACACTTACTGGCTGTGTGACCCTGGGCAAGTCACTAACTTTGTTTGCCTCAGTTTTCTCATCTTTAAAATGAGTTGGAGAAGAAAATGGCAAACCATTCCAGTATCTTTGCCAAGAAAAATCCATGGACAAAAATTCATGGGTAGAGTCAGACATGACTGAACAGCATCCTTGAAATGCTCTAATTGCTCATCTCCACCTCTGATAGGAGATTCCTGGACTCCTTTAAGTGTCAGATAAAGTCTCATTTTCTGCAAGAAGCCTTTTAGCTCCCCTTAATCTTAGTTCCTTCCTCTGAGAGTACTCTCCCAATTTATGTTGTATATATCTCGTTTGTATCAAGTCGCTTCTTGTTTCCCCTTGACAGACCACGAGCTCTGTGAAAACAGAGACTGTTTTTGCCTTTCTTTGAATCACCAATGTCCAGTACATAGTTGGTGCTTCATAAATGCTAGGTAACTGAATGACTCAACTCCAAACCTGCTTCTATTTTATTTTCCCTAAGAGAATGACCTTTGAACTAAAAGGGGCAAAACATAAATGATTAGCAGGGCATGGAAATCCAAGATAAATCAAATAATCAGGCAACACCTAGCTGTCCTCGATGAGTTCAAGGCAGTAGGCCCAGGTAAAGTATATCCCAGAGCAGTGGGGTCAGACCTGTAGCCTTCAGGCTGCATGCCACCCACAACACTTCCAAGTGGGGCTTGAACCAGATTAAAATGTAATTGAGAAATATGTAACAAAACAAATAAAAAATTGGTAATCTTAATGTTATTAAACTGACATAATATGTAATGGTATATATTAACATTATGTTAATAATGTATATTTTAAAGCCAACATGCACTTCACAGATTGTTATGAAACCTCAGTCTCCCCTACCCCATTTCTACCTGAGTTAGACACCACTGTCCTAGAGAACTCAAAGAACAAGGAGATGTTATTGCTGTACTGTTGGTGGTGATCCTGGAGAATAAGAGTAGTGCTGCCCCATTGGTGGATGAAAGAAGAGGGTAAATGTCTTGAATTTAAAAAAAAGGTAAGAAGTTAGAGTATAAACCAGTAATCTTGTCCTTGTTTACTCTAGAATTTGCAAAATTCTAGAATAAATAATTAAGGAAATTGTGAGTACTTAGAAAAGGGAACAGTGATCTACAGGAACATGACCTCAGCAGGCACAAGTAATTCTAGACTACAAGTATTTCTGTTTTTGACTGGTTAACTTCACTGCAGATTAAGAGAGTCCATTGTCTACTCAGATTTTTTTAAAAGGTTCTAATGTATTTTTATTTATTTTGTTAAATATTTTAGTCTGGTTTAGGCTGCACTTGGGCATTGTGGCTCATGCCACTTGTTTAATTAACACTTTACATATACATTACAATTAGAAGCATGTTCTATTTAGATTTTAACAGGGCAAAGTCTCTTTGACTTGGGGATAAGGTGGAAAGATTTGGGTTATCTGATAATACATTCAGGAAGTGGAATGGAAGTGATGGTGTAAGACAGAAAGAATAACCATGAATGGAGCAGGTGCCTATCTGCAGTGGTTCTCCAAGGGAGTGACCTCAAAGAGCTGTGCTGCTGTTACAGATTTTTATCAGTGGTTTGGATGAAGCCACAGATGGCATGTAAGTCAAATTTACAGGTGACACAAAACCTAGAAAAATGGCCAAGAAGTCAGAAGACAATCAGGCTCCAAAACAGACTTGCCAGGTTAGCATAGTGGACCAAATCAAATAATGCAGCATTGAACAGGGATGACTGTAAGTAGTTAGTCTTCAGACCCAAACATCAATCCCATATAGGCAATGTGGGGGAAAGCTAGTTTAAAAAAATCTGAGAATTTTACTATAGTACAAGCTCAACATGAGTCAAAAGTCTGACGCAGCAGCCAAAAATGTTAATGCTCTTATAGATTACATTTTGGGAAGTCTAATGTACAAATGAAAAAGGTAATAGTGGCAGGTCTGTACTCTATCCTGGTGAGACTAGGGGACCTAGGGATGAAGCCCTGGATCTGCAGTCTGGGAAGATCTCAATTTAACTCCTATCTCAAGTAGGAGCTGTATGCCCCTAGGCAAGTCATTTAACTTCACCTACCTCCTGGTAGTGTGGTGAAGATAAAGTAAAAGTGCTTGAAAAGCACTTTGTAAACCTGAAAGAACTATAAAAATGCTAGCAATGGTTGTTATTATCTATAGTGTTCCATTCCATTATTAGCATGACAATTTATAAGTCACGTGACCCTGGACAAAGTACAGAATCACAGTTAATCACAACTTTTCTGGGACTCCATTTCTTCATTCCTAAAAGAAAAATAACACTTGAGCAGCCTGTCTCACAAGGTCATTGTAAGGATATTAGATGGTATACAGGGTGTCCCAAAAGTCCTACTACAGTTTCAAGTTAATGAAACTCAAAACTCTAAATGATAAAGCATTATATAGTTATATAAGCTGAACAATTTTGGAGGGTGTGTGTGTTTATAAACACATAAGACTCAAGGCTAGAAGGGACTTCAGAGACAATCTGGTCCAAACTCTTAATTTTACAGATAAAGCCCAGGAAACTCAAATAACTTGCCCAGAATCAACACAGTAAAACATCAGAGGCAGAGACCTGAAAGCAGATTCTTGTGACTGCAGAATCACTTTATCATTTTGCCTCCTCATATTATTATTTGTAATGTAGCTTGTTCACTTCTATAAGAAATGTTTTAAAAGATTACTTCAATTACAAAATATAACTACAGCAGCTGGATGTTGAAATTAGGTTGAGACTTGAGTTAGGTAATGTTGAGACATTGAGGCAGGTAGTTGGGCAAAATATTTGCTTTACTACTCTTCCCTCAAACTGACATAAACATCCTGAATCAGTTTTGAAAGACAGGTATGAGAGACACCATTCAGCTAGACCGCTGTCTAGTTTAAAGTACTGTCTAAAAAATCCTGGATTTTCCATCAGCTTCATAAATGTAGATTTCTTGTCTGCTGAATTAGAGCCACATGTAGACTGGGTGAAGACTAAAAAATATTTGTGGCCTCCTTACCCAGTCACAGAGCAGCAAAAGTGGCACAGTAGATTGAGCAATTGGCCTTGAATTAAGAAGTCCTGACTTCAAATCCTGTCTCAGACATTTACAATCTGTGTGACCCTGGATAAGTCACTTAACCTGTCTTTCTCAATTTCCTCAACTGTCAAAGGGAGATAACAATAGCACAACACACACACACACACACACACACACAGGATTGTAGTTGTGAGGATTAAATGACATAATATTTGTAAAGTAATTAGGACAGTGTCTGACGTGTAGTAGGTGTTCAATAAATGCTTGTTTCCTTCTTTCCTTTGAAGTACATATAGTAGAGGGTCTCCTGGGAGGGTGTGGACCCCAAACACATCACTTCTCCATTTTGATTCCAAGAAAGAGTGCTGTTGTGACATTTAAATCTTTCTGTATCTCTTGTGGTTCCCTTATAGCATTAGGAAGGGATGGGGGAGGAGAGATGGGGATAAAGGGAAGAAGGATTATGAAATTCTCAGTATGATACAGAAACTCTGGCACTATTTGAGCACCCTAGTTCTATTAGCCTTACTACTTAAGGTGCTAAGAACTGCCAGAGTGATTAGCACAAGGATACTAAACATTTTTCCCTTATAGTTTGATTGGAGTCAGGGAGGAATAGTAGGAAAGTACTGTGAAAGAGCACAGAACAAGAGGTCCTTTAGTTCCACAGCAACTTTCAGGGCAGCTATGAAATTTATCAGAGCCTGAAATAGAAAGGTCAAAACACTCTTTTTTTTCCCTGGGATTATAACTCAGTCTCACTTGTTCATAAGGCTATGTACTAGATAGCTGAGATTCCTTTCAATTCTAGAATTTCTCTTGGAGAAAAATTATCTACTTGGTTTTTCATGTTACAAAATTATGCAGAAAAATGGTTCGTAATATCCATAATTTATTGCAAAAAAAAGTGAGGATTAATACATCTATTTTATTTCAGATTGTCAAAAAAGCCCTTTCAGAAGACTTTTTAAATTACAAAGTATAGAAAAGGTAAAATTTTATTTGAAAAAAAGGACTACCTTGAGGAAATTTTAGTTTTGTTTTTTTAAAGTCCTTCCAAGTAAGTCTCCTAGCTATTTAAAGCAATGATTTTAAATATTATTTGCCCGTTCCTTCCCTTAATAGCTAGCTGCATGCGCATTTCTCCTTTTCTTACTAAGAAACAAAGCTAAGACATTTATTCTAAATAAATCCCAATAGAGACCCAGAGGCAGCTGCTGCAGATCATAAGGTTAAATTGCAACCACCTCCCTCTAGTTGTTTTCAGACAACAAAATCAGAAGACTCAGAAGCCACAAAAAAGAAAGAAGCTCATAGGTACAAGTCAATTGAGCACATGTTCAGAATTGCTCCTATTGAAGGTCTGATTTTCAAGCACAAAGCTGATTTACAACATTTTTTGTGCTAAGTTCAAAACATCCTTGTATGTAATTTTCTTGAACCACAACATACTAACAGAGTAATTTCTGAATTGGAAAGCACAAAATTGCTAGAATTCCATCCTGTCACATGGACACATGGAGAAAAGGGCCTCTTTGGCATGAGTAAAAGGATGGGAACTCTGGTTAAAAATGGAAGCTAGTAATACTAAATAGTTGTTTCTGCCAATGAATTGTTTCATTAACCTGGAAAGATCACATAATGTCTCTGAGTCTTGAATTCCCACCTGTGGGTGGCCAATGCTTGGTAGACCAATAGTGTAAAGACCGAAATAAGAAGAAAGACATGTTGCACACACAAAGCATTTTACATTCTGATTAATCCATATATCCTATGTACCTGATTTCATAGGCCCTTCAAAAATATGACTCAGACGTTTCTGATAAGTGCAACCTTTTTAGGCATGTTGGAGGTGGGAAAGGAAAAGGGAGAAGAGGGAGCACTAATAACTCTTTTAAGGAACTGCAATCAAAATGTGGCATTCTAAACAAAAGGACACACATTTATACTTGATTTTTAGTGTTTATATTATGAAAATAACAGCAAGGTTCACTGGAGGTTGTTAATAGGTTTGCAAACCAGTATTTAAAAATCATGTCATTCAGCTTACAGTGAGTAAAATATTTGTCCCCATAGGGTAGCAAACTATGTTAGTTCCATGCTGCTGATGACCATGCCCAAACAGTTGTCAGTAACGGAATTTGGCTTCCAGTTCAGGGCTTTAATTAGTGGTAGGAAATTTACTTCCCTCTAAAATCCTGGAATGGAACAAGGAGAATAGATATCCAGAGTCAACCAATTCCTTCCTCTCCATAAAAAAAAGGCAGAAATTTTGCAATGTACTCTTAGCAAGAAGAGAATTAGCCACAGGTTCATCATCTGAAAGTCTCTGTATTCTGAAAATTAAGGCCTTTGGGAAGGTAGAAGTTGGAGAGGGGAAGTTTTTGTGAAAAGAGTTCCTTAGATATTTATCTTTTCAGTCTAACGTACAACTTTTTCCTTGTATGTTTCTTAAAATAGTGTTTGTGGTTTATTTGTTATTAATTTGGAGAAATACATATATTTTCTCACCAGCCACTAACCCTCTTATACACAGACCTTCTTCACATCTCACTATTTCACATAGGTAAGGACTTAAGTACTTCATTACTTGCACTAATGCAACTTAATTCAAAGGTCTTTCCCCTTTGGTCATGTTTTATAAGAATTAAATTTTAATATTTCTTCAAAATCATATATATATCTGATATTGCAAATTCAGTGTAAATTCAGATATTCTGGGAGTCAGTAGACCCAGTTCTGTCCCAACTCTATAAATGACTAGCTATGGTACGATATGTAAGTCACTTACCTGCCTGAGCTCCATTTTCACAACTACAAAATGAAGGTTATTAAATTAGATGGTCTCTAAACTTCTTCCCTTCGTCAACATCATGTTTAAAAAAAAAAGCAAAACACTGGCTAATATAATGGCTAAGTTAGTAAATGTGCTGAGAAATATACTAAACTTTACCCAATCCCCAAACAAATCTTCCATCCTGACATATTGTTTTACAAGGTATGATCAATCTCCTATTCTCTGGGGCAAAAACAATTCTAGACCCTTGAATGTATGAATAAATATCAAGAAAACTGGATTTTGGTGAAGAATCATAAAATTTTAGGAATTAAAGTGACCTAGAGTTACCAATGAAGAGTCCTGGGAAGGCCACAGAAACCATCCCATCTTCCTAAAAGCCCAAGTAATAAAGTGCCCTACACAGATAAGATACAAATATATCCGGTAATCCATTTAAGGGGCTTAACAATCGTTGCTGACTTTTCTTGTAGTTCTTATAAGCTGGATTTTGTTTTATTTTTTTCCAGTCCTTTCTGACTCAGTTTTCTTGGCAGATACTGAAATGGTTTGCATTTATATTTTATGAATGAATGAAAGCCTGTTTATTTTACAATGAGGAAACTGAAGCAAACAGGGTTTAGTAACTTGTCCAGGGTCACACAACTAAGTAAGGTCTGAGGCGAGATTTGAACTCAGATTTTTCTGAGAACACCAGACCTGGCGTTCTCTCCACTGCACCACCTAGCTGCACTGACTTTACAACTAGTTTATATCCTCTGATTCCGTAAATGGTAGAAATGACGAGCCGTTTGGTATAGAATCACAGAAACATCAGCCAGTGTTCTTTTACAACTCATTTAATTCCATTGTTTTTAGGCATTCCAAATGGATGCTCTGCCTTTCTTCCTGGGCTGTTTTAAGGATCAGGTGAGATGAACTGATTACAAAATTATAGTCTTAAAGTTCTTTAAAACACAAGCACATTCTCCTTCAGTATAAATGTATTTCATCACACTCCATCTCCTTGCCTTTAAGCCATCCAAATGCTTTAAAGTCTGAAGTGCCAAATGGAATCTATCAGTTGCATTGGCTTGAGGCCAGTAAGGTGTAAGACTAGAAAGAACAATGGACTCAGAATTAGGAAGAGCTGGGTTTAAATCTTACATCTGATCTATCCAAACTGGTCTCTCCGTTCCTCCCACACAGCACTACAACATAAGTAGCTATGTGGCATGGTGGATTAGAATTGAAGTCAAGAAGACCTAAATTCAAATCCAGCCTGAGACACTTGCTAGGTATGCGACCTTGGGCAAATCACTTAAACTTCTGTCTACCTCAGTTTCCTCATCCATAAAATGGGGATGATAATAGTACCTACTTCCCAGGTTTGTTGTGAGAATAAAATGAGATGATATTTATAAAGCATTTTGCAAACATCACACTCCGATATGATCATCATCATCATCGTCTTCATCATCATCATCATCATCATCATCTCCTATCTCCATGCCTTTGCAATGACCTTCCCTGATGCCTGGAAGACTTTCCTTACCTTTGCCTCACAGAATACTTCTTTTCCTTCAAGATATGGCTTGGTTGGTATCTTCTAAACAAACCTTTTTTGGTACCTCCAAAAAGCCCTCCCTCCCTCCCTTGTATTTAACTACTTTGTATTTATTTCAATTTATTATCTTTCTAATTATTCTGTATCAGTTTATATATGTACTTATTGTGTCCCCCATTAGAATGTAAACTCCTTGTGCGTGAGGATTATATCATTGTTTGTATTTATATTCCCAGTATTAAATACCCTGTGTATAATAGATATCTAATAAATACTCATTGGTTGATTGATTGCTATATGTCAGCTCTATAACCATAGGCACATCACTGAGCCTGTTTCTTCGTTTACAAAAACAATAATACTAATACTCATTATTTGTACCTATGCCTAATAGTAGCATTGACAGCAATACCCATACCTACCTCAAAGAGATGAGAGGACCAAATGAGATAGCAGGTAAAGTGCTTTGCAAACCTAAAAGTGTTTATGTGCATGAACTATATTATCATAAATCTACTCTACTCAACCTCTTCAGAAAAACCATCAACGTCCATCAAAACTTACAGGCTTAGAAACTGTGTACGAGCTCCACAGTGGCATACGGATTTCTTGACTGAATCCACTCACGTAGTCTTTCTGGTAAAGGAGACAGTATTTTTTGCTTCCTTGTGTAATCTTGGGCCTCCCATAGGGTAAATTTTCTTTCATTATTTCTGTTTCTAAAGCACAAAAACAATTTCAGGGTTTTATACGTATTCAGACATCACTGTTAGAAGAAAAGTACATTCAAGAAGAGAAAACTTCCAGATTAGAAAAGAAAAAATGCACCCTGGTTTGTATGGGATTTTTAACCAAATGCTGTCAAAAGAGACTGTACAATGATTCAAATTAGTGTGAAATCACATCTAAAAGCACTCTATAGGATCAAAGAATTAGAGAGATTTCCCCCAGCTTTTTGTAGATTGCCTTCCTTAATTAACTCATTCTAACCATTCAGCCAATCATCAGCTTAGCTCAGTGCTCAGTATGTCTATAAGCACCATACTTCTTGGATTCGTTTTCTTCTTGTACATTCTTATTGATGCTACAAATAACAGTGTTCACAATAAGAACTTACTAATATAATATAAAACACTCACCAAAATAAATAAGAAATCATCATAAATCACCATAAATAAATGAAACGAAATCCCATTAAGGAAAAGCTAGAATGGAGCTTAGAAATCATTTCCTCCAATCCCACTCATTTTACAAAAGAGGAAACCAAGGCTCAGGGAAATTGATTTATACAAGGTTAATTCACATTAAAATATAGCACCAGCCCTGGAATCACAAGGAGCTGAGTTCAAATCCAGCCTCAGACACTAGCTATGTGACCCTGGGCAAGTTACTCAACCCTAATTGTCTCAAAAGAAAGTTATTTAATATTTGCAATGAAACCCCAATGTTATGAATCATGTTACTGTATTTGTACAATTGGATTCTGTACTAGGGATTTAGAGGAACTATGTTCTAATTCTTGCCTTAACTTGTTATATAATCTTGAGGAGATCTCTGAGCTTTTCTGAGCCTCACCTCTCTCATCCATACTGGCTCTCAATCCCAATGTAATTTGGTATTTCAGACTTTAAAGCATTTGGATGGCTGGTAGATAAAGGATAGTTGAGAACAGTGTGATAGAGCATGATACAATGTGTTCATGTTAAGTTAGAAAAAATTTATTTTTTAAAACTCTGCAACACTGTAATGTTATCCAATTATTTGATCTATTATCACAGGAGACCATAAGAATATTGGCCAAGATGAACTCAGGTCCTTTTCAGCTCTCAAATTTTATGATATGCTATTACTTTCTAGTGTACATGAATGATGTAAATAAAATATGTGGCTATGTCGAAGGAATTGTACACAGCAGGTTAGAATGAATTTCCATCAGATTAGACAGCAGAGGTTCATGTGATTAAGGAGATGACAGAAAAAGGTAGAAAAGGAAAGAGATTTCTGATAGATGTGGAGGAGACAGGACCTGAGAGAGCAATTCATGTACTAAGGTGAGAAGAAAGAATGAAAAGTTCGGGAAGCCCAGTAACATGGCTGAAAGGCTTTGAAGCCAGGGCCCTCGGCTAAAATCTGATCTCTGATGTTTACTACCTGGCAAGCCACTTCCTTAATCTGGGTCTCAGTTTCTTCATCTGTAAAATAAGGAGGCTCGACCTAATGCTCTCTAAGGTCCCACATAGCTCTATATCTATGATCCTATGGTCTCTAATTTCCCTTCCAGTTCTGAACTCTATAATCTTATAGATATTTGGTATAATAGAAGCCTAGTATAACATTGTGGAGAGTATAATTGGCCTTTAAGTAAGCATTATGTGGTTATTTCCTAGGGAATATAACTGCAAGTGTTTAAGAGGAGGAATTTATAAAACCCAAGAGAAAGTAAGATGAAGTGAATGTAGTCATTGCAATGGGAAAGGGTAAGAAATGAAGGTTACATGGTAATCAGCTTCACAGATGGGAAAGAGGGAGAATCAAAGGGATTTCAATGATCAGTAGCAATTAACTAAATAGTGCCACAATTATATTTTTAATAGGGAGGAGCCAGATCCTAGTACTCTGCCATCATCATATTTTATCTGGAATGTTGTGCTTAGTTCCAGGACCCACAATTTCAGAGGGGTAGTGATAATTTGGAGTTTGACCAGGAAAGTGTGGCTGGTGAAGGTCCTGTTTTTCATATGAGTGGAAGGAACTTACATGTTTAGCCTGGAGAAGACAAAACTCTTAAATAATATTATATTATATAAAACATATATATGTCATAGCTTCCTTCAAAAATCTGAAGGGCTGTCAGGTGGAGGAAGGATTAGATTTGTTCTTTTTGGCCTCTGAGGTTAGAACCAGGAGCAAATGAATGGGAGCTGCAAAGAGGCAATGTGAGTTTGATGTGATAAAATTAATTTCCAGAAATTTACATCAAAAGAGTTCTGATTTCACTGATATGGGTACTCCCTCCACTAAAACAAATTACAAAATAGTTTCATCTTTCTGAGTTCACCTGGCCTCAGACACTTACTTACTAGCTGTGTGACCTTAGGCAACAGGGTACTTAGGGTACTTAACCTTGTTTGCCTTAGTTTCCTCATCTGTAAAATGAGCTGGAGAAGGAAAGGGCAAACCACTCCAGGATCATTGTCAAGAAAACTCAGCAACATAGATATAGATGATATAGATACAGAGCCTAGTGATAATGGAGTTTTCAATAAGATGATGGAACAAAAAAATTCACTGGGTCTAAACAGAAAATACAATAGGCTTCCACATCACTTCCTGGCCATCTCAAAACAATGCTACCTGAACTCTGGCTCTTGTTGCTTACCTTCCCTCTCTAGAGCTTTGGACACTGTAGAATACATATATACATACACATGCATGTGTATATTTTTACATACACCCCTGTATAAACAAAAACACATGCATATCAAGAAGGAACCCATGTGGGAGACATCAGGGACCTGCTTCTGGGAAAAGACACTGTATTCCCTTACCATAAGGGAGCAGCCTTTTTCATTATTTTCCTGACTCTATCCTTGGACATCACACTGACTCTTGCCAATTAGGAACAATGGATAATTCCATCAGAACTAATTACCAAATGTCTCTTACACTATTGAAAGGATTAGTAAGCACATAGTTCAGAAATGAAATTGGGAGATGAGAAAGAGGGTGACCAATTTTGATCACAGAGGTTGTTGGCTAATTCTGATAAATTGCAAGACAGTTATAACCAAGCAACTGTTGATTATGGGTGGTTATTATTATTTAAATAAAACCCAACCAATATAAACACAAAAGTCAATTATATGTTGTAGCTATTAAATTACCCTTTTTTGTTTTCTATTGGCCTACCTTCTTCTGCTGTGAGATTTAGATTTTGATTCATCTCTATCACAGCATTCTGTAAAGTGAAATAAATGACAATAAAATAAGAGATTTTTGTCTTAAAAGGATGAGTCTATTTCTAGTCACGCTATAAATTAGTCTATTTAAAAACAAAACACATTGACTGCCTTTGCCCTTCCCAGTGAAATTTTCCTTTTTATACCTGACAATTTTGTCACAACTACCACTTAAAAATTTGGCAGCTCTGACTGTTGACTGTCTTCCAAATAACAACCAGAACTTTGTGCTCTGAAAAGCCATCCCCCACATAAGACACCAGTGAAAAAAAAGATATGTCGCAAAGTTTTCATGATTTGTTCCTTGGTCCTAAGATAACAGGAACAAAATAAAATGTAAATATTCAATTAAGTAGAATAAAATTTCTTTTGACAGACCTTGAAGATTCAAATCCAAAATAGTTCATGATAAAAATTTTTACCTCTTTTAATAGGACAAAATATGGAAGTTAATTCTTAAACTTTGTCAAATCAAATCTATAGATATCGATTTTTTTTTCTTTTTACTGAACCTGTAGTATCATCAACATAGGGACTTCCTCTATCAAGGCACGTTCTCCATAATTTATGGTCTTAGAAAATTTTCTACACTGCCAGACCTAACTGACCAGCCTCAGGTAACACAAGTCAATAGCTGTCAGAGGCTGGATCTGAACCCAAGTCTTTTTAACTCCAAGTTCATCTCTTTAGCCATGACACCAAACTTCTGCACCGTCACATAATTCATAAGACAGTGAAGAGAACTTTAGTTTAGAATGAAGAGTATTTTGTTCTTGGCTAGTTTACTGAGAGGAGGTCTTCAAATCGTCTATAAATTTATTCTTTGAACATAATGTGGAGTAGCCTACATAAGATAGGATTATGGGTTAGATGACCTTCATTAAAGACTTCTACCCATATTAAGAGTCCATACAGTAAGATGAAAAGAATACTGGAGTTCGCATCAGAAAATATGGACTTGAGTTCTGGTTCAGGAACTTACTTGCTCTATAATCCTACGCAAATTACCCATCTTTTCTGAATCTGAGTTTTCTCAGATTTCCTCAGTATGTCCTAAATTGGACATACACTACTTGCATCACCTACCTCATTGGCTTGGTGTGAGGAAAATGTTTTGTGAACCTTAAAGTGCTACATAAATATGAATTACCTGTGGTTATTACTGGTATCACTTACCTGATCTAGTGTAGCACATGAACAACTTAAATTCTGCGTGGGCTCTGAATTAACAAAGGGGCAAGAAGAAAGAGCGGTCACTTCTGTGGGGTGGGATGGAACATAGAAAGGCAGCTTCAAAAGATGGTTTAAACTTCCATGAGTTCCATTGTTTGGTGCTGGTTTTATGTGTAAGAGATCTGTTTTTAAAAAATATATATGATTATGATGTTAAAAGCACACACACACACACACACACACACGCACACACACACACACACACACACACACACATTAAAGGACTTTTTAAAAGAGATGGCAACAGTTCCTAAATTTAGAAAAAACAAATCAGGGTACACTGAACTATTTCCTTTCCCGTTCTACTATAAATGTTCATTGTATAGGTCCCACCACCACCAGCTGCACCCAATTTATCCTGGTAACCCAATCACTTTCTGCTGTCAAAGAATTTTATAACCTTCTTGGCTAATGTGTACATGTACTGCAGGGATGAGATCACTTGATTTATCTCATAACTAAAATTTGCTTGTTCTAATAGTTGCTGCAAATGAAATTGAACAGCTGAGGAAACTTGAGGTAATTTGCTATACACTCTTCTGAAAATAGTCAGGGTTTCCTTGAGATAACTTAATATCTTCTATTTTGTAACATTTCTTCACATAAATATTTAACCCAAAATAGTCCCTAAGAATATTTTTATAGTGCACAAGTTATTTTATTCTATTACTGAGAATTTTTAATGCCCAGCTTGAGAATCTCCCTTGACACCTTATAAATGCATATATACAAACATAAATAAATGTGAATTTAACACATCTGGTCCTAAACACAACATGAAGTTATTTCTTCAATAAACTGAACCCATAAACAAGACAACTTTTAGGGCCTGGATTTGGCCTACTGAAGGTAAGATTAATAAAACTTTTTATAACACTCACATGAGAAAGAACTGAATTGGGTATAAGTGCTATTATCCTTAATGGTGAGAAATTAATCATTTTAATAACTATTTATTTGTGATCCAATCTTTTCCTCCTATTTCTGTTAAAAGTCCTCTTCCCAAAAGCTCAGTCAGTCTTCGAAGTGCATGACTGAGTGATATGATTACTCCCAGATCCCAGGGCACATGCTCGTTAACTAGGGACTCCACCCGTGTGAAATCATATTTTGGTCTAGAGTATAAACAGAATTCAGTCTGGGAGAGTCCTTTGCCTGGGGGAAGGAACTTCAGTGCTAGATCTCTGACATTACAGTTTTAGGGCAACCCAGCTCATAAAGGAGAAAACTAGTCAGAGAGGTCCAAATGGAAATAACTTCCCCTACCTAGACGCCTTGAGACTGCAGGAGGAGCTGAAGACTTGTAGCCCACCTCCCTCATTAAATGTGCACAATCAGAGCTGAGTTTCACTTGTTCTCTGTCAGAAGGTACACACCTGATTTAAGGTGTTTCAGAGTCTCCGTTGGGGTCTTTGGTTAACCGAGAGAACACACTGACCATTAATTTATTGATTATTGGCTAGTTTGATTAATAAATTGATTACCTAGGAACTGTCTCTTGGGAGCTTATTCACATTAATCTATTGTAGCTTGCTAGTATAAAGCTACATATTTCATAAATCAAAAGGTTATGTATTTGTTTTTAAACTCTTAATACAGTATTTTTTTTATATCTTTAAGAAAAATGATACTTAAGAATACAAATCCCTTTAAACCTAGGTCATTATAACATCATGAATGTCTGTTGAGCATGACAGGATAACATTAATCAATCATAACTATAACATACACCCAGGGATGAATGAGTATGATCCCAATAGGGTAGAGAGTGGGCAGGAGGCACTGCAGAGCTGAGTTAGGGAAAGACTCATAGCACAAAAGGCACCTTGGCATAGCAGAGAGATGTCTGGCCTCAGAGACAAGAAGACCTCCATTCAAGTCTCACCTCTAACACAATACTGTTTACATGACCCTGGACAAATCACTTGAAGTCTCTCAGTGCCCCCATGTAACTCTTTAAAGCTAAAAGTTTCAAAAACGTTGCTGATCTGCATTGGTAAAGAGAGTTTCCTCACCTTGATCTGCTTACACCAAGAAAATCACAGGTGGAGGCCAGGAAGGGGAAGTCACAGTATGAAGTGATATCCATAGCCAACCAATTTTTCCTTTGCATACATGCATATGGATACCTTTGTAACACACCAGGGAAATGGAGGAAAATGTACAATGCTTGTAGGATGGCATAGGGTAATGGCATTCCTCCCCCTTCTCTCACATGGCCACCAAGTGATGAACCCTGGAACTCTAAACCTAAAAAGGAAGTTGTAGTGGGGCAGAATAATAGTATCATTATTGGGGTAGGGGAAAGAGCAATCTGGGTTAAGTGACTTGCCTAGGGTCACATAGTTATTAAGTATCTGAGGCCAGATATGAACCCAGTTCCTCCTGACTCTACCCACTGGTGCCACCTAAAATGACCATTATAATGAGTATGTTTCAGGTTGAGTTTTTTAAAACCACATATCTTGATCAAAAGACTATATCTTGATCAAAAAAGTGTATAGTTCATATTACTAATTCCTGCTGAACTAAATGTTCTTTCTAATGCTTCTATCCCTAACTAGAAAAGAAAGTGAGGCTGGTGACCTTGCACAGCCCTCCCTCCCTCAAATCAGTCAAATGCAAGTCATGCCATCATCTTGATGTCGTGGTCCTCTTGGAGAAAGAAGGACAAACACAACAATCCTTAACCTCATGGTATGGCAAAATCAATTACCTATATATCTGTATTCTAATGGATCAGAAAGATAATTAAGGAAAATACCTACACATGCATATTAGACTCAGTTTCACTGCATATAAGGATAAATAATTCTAGACTCATTACGTGACTGGTATTTTATTTTTATTTTTAATTTGTAAAAATTCCAACCTGTAACTTCATGGGTATGGAGAAACTCTTGATACGACAATTTCTTCTACTCAGGCAAATTGCAACTCCTCTGTGACTTAAATTCTTAAAGTTTCCTGGGTCACCCAAAGGTTAAATGATTTGCCCTTGGTAATACAGCCAAGTACAAGTCAGTGGAAGGACCCACGCCCAGACATTCTGGAGTTTAGGCTCAACCCTTTATTTGCTAAGTCATGTTGCTCCTTACCCTGACTACATAAGTGATTTAGAATGGCTTTTGAGCAAAGGTCTGGGCAATGAAGCCCTATTCTTTTAAGGCCTTTTTATTTTGATTTCCGATAACTGGAAATATCTGTCCAAATATCATTTTTCCCCTCACTATTTTAGAAGCTTTGAATCTGCTTATACAATGAATCCTATGGATATTCCCTAAGACTCTTCTCTGGGTCGCTTTTTCCTCTCTTAATACTTCACTCTAGGCGATCTGATCATCTTACATGAGATCTATGCAGATGACTCCTAGCTCTAGTCTCTCTCCTGAGCCACACTGCTATATTACCAACTGCCCATTGGACATCTTCAACTGGGTGTCCAAAGCATAACTTCTTACTTACCTTCCCAAATGTAATCCTCTTCCAAAATTCCCTATTTATTTTGAGGGTACCATCATCCTACAAATCACCCACATTTACCACCTCAGAAACATCCTCCCATCTTCCTTCTCCCTCATCCCATATATCCAATCAGTTGCCAATTCTTGTTGATCCTAACTCCATAATATCTGCCACCTATAATCTCTACTTTCTATTCATAGTATCACCAGCCTAGTTGTGTGTGTGTGTGTGTGTGTGTGTGTGTGTGTTCGTCCTTCATTGCCGAAGAAGACCATGCCATCAGAGAAATGATGACATGACTTGTACTTGACTTTGTTTTGAGTGAGGAAGGGCTGTACAGGTCACCAGCCTCACTTCTCCTCCAGAACCATCTGAAACCAGTGACCAGATAGTCATCAGGATGATTGGAGATAACCCAGGATGAGGCAATTGGGGTTAAGTGACTTGCTCAAGGTCTCACAGCTTGTGAGTGTCAAGTGCCTGAGGTGAGATTTGAACTCAGGTCCTGCTGACTCCTGTACAGGTGATCTATCCATTGCACCACCTAGCTGCCCCTACTAGCCTGATTTAGCCTCACATCAACTCTAGCTTAGACAATTGAAACACTTCATAATTGGACTCTAGGCTGTCAGACTCTCCTGTCTCCTATCCATCCTTCAGAAAGAATCTTCTCAAAGCACATGGCCATTTAACTCTAAAAGTCAAGAACTGTCAATTATTCCCTAATGTTTCTGGAGGGAAATTAGGGGACGAGAGAAGGACTAGGCCTTTACAACCATGTTACAGCCTAATTTTCCAGGCTTGTTGCACAATTCTCCCCTTCATGCAATATATTCCAATCTAGCAGTCTTAACTTACTGTTTTCTGAATCCCATACTCCATCTCTCACTCTCATGCCTTTGCATATACTCTCATGCGACATGCCCAGAATACATTTCCTCCTCACTTCTAAGAACCCCAGTCTTCCTTTATAGCTCAGACTATTCCTACAGAAAACTTTTCCTGATCCTTTTGCTATTAGCATTCTCTCTCATCCTCAAATTATTATCTGTACTCTTATTTGTTTATATCTGCTCCTAGTAGAATACAAGGCCCTTGAGGGCTGAACATTTGTGTTCTCGGTATTCCTAGAGCCGAGCACAATGTCCTGATTATAGGCACTTAAATGCTTACTGGATTAGATACAGAGATATGTATCTATCCATCTATCTGTCTATCTCTTTTAATTTTCCAGGTAAAGATTAGAAATTGCCTCTGTTTTTCACCACTTTTATCTTTCTAATATCTAAGAGCTCACAGTTTTTCCTCTCCTCCCCAATTCTTGCCTTCATACTAGGGAACTGCAACATACATTTTGATTCTACGTCACTCTAATCACTTACTTCCTCAACTTACTCACCTACCATGAACGACTGTACCCCACCTCAGCCACATGCAAAAATGGTCATACCCTTGATGTTGCTATCACCCACAAATGTATCACCTTCACGTTTAAGAATTCTGAAATCTCCTTACCTGACCATAATCAATTGCCTTGCACCTCTCCTTTTGCCTTTCCTTAAGTAACCCTACTCCCCATCCAAACCATGACCTCCAATCTTTGGATCTCTCAGTTCTCACCCAGGCCACCTCCCCTGCAATAGCCCTTCTCTTCTCTTCTCTCCATCTAGTTTCCTTGTTGAACCAATTCACCTCCACACTGTTCTCCTCTCTTGAATCCTTAGTCCCCTTATCACATCACAGATTACCTCCAGTCAGACTTCAGCCTTGGATCACTCACACCACCTTTGGCTACATACCACACATTAGGTTGTAGATCTCAATATTTTCAAAAGGTTCCACTTCAATCTTTTCATTAAACCCTGGTCCATGTGCCAAAAAGATAGCCTAGAATGACAGTAAAAAAATCTATAAGTAAAGATTGGTAATCAGACAGAAAACACAAAAACTAAAGTGTATAATGAGACTCCATCCTCAAAGTACAAAAAGAAAAGCTAAATTCTTTTAAAGTTATTTTCTTCATTGCTCCCTTTCACATTTGCCTCTAAGGTCCTATATAAGGATTTTCTTGAATGAAAAAATCCTACTTTCGAGTAGCCTTGAAGAAGCTTTCCAAAAGCACATTAGTTTGCAGATCTGCATTGATCCCAATCATATACAAGTTTCCTAAAGCATCAGTTTGACCACCTAACTCCTCTGCTTAGTAACTTTCAGAGGTTCCCTTTTGTTTCTAGAATATTTACTTCTTGTTCTATTGATTTTTCCACTAGTCTTGATATGAATAAGCAATAAGAATATAAACAATTGTCTGTAGCCATCAGAGGCACAGCTCTACCAATGGTATCCCAGAAGAAGCAGACCCTGAATAACTAAGGATGAATACTAAAGCATATTATACATGTACAAAGATCAATCCCATAATCAGGGCTCACCATTACTGCCAAGAACAATGACTAAAAAATATCTTTTAGCTACGTAGGAGAGGTCAAAGAAAAGGAAGAAAGGTATAGGAGTAAGACTTGGAATAGATTGGATCATAATGGGCAAAAGAAAAATCTAATTTTGCTTACTTCTTCTACCAAAGGAAAAAGTCTTCAAACTGTAAAGAATAAGGGTAGGAATTGGATCTGTGATTTAATTGGCATAGTGAAGTCCCAGATGAGGAAACACCTTCCATCAATGCAGGTTGGCACATTCTCTGAAATATATAGTCTTAAGAGGTTGCCTAGAGCACCAAGAGATTAGGAGACTTGCCCTAAATTATACAGCCAGTATGATTCAGAGGCAGGACTTAAAGCCAAATCCACCAGGCTTTGAGACCGGTTCTCTATCCATTTTGCCACACTATGCCTCTCAAACCTTCAAGGATAAAACAAAAGTAGTCAACAGGAAACTGAAACCCAAGATAATGAGAAAAGGGTACAAGTTCATTTATTGGCCCAAAATAAATTCATGTCACCAGACCTGAATGAAACCTACACACTAGAAACCTGCAAGAATAGGATGGTTGAGCAAGAAATAATCTTTTAAAAATCATAGAAAACAAGATAGTGCTGTATGACTAAAATCAGGCAAATGTACTGATTTTTAAAATGAGGAAGAACATGACTTTTTCAGACTTTGGTGAATTTGACTTCATTCTTCTCAAAATTCTGTTGTGCATTTGTGAAGTAATGGTTTCTAAATGGTTAGAAAGGGAAGTAGTGATCAGTGGGAGACAGTATGATTTCATTAAGAATAAGACATGCTAGACTAACCTTTTTCCTCTTTTTTTGACAAGATTATTAGACTGTTGGTCAAGGACTGCTCTAGACATATTTTCATTGGAATGTATGGTTCATGATATATTTCATTATTCCAAAATCATGATATATTGCAATAGAGTATGTTACATAGTCTCTCAGATATTCTTGTGAAACAGGCAGAAAGATGATGAGTACTAATTGATTAGTACAGTTGGAACTAAATGAATAACCAAACTCTAAACCTGGTAATAGCAACAATAATAGCATTAATATAGTGCTTTAAGGTTTGTAAAGTTTTGCCATGTGTCATCTCTTTGCATCTTCTCAACAACTCTATGAGGTGAGTTATTTATGGGGCTATTATTATGCCCATTTTACAGATGAGGAAACTGAGACTGAAGGAGGTTAAGCTAGTTGCCCAGACTACTAATCAAACAATTAGTGGTTGTTAAAGTACTTATCAACTAGTAATTATGGTAATTAATCAATATCAACCTAGAGGGAAGTCATTAATGAAGTATCACAGGTTTTTTGTACTTGATAGCATTTCCTTCAACATCTTCATCAATAACGTGGATAAAAGCACAGACTCCAATGTTAAAAAATTTACAAATGACCCAAAGCTGAGAGGATCGGCTAAGATGTTGGACAATGAAATCGAAATCAATAAATATTTTAACCATCTGGACAAATGAATCAAATCTAATAAGATTAACGAGAATAAAGGTAAAATCTTGTACTTGGTTTAAAAAAGAATTAACTGCATAACATAACTTCATCCCATAGTTATGAAGGAGATATACTATGTTTACAGGCCTAATGATGAATTATTTATTTGTCATCCAAGGACTAGACTAAGTTGGGAGAGGCTCATCAACAGAAAGTTGGCCACAGATGAGGAATTTTTTGGCAAACCATCTACTAATGAATACATGTATGGAGGATGTGTAGAGGGTGCCATCTGCATCTACAGTGATAAAGTCACAAGTCTTTTGAGGAACTGAAGAAGTATATACTTTTTTTCACAGTAAGGAGACTGAGCTAATGTGCTGCCATTATTCCATTTAGGCACCTTTCTATCTGGGTAAATATGTATATTCTTGAAGTCAAACGAGATTAAGAGAGGCAGCCAAGCAGAATGGATAGAGAGTACACCTTGAGATCTGGGAAATCTAGGTTAACTCTGCCTTTGACACATACTTGGCTTTATGACCACAAGCAAGTACCTTTACTTGTCAGGGCCCCTGGCCATGATATGAGAGTATATTGAATGAGCTGCCAAATTGCAACATTGTCAGTAGAGATGAAATTTCCATAAGAAATGGCCCCTATACAGATGAAATCATAGGTTCAGATACCTTACCTTTCCTTCCCTTCCCCTCCAGTGTAAAAAACATTGGACCAAAATAATCAAAAATAATATAAAATTTAGAAACCATACCTCCATACTTTTAAATTCATTGTCATATCCATGGGTACCACCTCCACAATTTTGATAATTTCTATATCTGAAAAACAATAATAGTAAAAATAAGATTTAGCACCCTGATATTAATATAATGATGTTGAAATTTGACAACTGTAAATAAGTTTTGTTATTGTGAGGAATGAGTGTGTATACCAACAATAAAATACATTTTTTGTGCACAAATAAATTATCATAGAAAAAACTTCTGAAAGAATCGGTGTATAATTATAGGTAAGATGTTTGAGGAAGATAGGTAGAAGAGAACAAAGAAAGAAGAAATTCTTTTTCCATTAAAATAGAATTAGAATTTTTTTTTATTCCAGTCATACTATGCTTTCTGTACAGGTAGATTAAAATGCCACATTTTCAAGTATGAATACAACATTGCAAAGCATGGGTTAGGGGAGAATGATTGAAACCTAGGTTAGTAGAACCATAGGTACTACAAAACAATTCAAAGGATTATAAATACACACACACACATACACTCATACTCACAGACCTGACAGGTCATCTAATCCAATCTCCCTGTGGGAAGTAAACTCCCCAAGGGAGTAACATTTATGAAAGTAGTGCTATTTATAAAAGTAGTAAATATCAGGGGCAGCTTTCAAATCCAGACACTGACTCTAAATCCAGTCTTCTTTACACTATACCTCAGGTTTTTAACCATAAAGTTTACTTGATTACAAATGACTTGCTAACATTTAATCTTTGTCTTTTAAACATTTTAGCAACAAACTCCCAGAATTTGCTTAGAGAATTATTCTTTTCTTCCCTGATCAAAACTACAAAAACATTCCTACTATTTTTCTTAAAATTACAAGCTCAGCTGATCCAACCATTCTGGAGAGCAATTTGGAACTATGCCCAAAGGGTTACAAAAATGTGCATACCCTTTGACCCAGAAATATCGCTTCTAGGACTGTATCCCCAAGAGATCATAAAAATGGGAAAGGGTCCCACATGTACAAAAATATTTATAGGACCTCTCTTTGTGGTGGCCAAGAACTGGAAATCAAGGGAATGTTCATCAACTAGGGAATGCATGAATAAACTGTGGTATGTGAATGTAATGGAATACTATTGGGCTGTAAGAAATGATGAACAGGAAGACTTCAGAGAGGCCTGGAAAGACTTAAATGAACTGATGCTGAGTGAAAGGAGCAGAACCAGCAGAACTTTGTACACAGCAATGACCACAGTGTGCAAAGAATTTTTCTGGTACATTTAGTACTTCATTGCAATACAAGGACTTAAAAAATACCCAATGGATTCTTGAGGCAAAATGCCTTCCACATCCAGAGAAAGAACTATGGAATTTGATCACAGAATGAAGCAAACCATTTTCTTTTGTATTATGTTTTGGTTTGTTTTATTTTATGATTTCTCCCATTTATTTTCATTCTTCTATGCAACGTGACTAAGGTGAAAATGTATTTAATAGGAATGTATGTGTAGAACCAATATACAATTGTATGCCATATCAGGGGAGGGAGTGGGAAGGGAGGGGGGAAAAAATATAAGATATATGGAAGTGATTATAGAAGACTGAAAACAAATAAAATAATTTAATAAAAATAAATAAAATAAAATTACAAGCTCAGATGAAAGTAAGGAATGAAACTAAATGTTATCAAATAACTCCATTTTATACTGAGAAGTGATACTTATACTCAAGACTTAGAGAATCAAAAAACAAAAAAAAACACCTTGAATAGCTTCTTCCTCTCTCCCTGCTCTGATATTACCACAATCCCAACTAGAAATTCCATTCTTCTGCCCTTTTGTACTGAAATAGAAAAGGAAAAAAGAAAAAGAGAAGGGAAAAAAGGAAGCCTGAAGTAGAAAGCAATGGGGTTTTTACATTTATTCCCCTCTCATTCCTCATTTCAAAAAGTTTGCCACTTGTTTTTGCTTGAGATTCAATTTCTATTGCTATTAGTCACACTAGATAACTGACTTATATAGAGATAAAAAGGGTAAACTGATTCAAAACGGATCCTCTTTGCTTATACCTCCTATATTTTCAAGTCTTTGGAACTGATAAAAGTAAATTTTGCTTTGCACATTTATATCAAAGCTCTAATTTGCCTCTCAGTAAAAAGGTAAATAATTAATGCCCTTTGAACTAAGTGATCTGGCAAATTTATACTAAGCTAATGCTTCATGTATCCTTTCATTTGCAAAATAACATTCTATTTCTTGAATTTCTCAGACAGTACTTGCAATCACTTTTGTAGGTTTATACAACTTCAGTCATAAGCACAAACAGAAGTCTTCCCCTTTTTTCATTGATTTTCAGAGATTATATTTTTTCTTTAGCTATTCTGACTGTACACAAAAATGATTCTATGTTTCTGTTTCTGAATCTGCTAGTGTAGTTACTGAAATTTCCAAAAGAAAAGATGAAAAATGATCACAGAATCAAAGAATCTTAAGAGTCAGATAGTACCGGACAGGTCATCTAGTTCAACACATCTCAGACCAGGAATCCCCCTACAGAATTGCTGACAAGTGGTCATCTAACCTCAGACTGAAAACCTCCATTAATGGTAGATTCATCATCTCCAATGTCAGCCCATTCTTCCACTTTCGTATAGTTCTAATGATTAGCAAGTTTTTCCTTATTGGGTTGGAACTTAGTTTTTACAGGAGCCCAAAGGAACTAGCAGAATGTCATTGTGCTACATGGTGTATGGAAAAGCAACCAATAGTTGAAAGCCATATAGTAGGTTGAAGGCACAGAGCAAAGGAGACATTCCTTTATTCCACAGCTCTTTGGAGTACCATTAATATTTGCAGAGATTCAGCTACTAACTCTGTCCACTATCTACAGGACAGTGAAGTCAAAGACTGACCTTACTGAAAATAGGAAAAGGCACCTCCAGAGCTGACTATAACTGGTCTTACCATTAGTGTAAGCTGTGCAATGTGCATGATGTTAAACCCTGATATTTCCCGTTCTGATCATTTCATCCTTTCATGTTTCCCTATTCTTCAACCTTTTTAAAACTATTCTTTATCCTGAAAACCTCCACTCTCCATCTATCACTGCTCTTCTAGTCCTTTGGCCTAGCACAAGCCTTATTGTTCTCCCTTCTTAACCGATAGTTGACATATTCAATTACACAGTGACTTCTACAATGATCCTAGACTTGCTGCTGTTGAATGAAGTCCTGAAAATCATTGACCCAAACCTTTCCCCATCATCCAACCTGTTTGGTTCCTATTACTCCCATGCTACTGAAAACTACTGAAGGAAGCTATGCCACCATGCAGTTCAATGGCACAAATGGAAACTGAACTCACAATAAATTCGTGTAACCTGATTTCATCTGGGCCATCATCCGAGCACAGCCAACCTTTGTTTCTTCCCCAACTGACATTCTACTGTGTTCCTAAGGTTACTGCTCCAGACATACTCTTCTTTGCTCAAACTCACGTAATCATTTCAATGTCCTTTTCAGTTGACATTATCTGTTATTTTACTGATAAAAATCTAGGCCATCCTGGAGTTCTTCTCTCTCATATTTACATCTCAAAACCCCCTGCGTCACTACCTTTCCTCTTCACTTTAGTTCCAGTCACTGAAAAAGAGATGACCTTTCTCTTAACCAAAGTCAACCATTCTATTTAATTCCTGATCCAGGGGTGTGCTGGTAAAACAACTACCTCTCCAGAAAAAGAAAATGGATGCACAGCACACTTTTAAGTTTAATTTGTATTACTAACATTTCATCTTTCACTTTCTTAAGTCTCAAACAACAAAACAGCATAATCAAGCCCCAATTTGTAGCATTTGCCAATTTCTGAGGTGCAAATGCTTAAACTGAAAATTTAACAATCAGCTCTGAGCTCATTTGAACTGGCTTTAGCACCACCTTGCCTCAATCTTCTCATCTTCATTCTGGCCCTACCTACCAATTCCATCCCTACTGCCCACAAATATACCTAGGCTACCCTAAAACAAAAAAAACTTTCACTTGACTGTCATTCCTTCAAGCTGTCATTATTTATCTTCTATCTTTTCTTGACAAATTTCTAGAAAGTATAGATCTGTCCTCACTGTCTTAACTTCCTCAGTACCTACTCACTCCTCAGACTCTTGCAATTTATTATTAGTGTGCCCAAAATAGAACTCCTTTTTCTTTCATGCTAAACCTGATCCTCCTCTAACTTCCCAACAGGGAAAGATCTAGAAAGGACATCACAATCCTTTTAGTCACCCAGTCAGAGCCATAGCTTGGGAAAGTCCACCAGGTTTACCCTAGCGTGGAAAATCGAGGGCTGCCACAGCACTGGTGTTGGACACCCTTCTCCTGTCCTAAGAAGAATAATTGTGATTCTTGTCACAGAATATAGTTCTTTCTCTGACCAAGGCAGCCTCCCCTTTTTTAAGGTATCAGCACATTTATACTCATTCAGGTTCGCAACCTTAGAGTCAGCTTTAACTTTTCTCTTTCCTTCATACCCCGTACAAAATCAGTTAACATCTCTCTTTCATCTATCCCATTCTTTCCACTCACATGACCACCAACCTAATTCAAGGACTAGTCATCTCTTACGTAAAACAGTAATACAATAATCTCTTAATTGGCCCCTCTGCTTCCAATCTCTTCTTTGGTCAATCTTTTGCTACACAACTGTCAGTATAGTCTTGTTATGGCAACAATTACAACTCAGTTCTTTGAATACACTGGAATAGTTTGTCCAGATTCAGTGGTATGAACTTGGGAAGCACATCCAAATGTCTTCTTGTCGTTTCTTCATTTATCTTTGGGTAACAATTCTCTTTTAACGATTATTGTTCTATACAACTTAATTTGAAACTTATCTTACTTGGTAGAAGCAAAACCTGTTTCAGCAGCTATTCTTTCTCTTTACCATCTGTAACCATCATCCCATATTCCCCAGTGAACTTTTCTTCTCTGATATTTTATTTATTTCCATCACAGCTTAAAAAAAAAAGGCCTGTTGTCCTTAGCATCCAATTCCATCTTTAGCTCACTTTGGGCTTTGGTACTTCTGACAGTACTCTAATTCAAATATGCTATTCTTATATTCATTCTATTTCTCATCCTGGGTCATCTCCAGTCATCCTGATGAATATCTGGTCACTGGATCCAGATGGCTCTGGAGGAGAAGTGAGGCTGGTGACCTGCACAGCCTTCCTTCACTCAATACAAAGTCAAGTGCAAGTTATGTCATCATTTCTCTGGTGGCATGGTCTTCTTTGGCAATGAAGAACAAACATAACCATTTCTCATATTTGCAAATACTATGTTTCTTTCCCCTGTCATATCTAAGATACTTCCCAGATCCTCACATCCTGGCCACTCACATTGCCAGCATTAATTTCAGTGGACATCCACAGATACATAGTAAAATACTTCAATTTACTGCCATTTTTGTCCTCTGTATTTGAATGGTTTTTTTTTTTTACTTTTTTAAATTATTGTCACAAATTGTTTTGTTTTGTTTTTTTAAAGCAAATGTTTTGGAACCTGATGTGTTTTATTCACAATATTAAAAGTTAATAGATCAAGATATGATTCTGGTTATTAGGTCATTTACACTCTTACAGAAGACATAGTTACCATAAACCAGAAATAAAATCTGTTCATTTTCCTGCCCACCCGCTCCCTCAACCAAACAGAAAACTTTTCTTGTACTTTTGTCAATCTATAAAGCGACCTGACAAACTTTTACCTGAAGGAGGAACAGTGCCACCTTGTGGTCATGTTGGGGATAGTTCAAGTTTTCTACTCCAGTGGCATCTTAAGACCAGAGTTTTTTAACCCATAATCAAGACATAGCTGCCTAATAGGAAGAGGTTTCTGGGGGTGTTCTAGTAACCAAGGCTTTTTGAATTTCTATGACTGTATCAAAACTCTGCTGTCCCTTATTCTTTCTATTTTATGTTTTCTTCCTTTTTGCCTTTCTTTTCTTTATTAAAGATTTTCTTTATCAAAGTCAAGTAAAATTTACAAAAGTCTAGCCCTTCTATTATCTCTTAGCATATGGAATAATACCCAGGATGCTAGAGTTGGAATAAAGAAAACTCAAATTCAAATGCTGCCTTAGGAACCTACCATATGGCAATGTGGTTTGCAAATCCTTTTAGTCTGTATCTGTACCTTTAAAATAATAATAATAGATAATATAAAAGCAGCTATCTCACTAGGTTGTTGTGAGCATCAAATAACATAACACATGTAAAGGCACTGTATAAATACTATTAGATATTGTTATCATTATATTCTCAAGCTCATCCTCAACAGTGTGAAAATGAATCCCACTAACCGTCTTCAGATGTGTACAAGTCAAGTCAGGAAGTCTTTATTAAGTGACTACTATGTGCCAGCTACAATGCTTTAGAAATAAACACACCTCAAATTATGAATGAGCTTGTGTTTTCATTGGCTTAGGGAACTCCACTGTCAAAGCAGCTCTGAAATATTAAGCAACTTTCCCAGAGTCCGACAGGTAGGATGTCAAGGGACCAGGTTTTTCCTGACTACAAAGGTGGCTCTCTCCGTATTTTTTGCTGCCACTTATATCTGATAGAGAATAAATAAAGATATTTGCCCTATAACTATCAAAGTTTTCTATCTCCTTTTTTTCTTTCTTTACAAGAATGGAAAAAATCTTGAGAAAAATAAATCTTATTTGATATTCAGTTTTCACATACAGCTTAAATTTAAAAAAAGTTAACTTTAAAAAAATGTAGCATGACTAAGGTTAATGCTCTCTCTGATGAGGTAACCGTGGGCTTGAAGTTATGTCCCACCTATACATATATACAAATACTATACAGAAACCAACCAGGATGCCTTCATCTGTACCCTAAAAAAAATAAACTTGATTGTAACAAAGTAAGAAGGACAGAAATATGAAATCAGAGGAACTGGAGTAGAATGCTAGCTCTGCCAATCATCTGTGTGACCTTTGACAAATCACTTAATCTCAAGGTTCCTCATCTATAAAATGAGGATTAAATAATCTCTAGAGCTCCTACCAGATCTAAACCTGTATCACTAACCCAATAAGCATTAGTGCAATATGAAAGCGCAGAGTAAAATATAGGACCATGTTTCATGCAGCTCCAAAGATACTCATTCCAGCTCAAATTATGAGCACAACAGTAAGATGAAAATTTGGATAAATGATGAAAAACATGAGATATTAGTATTTTAGGAAATAGGTAAATGACCATACAAACCTTACTGCCAGCCACTGCTGATCTACAAGAAGGTGAACTTTGTCAATTCTAACATTTTTAGCATAATGTAGTCGTTTGGGCAAGTCAGGAGTCAGATAGGGCTTAAAATGCTGGTCTTCTTTACGACACTAAAAAACAGGTAAAGATTTCCTCATGAAAACAATTTACACAATGACTACAATATTATAAATGAAAACAACTATAAAAGTCTAAAAACTATGACCAGTGCATTGAACAACTAGGACTCCAGAACACTTTTGATGAACCATATATCTCCTCACTTAGCAGGAAAATGGTGGACTAGAGGAGCGGAAAGGGACAGATATTCTGAACCTGACCAACAATGTTAATTTACTTTGCTTATCGATATTTATTTTGCAACATGAGAGCAGGGGGAAGTTTTCATCATATTTTTGTTTAGGGCAGAGGACAGTCAGAGAAAGAGAAGGGAAATGTCCATGAAAGGAAAAGAGCACCAATGAAATGTCCATGTTTGTTTATGTTTGTTTAGTGGATGATACATAGATGTTACATTTCCTCTTGAAACTCACAGTACACAGACATTTCTTGTTCCCTGCAAATATGTTCTTATTCTTCTGTGAATTAAGATAATGTAGTCTCATGTAACAAAATACAAGGAGACAAGTCATTCTCAAGTTACACAGCATATGCCTATTGTGAAAATCAGACAAGATAATATGGGTCATTTTACAATTCCACATGTACGTACTAAGGTACTACCATGTGACGGGCACTACAAGAGACTCTTGGAATCCAAAGATAAAAAAAAACAAACAAAACAGTCCCTGCCCTCCAGGGGCAAATATCAATTAATATATCTATATATCTGTGTATACAATTTCTTAGTAAACATTTATTGTCTAGTAAAATGTAACTTCCCTTTTATTGAATGTTTGAGAAAATAGGTTTCTAAATATAAGATACAGAGATAGATAAGTGAGCTACTATTATTCAATGTTTTTTAACATTTTGACAGATTATTTTTGGTTTTTCTAAGGTGTTAGAAAAAAAGTTTTTGCATCTGACAACCTATTAAGTTCAAGTCCTTTACATCTAGTATTGTTGTTGTTGTGTTTGTCCTTCATTTTCAAAGACCATGCCATCAGAGAAATAACGACATGACTTGCATTTGACTTTGTTTTGAGTGAGGGAGGGCTGTGCAGGTCACCAGCCTCACTTTCTCCTCCTGAGCCATATGGGTCCCATGACCCATCAAGATGACTGGAGGTGACCCAGGATGCAGTGTTAGGCTGGCCTTTTCAGGTACTCACTTCGAGGGAGGTAAAGACCATTGAGTGAAAAGGCCTCTTTAAGAAGTAGTCAGGGAATGGTCCTTTTAATGAACAACAACAACAACAAAGAAATAACTAAATCAATCCGGAAGGGAAACAGAAAATGTTACCACTGATAATCACTCTAAACTAGCCATTAAGTGGAGCTTGGGCAGGGTGTTGTCTGGGAATTGTATTAAGGATGGTAATCAAGTTTAGAAGGAGTAATAATTCAGATGTAGTTAAGATCATTGCCCTCCTTGGTCCCTTCCCCCTTCCCCTCTTCTAAAGAGAGTTGTGACTCCTGGCCAGCTCCTGCCCAGAACACCCCCTTCCTCTTTCAGAAGTGGCACTTCTAAATGTGTCCCCCTGCACACAGCAGGCACGTAATATATGCTTCTTGTTTTCTGAAGTGCCCTCTTCCCTCTCTACCCCCAATGGCATCCTTATGGAACATCGAAGCCCAAAGCTCCTTGCATTACAGAAGTAGGAGAAGGAGGGAACGGGAACGTCACACATAAAGCCAGGCATGGTGTGGACAAAAAGAATAGACTCAATTTGTTTTTGTTAAATGATAGCTTACATTTGATTTCCTTTTTAATGAAATTCCTCACCCATTCTTTACTTCAACCCTACCTTGTTATTAAGAAAAGTTGATAGGTATCAAAATTGTGTATGTATATAAATGCATGGAAAAACGCACACTCATATATTCATTTATAGACAAAAGCTTCCCATTCACTACAAAGGTCTAAAAAGAAAAGGAAATGGAGAGAAATTGCTTCTGGTTTACAGTAGTGCCTTTAAGCCCACAGAGACGGTCTAAGGCTAGACCAAAGGTATCAGAGCTAGGAAAACGGAAATTCTTGCAGCACGAGCCACAACTGTTCCAAGAAGCCATGAGGCTAAAGGCAGAGTTGTGTTTAATTAGGGCAGTTAAGGAAAGCCCAGATCTACTATAGTCTTTCAGAGACCCTACTAGATTTATCATAGAGCTGAATCCTCTACATCTATTCTAGCAATGAATGTCGATTTTAACGATAATAATGAGCATTCATACAGCACCTTAAGGTTTGCACAGTACTTTACAATTACTATTCATTTTATTCTCACAACAGCATTGGAAGATTGTTATTGTTATCATCCCAATTTACAAATGAAGAAAATGAGGCGAATAGTAGTTAAATAATTTGTCCAGGGTCACACACCTCAGCAAGTATCTGAAGCCACATTTGAACTCAGATCTTCCTGAGTCCAAAACCAGAGCTCTCCCCACTGTACCACCTATCTAGAGCTACTACTACTACTACTACTACTACTACTACTACTACTACTACTACTACTACTACCACTACCACTACTACCACTACTACCACTACTACCACTATCTGTTGTTCTTGTTGTTATTATTTCAGTTATGTAAAACTCATCATGATCCCATTTGGGGTTTTCTTAGCAAAAATACTGGAGCAGTTTGCCATTTTCTTCTCCAGCTCATTTTATAGATGAAGAAAACTGAAGTAAACAGGGTTAAGTCACACAGCTAGTTAGGTATCTAAAGACAAATTTGAACTCAGGTCTCCCTAACTCCAGGAGTGGCACTCTATCCACTGTGCCACCTAATTTCCTAAACTAATTTCCTAATTTCCTAAACTAATTTCCTAATTTCCAAATTTCCCTGCTGCTGCTGCTGCTACTACTACTGGTATAATAACAGCTGAAATGTATAAATGTATAAGGTTTTACCATATGCCAGGCACCGTACTAAGTAGTTAACAATTATTATCTCATTTAATCCTCACAACAACCTGGAAGGTAAGTGTTACTATTATCCCCATTTTATAGTTGAAGAAACTGAGGCAGAGATACTGAAGTGTTTTGCCATTTCCTTCTTCAGCTCATCATATAGATGAGGAAACTGAAGCAAAGAGGTTAAGTGACATGCCCAGAATCACACATCTAGGATATATCTGAGACTGAATTTAAACTCTGGTCTTCCTAACTCTAAGCCCTCTATCAAGTATACCATCTAACTGCCCCCATTTGAAGCTCTGAGTCCCAGAAAGCTGCATATCTAGTGTGGGAATATTGTTGTGTGTGTGTGTGTATGTGTGTGTGCTGGGTTGGGGTAAAGGGAAGGCCCACATCTTCTAGAATTTCTGAAGCCAGCCTTAGACCTTGACTGTAGCATCTAGACATCCTTACATATTTTGAAAAGTCCCACTCCAGGACTGGGAGGATCTGACAAGCTTGGGCAGCTTCTTTCTGCTCCACAACCATGTCAAAGCAATCCAATCAAGGAAATGGAGCCTAAAGTAAACTTTAGTTTACTAGTTTACGAGTAAGGACTGCAATTACTTACCAATATTTCATACTCAACATCTATTAAGAATTTTAGATCATTTGTATGAAAAGTGAATGATTTCCAGCCCTCAATAAACTCTTGCATAAAGGCTAATGTTTTATCAAATTGGCAGTAAAATTTTTAAAAATATTTTTAAAATACTATCCCTACTATACTTTTTCATTACAGTTTTAAATCATGGTATAATAATTGAGTCAACAAATGGCATGAAGTGATTTTTCTGAATTGTACAGGGATCTATAAGGATCTTTGATGTTCTGTTTCTGTTGAAAATAGCCTGAAATAGGTGATTTTGGCTTTTTTGTTTTTACTTTGAAGAACTTAAGAAGTAAAAATTATTGAGGATCAATATACTATAGATACTTTCTTGAAGGGCACAAACTGGACACCTCAGTAACCAAGTAGAAGTCACCAATGGTGGTAAAGTCCACCTTTGCAGAAAACATTTTCTTCCTATTTTCTTACTACCAAAATGAATACTCTCTGGGATGAAAGCTGTCAGGTTATAAAGTCTCAAATGTGCACAGAAGAGTATTGGTAAGGAAAATGAAGGAAATGGTGAGAGGTTCTGACTTAAAAACATATAGAGAGTAAGCTGCCAGCAATTCAGGTTCTAGGCACCGACTAAAAACAAAACAAAAAAAGAATGAACTCAAAGAAAATAATTAACACTTACACTGAGGTTTCCAACAATTCCTTGAGAGTCAACTGTTTCAAGAGGAGAAAAAAATGAATTATTTTAATATCTAACTGTTAAAAATAAGAAATATTCACATAGGGAATTCAGTCATATTCATGGATGAGATTATGCTTGGTAAAAATGAACTCAAAAGTTGGGGTTAATTCTTTAGTTGATCTTTAATTCAGAAACTCTTTAAGGGTCTTGGCATGGAGTAGGGTAAATTTTTATTTAACAACAGGATCTAATGTGAGGTTATGGAATTTCTTCCTTTCAAAGTTCATAAAAATAGGAGATTCTCATTTGACTTTGCATGACCCTCCTTCAAAGTTCCATTTCTTCCAATTTAACAAGCACATACTTTAGTTTTACTTCTAGCAGAGTTGAAAGATAGGGTAAAATAAAGGAAGGAATGAGCTTCTACTCTGTGCTGGGAACTGTGCTAAATACAGAGTAGACAAAGTTAAAAACAAAATAATTCCTGCCTTCAAGAAACTGACATTTCCTGAAATGTGTAGGAGATGAGACAGATAATCTCTCAGTTACTCTCCAAAAATTTTATTCTGATTCTCTATGCCTCTTAGCTCCCATGGGTCATTTACAGAAATTGGTCCATACTTACAAGTAAAATAGTCTGTTGGGATATTGCGAGACCGGATGCGAGGGGCTGGCCCTTCATACATGTAAAAGTTTATTTGTGAAAAGTAATCAGTCATATATTCCAACTTATCACAATATGTCTGTTCCATTCCTGAAAAAAAAAATTCATAGAATTTAGCCAAGTTCTTATTAAATTTAACAAATATTAATCATGTCTGTAATTATCATGCATGTATGTTACAATTACTTATCCATGTATATATAATTTTCCCCTAAGAAAATGTAAGCATCTTTATTAACCAGTTCACCCATTCTGTAAAGTACTTTAGAGTAATATTCCCCAAAAGTCACTAAAGTATACATACCTTTTGACATGTCATACTCCAGAGAAATCAAAGAAAAAGGATTCATATATACAAAAATATCTATCACAACTCTATTTTAGTGGCAAAGAACTGGAAATAAAAGAGGAGTTTATCCTTTGAGAATCAGCACTATAAGGAATAATGAAAGGTCTGGTTTCAAAGAACTGATGCTGAATGAAGGGAGCAAAACCAGAACAATTTATATAACAGCAACATATAAAAACAAACAATTTTGAAAGGCTTCCTTTTTTCCAATGGGAAAGAGGAAGAGAAAATAAATGTGTTCACACAAGCATGCGTGTGTGTGTGTGTGTGTGTGTGTGTGTGTGTGTGTGTGTGTGTGTGTAGGTTCCTTGAGGGCAGAGACTGTTTTGCATTGTTCTTTTATCCCAAGAATCTAGGACAGTACCTGGCAAATACTAAGTGCTCAGTTTTGAGAAGATGCCTGTTTATCACGACAACTAGTATATATCTAAAACTAAGAATTAACAATTTATGTAACGGGGATAACCAAAATCCTTTCCAATGAAACTAAGGGTAAAACCAGGATGTCATTTATTACCACCTATATTTCAAATACTAGAAATTCTGGATATATCAATAAGAATAGAAAAAGAAACTAAGGAAATATATATAGGTAAAAAAGAAACAAAATTATTAATTTTACAGATGATATGATGATGTATTTAAAGAAACCTAGAGAATCTAAAACTAAAAAATGAATTGAAACAATAAACAGCAAAACTGTATAGTACAAATCCATACAAGTCATCAATGTTTCTATATGGTAACAATAAAAACCATCAGGAAGAGAGAGAAAAAGAAATTCCACTTAAAGTAACTTGAGTCTACCAACCAAGAGATACACAAGAACTACATAAATACAAAACACGTTACAGAAATTAAGATAAACCTAAATAGTGAAATAGCAATGACTCATGGGAAAGATTAGTCAATATAATAAAAATGACAATACTAATTAATTTACTTATTTGATACCATACCAATCAATTATTTTATAGAAGTATAACAAATAATAACAAAATTCATATGGGGGGAAAAATAAGAATCTCAGAAGAAATCATGAAACAAGTGGAAATGAAGGAGGCTTAGCAGTACAAGATTGTAAATTATGCTAGAAAATAGCAATTCTCAAAAAAAATTGGTATATATGTAAAAATAGAGAGGTTATTCGATGTAACAAATTGGATATACAACATACAGAAGCAAATGAACCCAGTAGCAAAGTGTTTGATAAATATAAAGATCCCAGCTACTGGGATAAGGACTTACTGTTTTATAAAAACTTCTGGGAAAATTGAACATTAGCATATGTAATATTAGAGGAATTTGAAGATCTTCCCTGCCCCTTAACAGTACCATGTGACCTGCTTTGAGCTTTGGTTCAGCCCACAACCTGAGACACATGGAGCTAATGATGGGAGAAGCTTGCCAAAAGGGTAGAGTAAGAAGGATGCTGCAGGAAGAGAAAAAGAAGCAGAGCTGAGAGAGAGTGAGGCAGAGCTGGGAGAGAGCAGGCAGAGCAGAGCAGAGCAGCTAGTGTGAGTGAGAGAGGGAATGATTTTGCCTAAGAGAGCTTGTTTGTGGGGAGGCCTGACAGAGGGAAGGCTTGGGCTTGGTTGTGCTACCTACGCTGATAATGGGTATAGATTTCTTTGATACTATGTTGAGTATCTGAATAAATATTTTGGTTTTGTCTTTGAGGAAGAGAGCTTATATTTTGTGAATTTACCCTGGAAATATGCATGCATATCCATAATGGCTGCTATGGATATCATATTGGTGTTACAGCATAGAAGAAACTAAATTTAGACTAACACCTCATACCCTATTCCAAGATAGGTTCTGAATAGTACTTGACCTAGCTATATAAAATCATATTAGGAACATATTAGAGAAACATGGAAGAAATTACCTATCTGATCTCTGGATAGATTTGCAAAACATATATCAGCTGGGCCCACTTTCCAGCAAAGGGTGTCATCATATGAATCCAAATTATTTAATTTCTGATCAAACACCAGAAAAGGGACTATCACTGCTAATGTATGTGTGTATGTGTGTGTGCGTCTGTATGTATGAAATCTCCAGCTAATGGGAAGCTTATATACAAGCATTCAGAAAGGTAAAATATACACACAGAAGTAAGCATATTAGCAAACAGAATGGTTAAAAAAATATTGGAAAAGGTATAGAGAGGAATAGAATGGATTGGAGAAGATAACAACATATTATTGGATGGAATGGAATATAAAGATTTTTTAAAAAATCATTGAATTAGTAAGGTCTGAGAAAGACCTCTAACAGCCTATAGTTCTCAGAAGCAGAAGGTATGTGTGTCACAGGAAGTAGGGAATAGGAGAAAAAGATGAAGGAAGAGTTAGATATTTTATAATGACAAGAAGAAGAAACAGAAGATGAACAGATCATAGTTTACTCAAGCAAGATAAAGAGATAATTCGAATATTTCAAGGAAAGAGAAAACTTGCTAGAAGTCAAACTAAAATTTTAATCTTCATTTCAAGAATATTTTTCTTTACCTTGATTCTTAATACATCAACCTGTTTCATTATCTGTGCCTAATTTTAAGAATAAAAGGTTTACATGAGACCTTTTTAGAATGTCTCTGAGGATGCCAAATTCTTCTTCAGTTTCGTAACCTGTAACCCTCCAGCATGAAAAAGGTTCTACAAATTTCACTAAATGAATACTAATGCATTCTGAATGAGAAAATGTAAAAAAGTACCAAATATAGTTCTGTTCCATTGTTACGAAAGTTAATAGGAATGAGCCCTAAACTTCCACACAGAAAAACTCACAATTTAGTACGGGATTACTGTACTTCATAGATCAGAAGGGCATTGTAGCCACAATTAAGCCCTTTCCTTTCATGTAAAGCAAAATAATAACAGGAATTATGACATGGCAAAAACATATGTCTGTGTGTGAAGAAAAGGTCCATTTTTAATAGAAATGTGTATCTTATCAAAATTGAGTAGTTCGCATTTACCAAACACTGTCCTCGATGCTGTGCTGAAGCAATGCCATTAAGTGAAAAGAACCTGGGACTGAGAATTAGAGGATCTGAGTTTAAACCCTGATTCTATAACCTGTGTGATCCTGGGCAAATCATTTCTCTAGGTCACAGTTTCCTCATCTATAAAAAAATGAGGGATGAACTAGATGAAAGAGACTAAGATGCACTGAAAATATTGTCATATTGGGAGTTAGTATATCGTTAATGTAAAGCAGGAAGGGCCCAAACAGGTCATATAGTCCAAATGCTTCAACTTAAAGTTGAGGAAAACAAAGTCTAAAATGGTTAATCTACTTGTTTAAGGTCATATAGGGGCAGCTAAGTGGCACGGTGATTTGGAATTATGAAGACTTCTCTTCATGAGTTCAAATCTGGCCTCAGACACTTTCTAGTTGTGTGTTGCTGGACAAGTCACTTTAACCCTGTTTGCCTCATTTCCTCATCTGTAAAATAAGCTGGAGAATGAAATGGCAAATCACTCCAGTATCTCTGTCAAGAAAATCTCCAAATGGGGTCACAAAGTGTCAGACACAACTGAAATAACCAAATAACATAAGAAAGTCATACAAGTAGTGGTATTACAATGATCTAAAATAATTCCAAAGGATTAATGATGGAAAAATGCTATCCATATCCAGATAAAGAACTCTGGAGTTTGAAAGCAGTTCAAAATATACTATTTTCTCTCTTTTTTTCTTCCTCATGGTTTTTCCTTTTTGTTCTGATTCTTCTTTCACAACATGACTAATGTGAAAATGTGTTTAATGTGATAGTACATCAGATTGCTCGCCATCTTGGGGAAGGGGTAAGGAGGAAAAAAATTTGGAACTCAAAAATCTTATGAAAGTGAAAATTGAAAACTGCATATAATTGGGAAAATAAAATACTATTAAATCAAAAGAAAAACAAGTATTAGAACCAGGATTTGAATTCCAGTCCTATGGCTCCGAAGCCAACTTTCTTTCCACTGTACAACATTATCTCCCTTGACTCTGACACATTGACACAGACTACCCATCGACCTTGGGCAAGTATTTGAACCTCTATGAACCTCAGCAAGGTAGCATAATAAAGAGACAAGAAGCAAAATGAGACAGGCAAGCCAAACTATTGACACCACCTCTCTTCAGTCGACAATGGAGATAATCCAGAACCCTGAGCCCAAGAACCTTGAGAATTAAAGTCTCTCCTACTCCAAACACCACTATCATCACTAATCTGCTTCCAGCCTTCCTCCTGCCATCATAGCTGGGAAGAAGGGGTCCATCATTCTTACTACCACCAATACCAACTTCCAACTACCTGCTACCTATGGGCAAGTGAACCTAAGGAACTTGAGAACAGCAGAACCACCACACCACACCACATCACATTCCTATGCCTCCTCCTTCTGCTAACCCTACTTTGCTACTACACCCTAAAACCCATGGATGGGACCTGTCCATCTAATGCAGATAAAAATTATAAATGTTATCTTCCCCCATTAAAATGTGAGCTCCTTGAGAACAGGGGTTATTTCTCTTTTCTACCTGTATGTGTATTGCTTACCATAATATTTCACACATAGAAAGGACTTTATAAGTGTTTTTTCATTCATTCACACATTTGAAAAAAAAAATGGGAAAGCATGCCTAAGTTCCTTGTTTATAATGAGAATTAGAAGAATATCAATAAAGCGCAATATAAAAGTAAGCTATTATTAGTACTGCTGACAATTTAGAATTAGAAAAAAACTTAGTTCAAGTATCAAATCTAATCATATTAATTGTTTCTCTAGTTCTCTATCCATTGGATAACACTGCTGAATTTATGTTACCAAGCACAAATTTTGGCACCTCCCAAACAAATGTATGTTGATCTATTTGGCAGACTCTTATTCTAAGGTTATTATAAGAGTGAACTCTTTGCAGCTATTGTTACTTTGTATGCTGGATGAACAAATAATAAGTAAAGAGCTGCAAAAGTAAACACTAAATGAATAAACTAATGCAAGAAAGCTTACCATGATCAGCCAGGAGAATGATATTGACACAGTTGTGTAGGTTCCTTTGTTTTAGTCCATCCATTAACATTCCAAAAGCTTTATCGACTTGCTCTAAGGCCTTAATGACCTGCACAACAGAGACAAAGTTAGCATTTTTTTTCTACAAATTATGTCTTGTATAAACAAATAATCACTAGTTCAGAGTAGGCAATAAATACATTACTGGCCTCATATTTATCTCAAAAAGCTATTTGCTTTTTAAATGGCTAGCAGACCTGTAAATTGCAAGTTTGCTTGTTGGTGTTTTTATAATAATTGTTGTTTTTATAATTGTAAAGGCAGTGGAGGGAGGATCCTAGAGGACAATCTGAGACTACAGACACAGTTGTAGTAGAGAGGGAGAAAGGGGTGACAATGGCAACACCTTAGAGATATCAGACTGGAAGATGATTGTACCATGAATGGGGCAGCTCAGGCCAGGTAAATATTACCGAATGAGGCACAGATGTTGTGGTTGCTCCAAGTAGGAAGGATACTCTCTCAGGAAGACCATTCATTTAGATATAGATACCCTGTAGCAAGCCGAGTTTGCTCCATTGCTAATTACATCCCTAGTATGTAGTGTCCATCTCATTAAAGTTGTTGTTTCTATAGACAAAATTGGGTCTATATTTTTTCCATTAAATGTAATGTTAATATCAAATGGGCTTCTGTTATATTTTTCAAATGAGGCAGGGGGAAGGGAGAGCAGAATTAAAGACAGAATGGATCTTAAAAGATGAGAGAGTATTTCAATATATCAGGTCACAAATGTGTCCTTGTAAAGTTAGACCACCTAAAGAGAAAAAGTAGAGAGAGACCTTGAGTAAAGAAGTTGTATATGAACTGAATGGTGAAAACAGAGATGAAAAAATATATTTTTCAATGTTTGCAGGATGTTATCTGAGTTTTTTTCCTTTGAAGTCACAGCTATATGAGCTCACTCTTTCTTTCCCTGCTTTGTCTTTTATACAGATTGGCAAGAGATAAAGCTTGAGAAAAAAAACTTTCCAAAGCATGCCAGAAAAACAAAAAGGTCACTGGTGGGATCATTAGCATCACCGTTCATGTTCAAAAACAATACTATTGATAGTTAAGTTCCCATGTATATAAGGCTATGAGTGAAAAAATGTCCAGTAGTCCTTTTGGACATATAAGTAGTGTAAGAGGAAGTAGAGATGAATTAAAGGTCAGAAGTAGAGATGAATTAAAGGTCAGAAAGCCTAGGTTTGAGTTCACAGTCCCACCATAGGCCAGATGTGTAAATCTGGCTAAGGAATTTGTCTGCTGTGAGCATCAGTTTCCTCATCTGTAAAGTGGGAATATATAATTACCAAGATGGAAGAAGGAAATGGCAAACTACTCGAGTATCCTTCCCAAGAAAATCCTATGGACAATATGCTCCATAGGTCATGAAGAGCTGAACACAACTGAATAACAACAATTAATGAAGATGGTCCACAGAAAAGATAAGAAAACGTATTTTTGCTCTGTTCTTTGCAGAGGTGGTGGGTGGATATAGAATATAGTGGCAGATAAGATGAGTGTGTTAAACAATATTATGAAACTTTTTTTCCTCTTTAAGTATTTTTAAAATTTTGTTGAAGGAATGGCTCAAATTAGCCTTATACCAGCTCTATACTATGGAACGCTACTTAAGGGAGAGGGGAGGATTATATTTGGAAATGAAGTTGATAAAAAATATACAAATAAAAATAAGATTTTGAAAATAAAGATAAAACATTGACATCCTACTTTACAGGTCTCTTATGAGGATGAAATGAGGTAATACATGCAAAGGATTTTGCAAAAGTTATGAACATTATGTTAGTGTGGTCATTATCATTATTGTTTCTGGATTTTGGATTATGGCAATTTTCACCATTCATAAATTTTGGTGATGTTTTTGCATTTGACTCCTCTCATTAGGCTGAAATTCAAAGCAACTTTCCCACAATATTATCTTTCACAAAGACATTCCAGCTTTCTAGATTTGACTAACTAGTTCTTGTTCTAGCAATGAATACTGTCTAAGGAAGAGAACTGGGCAAACATTTAGTTCTCTAATGGTAATGAAAACTGTTCAGCTTTCTATGCTCTTCTTATAACAAAATAATTCCTTCGTCATTGGGAGAATCTTTCATGAAATGACTGCTATGTATCTATTGCTCGTTCCATCTAAAATATAACATTAGTTTACTTCTCCATAATGAACAGCAGGTAAAAGTATATGGAGCATTATTTATAGTTACATCCCTCAAGCTTAAAATGTTCTGCACCCAATTTCCCATTAACTATGAGGAAGTCACTAGAACAAAGTTATAAAATTGTAGGTATATTATTACAAAGTCTACCAGATCTGTAATGCATTCTCCAGTCCCTTCTACCTCTCCAAATGCCACAGATTCTTTAAACATCAAGGTCAAGTCTCTGGCCTTGAAATGTGGAAGAGGGATTAGGTTTATTCTATTAGATTGTAAGCTCCTTGAGGACAGAGACTGTCTTTTGCTCTTTTAGTATCCCCAGAGCTTAGTACACTGCCATCTACATGGTAGGCGCTTAATAAATGTTTATTGATTGATTGGTTAGTTGGTGCCAGACCCAGTACCAATACGTTCAAGTTGCATGAAGGCAAATCTAAGTTTCATGTCAAGAAAAATTTGCTAACAATTAGAGATATCCCAAAATTGAATGGGCTGTCTGAAGAGGTGGTGTGTTCCTCCTCCTTCAGAGTCATCAAGTAGAACCTATGTAGCCATTTGTTGATTACATTATACCTGGGATTCCCTGTGTATATGAGTTGGAATTAAATGTTCATTGAGGTCCCTAAATTCTAATGACTTCCTATTGCCTCCAAAGAAAAATATAAATTCTTCATTTCAACTTTTAAACCCTTTCACAAACTGGCTCCAGTGTATCTTTCCAGGCTCAATTCCTCACATGTGGCACTCATCTCCCATCTCTGTACCTTTTCATTAACCACTGCCCATTCCTGGAAGGTACTTCTTCCTCATTTTTATCTCAAGGAATCCTTTACTTTCTTCAAAGACTCAGCTTAAACACTAATTTGTACATGAACCCTTTCCTGATCCATCCCCTGTCAACTGTTTTATCTTCTCTCATCATTTATCTTCTAGTTGCACTCTACATATTTATTTCTATATGCTAATATATGTACATAACTACCAATAAAATTTAAACTGCTTGAGAGCAAATTGGTGTTTTCTTTTTTTTTTTCAATTATTGTATCCTTAGTCCCTAACATAATGCCTGGCATATAATAGGCATAAAAAAAATTGTTAATTGACTAAAACCATCTGTACCTATCTGTTTTGGGGGGACTGGCTAAGGTCTGAAATCAGAAAAAGATTTAAGGAGTTCCTGGGGCTATAATCTAATAATGAAAGCCTACTCCCCAACCCCTCATGGGAAAAGATAAATGTTAGTTGTAGAATAATAGATGGCAGCAGAGAGCAAAAGAGAGTAGCAGAGAGCAGTGGAGGTGTCTACAGAAAGCAGCAGAGACCAGCCCAACAAAGGTGCCCCCTGAAAATTCTTCAGATATGTCAAAAGACATTTGGAAAGAGCAGTGCAGCAGAGACTCCAGGGGAGAGCAGTCAACAACAACAAAAAAAATCCGTGGAGATGTCCAAGAAAGAGCAGAGTATCCAAGCACCTCTCTTCAGCAGAGCTTGTTCAATGACATCCTAAAACATTAGTCTATCTGTGGGGAAGTGAGCAGCAGAGCCACGAGTTGACCAAGCCATCTGTGTTACACATGCTCCCTGGTCATACCTGTGTCCTACATAAGAAACTGTCTAATGTGACCCTCTAACATATGTTCCTAGAATGTATTCATACTACAAAATGTTATACAAGCTTCCCAGAACCTTGTATGATATTACATGTTAAACAGTATTATGGCTGCAAAACTTGAACTCTTATCCATAATTCAGGGCACATTTTCAAGGCAACTTATATTTTTACAGAGTTGATTAAGGCATTTAGATGTAAAAAGTAACTTACCAGGTGTCACATAATTAATATATTTCAGGGTTGAATGACTATAACATGCTGCCTGTCTATGACCCGACATCAAACATTTTTAAGACAAAATAAATAAACGTACATTACCACTGACTGGTCCACCTGAATGTCCAGCAGAATCTGGCTCTTCTACGTATAAGGTATAAAAATCTGGTCTGTAGATAAAATTAAGAGACAAAACAATTTTTTCTTACTATCAATTTAAGAAAAATTCTTTCTAATAAACCTTTATAGGAGAACTCCAGTCAAATCTGAAAAATGGGCCTGTAAGCATCAGCCTCTGTCAGCATATGCCATTTCATCCATCTGAGTATCAGGATGAGGTCCCTTTAAACATCAAGAAATATAAGGCTTCAAGAGCCACCCCCCAAATGGCAAAAAAGTAGCCATAGCAACCAAAGTGTTTCAGCCTCTGTTCATTTCTGACTATGCTACATCCCTGTCCCTTTGCAACCTATCAGTTTCTTCAACGGTTACCTATTTGGAAACAGGCATGGATTTGGGGTTGAAGCTCATCTCCTGAAAGCACATCTCCATTCTGATATTTAACTACTTGACTTTGGCCAAGTCATTTAGCTTTTCTAGTCCTTGACTTTCTCACCAGAAACATGAGATTGAATGAGATGACCTATAAAGTCCTTTCAAGCTCTGAATCCAGTGATCTATAATTCTGTTATCTTAGAGTTCTCTCATGTTAATTCATATGTATTCTGAGTTGACAAATTTCAGGCACTCTACCTCTCTCCCCACCCAGATCATTTCTTCATAGTTTTATTCCAGTATTTTGGACATTTGTAAAAGACTCAGAAATTTGTAGGACAGAAGGAGAATGGATAGGGTTTTTCAAATTATACTAAAAGAAAAGGTGGAGTGAAGGGATGAGATAATGGCTGCTGAAGAGAAATAACAATTATACTCTTATTTTGTTGAGAACAGGAGAGGGAGCATGGCTTTAAAAAACAGAAAGAGAATCAACTCTGTAAAGTGTACACCAATGAGTTTAGACAAATTTTATCAAATTTTCAGATGACATAAAGCTAGGATAGCAAATATGTTCTGATGACAAAGTCAGGATCCAAAAAGATCTCAACAGGCTAAATAAAACACTTGGTCAACTTTAAGTAGATGACAGGTAATAATAATAAGTGTAAAGTCTTACATTTAGGCTGAAAAACTCAACTTTTCAAGTACAAAGTGATAGAGGACTAGCTAAACAGCAGCTCATCTGGGAAAAAAAAAAACCTTGGAAATTTAGAGGAGTTAATGAGGTAACATGATTGCCAGAAAAGTTAATGTTAGAGTCCATCTTATTAAGGGGTGGGGAGTGCTAGTAGGGAGTGAGGTGAGAGAACAATTCTGTAGTCCGCCCCAATCAGAACATATCTGTGGGACAAAAATTGTCCAATGGACCATTGACTAGGATGGTACTGCTAATAATCAGTCAATAATGTCGACGTCACTGCAGTTTATTCACTTAACCTGATGCATCAGAAGTCAATGGAGTATCTATCAAAACTTAGTTAAGAAGATGTATATTATAAGGAAAGAGGAAAAATGTCCATTGGTTACACAGAAGTTGCTTATCCCTAGTTCCAAAGGAAGGAATGTATCCTCATTAGCCTAGTCATTCCCACTAAATCAAAGGGATCTATATATTCCCTGTTAAATAAGATTAAAGAATAGATTTCCTGGGGCTATCAAAGTCCTCTAAGTCTCTCTTTTTTTTTTTTGCAATCATAAAGCAATTAGTGGCAGAGGGGAGAAACTAGATGCACATTGATCCTGAGCTAAAGGAACAAGCAAAATGGTGAATACAGAACAAAATGGAACTTGTTATGTCACCTCTTAATAGACAGCACTCACTCAGCTCTTAAAAGCCCTTTTTTAACATATGGAATATTATGTTTATTTTTAGGTGCCAAAAAATAAAGCTAGTAGGGATAATTTGCGTATTGGATGTGAGTGTGTTCATCCTTTGTTGCTGAACAAGACCATGCCATCAGAGAAATAATGACATGACTTGAACTTGACTTTGTTCTGAGTGAGGGAGGGGTGTGCAGGTCACCAGCCTCACTTCTCCTCCAGAGCCATCTGAATCCAGTGACCAGACATTCATCAGGATGACTGGAGATGACCCAGGATGAGGCAATTGGGGTAAAGTGACTCACCCAAGGTCACACAGCTAGTGAGTGTCAAGTGGCTGAGGTGAGATTTGAACTCAGGTCCTCCTAACTCCTGCACTGGTGCTCTATCCACTGCACCACCTTGCTTCCCCCACTAGATAACAAAAAACAAGGATCCTACCAGATTCAGACAGGCTAGGCCATTGTTTTGAATTTAATAAAATTAAATCTGACTGGGATAAATGTAAACTCTTTAAAAAGGAGACAATGACCTGGGTACAACTTGTAGGAATAAGGTCTAAATGAGGCTTCCTTGATGGTGGTTAAGATCCAGAGAAGTGTACATGATTCAAAGAAATAATGGGAGTCAAAAAGAAGATTAAGTAGGCCTAAGAAAATTCCTACTAAGGGAAGACAGTCAAGGTAGTCAGAAAGATAGATTTTGACCAGTAGAGCCTTTTTTTTGCTATTTTGGCTGAGTTTGATTGTGATTCCAATTAATAATAGACCTTTAAAGTATGCTACTTAGCCCCCAAAAATATTTTGGCTAGGGAAATCTCTGTAAAGAAAAGATAATACTCCCTTTGAGGGAGACAAGTCTCCTAGATGTCAGGAGAAAAGAGAAAAAAGAAAACACATAAAAACGAAAACGGATCAAAACAAACAAAAAGTAGCAGTAGATGACTGTCTATAGTAGGTGTAAGGAAACAAAGACATGGAGTTGAGCAGGAATGAGGCCCAGCCAAGGGAAGCAATGAGAAGGATTCTTGCAGAACCCCAACCTTAACAGCAAGAATTGACTAAGAGTGTCTCTGACCCCAGGACTGACCTTCTGTACCCTTCAGATGTGGAGGACTTTGCCTTATTACTTACCTTACAATTTTGCTCTAGTTAAATGAATGCCATTTAAAACAAATGTTATTTGGTTTCATCTGACATCAAGGTTCAACAGAAGGGGACTCAGATGAATTTAAATACATGCTAACAGCACACTGGACTTGGATTCCAACCAATCCATGTCAGGGTTTGAGTGTGAGCTCATGGTATATTTATATCTTTTCGGTAAGATTGATCTGTCATATCAAGTAGTCATCATATTTTTGCATTATTTTTTCTTTATATGATGTTAGCAGTTACCTTTCAGATTTGGGCAGGCCAAGCCAACGCAACAGTGTAGAAATTCTCTCTTCATATGGAACGGAACTAAAGGAAATAGTTAAGAGAAAGGAGACACAGGACCATGAGAAGCATATTTCTACCAGAATATGTTAATCAAGCAAGTAAAAACTGATGTTTTCCAACATTAATGATAATATACTTAGATAGATTTGTATTATTACAACTAAAATTTGTTTGTTAAATTTTTCTTAAAAGAGAGTTGTCAATATAATTAAAAGTCAGTGCAACCAAATCCTGATTCTGCTTCTTTCTACCTATGGGACTTTGGGCAAGACACTTCATCTGGGCTTCAGTTTCCTTATACACAAAAATATGAAATATATAAAATGACTTCCATTGTCCCTTATGCCTCTCAATCTTGACCCTATGATTTCTCTTCTCTCCTTTTAAAACATCCTTCTTATTTGCCTTCTTTTTGTCATTCCAAAAAGTCTGAGGAGACAATACTGACATTTTCAATCTAAATTCTTTTTATCCTTCCTGTTTAGGAAGAGTAAAGAGGAAATAAATGGACCTCCTCTAAGGAATGGCAGGTGTACAAGAGACCAGCCCAACAGAAGGAACTTTACCTTGCCAACTAAAATCAAAAGATTGAGAAATAACAGTACTTTGGGACTTCATGATTTCATCAGTGTGAGAACCAAAGATGAAATTCCTTCCAATTAATTTATATGCCAACTCTTAGAATTAACTGCCTGAAAGAAAAGTTACATAAAGTACAACTTCCCACTTGTTCCCCCTAATTGGTTCATACCATAAAGATATGACTTACTTGTTATACTTCATGTAAATGGATGGAAATGTGCCATTAACAGCTACATCAGAGCCAGGCCAAAAGTAGGTCCCAGCCTTTAAACCTTGATACATAGCTGTTAGCCAGATCTGTAGGAAGATGAAATCAAAAGTTTACTACAAATCAAAATTTTCAATTTGTAAACTTCCAAGAAACTTGAAGTTGATCAAGGAAAAGCCTCAAAAATAAATGTAAGGATTTCTATTAACATGAATAAGGGGGATTAAGTTGAGAGTAATGGGGCTAGTTTAAATGAATGATTCACAATCACATGTGCTTTCTAATTTTATAAAGATATTATAATAATTTAACAATTCTAATATAACTGGAAAATAGTGCAATTGTTTTTAAAAGTTTAAAGTTTTAAAATCATTTATTTAGTCAAAAATATTATTTTAACAATTAGAAATTGTCTCAATTTTTAAAGTAATTTATTTATTTAAAATAATTTTTCTCTTATTCTCTGGCATTCAAAATATAATAATTTTTATTTCAAAAATTATTTTTCTTAAAAATTATTAAGACCATTGAAGAATAGCAATGATAGACTGGTATTTTAAAAAGTATTTGAGTAAATAATATAACAGAATCATTATTCTATTATTGCAATTTATAATGACATAATTTACATGAGATTTTAAAAATCATCCATTTATTTAAAGTTCATTATTCTAATATAATTGGAAAATGTTATTAATTTATATGTAAAAATCATTTACTCATCTAAAATAATTATTCTATTACTCTCATATCACTGAATTTTAAAAATTATTTGGAATAAAACATTCCCAGTGATAAAAAGAAATGCCCTTCACAGTTTTAAAATACTGTTTATAAAGCTTAAAACCACTATCTAGTAGTTGACTTTTAAACAAACATTAGACGGATGATTTCGAGAAAGCAAGGGAGGCAGTCATTTTCAAATCAACAACAGAGCCTGCTCAGGGCTCCATTCTTGGCCCTGTTTAAAGAGCAGTGTAAGAGATGAAGTGGGTTAAGAACTTGACTTCAGTTTTTCAGCAAACCATCTCTTAGGCGGAATGTCAAGGAGGATAAAAAGAAGGAAAGAAATATGTGAGGACATAAATGGATTTAAATGGCAATATCAGCCATTTAATTTAGTTATAAGAAAAGTTTCAGTAGGTAACATTATATTCTAATCTAATAAATGATTAGGAACTGATTGTTGAGTTGAGTTTTCTCACACCACACTGATCACCAAGTAATTTGAAGGAACTGAACAGAATTCCACCTTTCTACAGTTACCTATTTGAAGCTTTGATTGAGAGTAAAAGCTAAGAAAGATCCATCAGATGATCCCCTCCAATTTCTAATAACATCATAACAAAATTGCAATCCACAGTGATTTCAAATAGCTATCAGTCTCGAAGAAATGTTTCTTTTAATCAGACTTTGTAAATAACATTTTATTTCACTCATGAAAAATTTACAAAGACTAGAGTTTACACAGACAAGTCCCTGTGGACTTATGAATTTGCTGTATTGTGTTAGAAAGCAAAGATTAAAAAAAAAAAAAAACAAAGAAAGCAAAGATTACAGCTCAGATAGTGGATACCTACAGGTTGCCCTTTCCACCATGCTGGATCAAATTTCTCTTGTGAAGAAATTGAAAAGTTCTTGTTAAGATATACATCATATATATTATTGTCAATGATGCCATGGGATTCTGGATATAAACCCTAAAATGAAAATAAATCAAAAGGAAAAGAAATTAATTCACATATTAAGATAGAACAGATGGCCCAAAGCTGGGAGAAATAGTTAATACACTGAGTGGCAGACTCAGAATCCAAAAGATTTTGGCAAGACAGACCATAGGGCCAACTATAATAGAATAGAAGTTAACAGGAATAAAGATGAAGTCTTATACTCAGTTTCAAAAAATTGACTTATAAGAGCAAGATTGGGAAGCCATCGCTGGACAGCAGTTTCTAATAATCATCACACCTCTCCCACCCCAGCTACCGCTCAGACAATGCCAGGACCATTTGTTGTACTCCAGGCTCTAGAAGGGGATGCTGACTTCTACATAACTGGCTATGTACTCAGGAGACTATTGCCTTTCAAGAAGTAAACATTGTAGACTAAAGGAATAAGATGCTTTCTTCTGGTGTTTTGGTCAGATGTATTCAGTGAACAGAGGATCTCCCAGTGTTTATGGCTCAGTGAAAACTGTTTATGAATCTCTTCCTATGGAATCACTCCACAGAGTGGGACAAGGTAACGTTTGACATATCCTTCTGGGCAGAATAGGTTCCATGCAAGTACCACCTCCTCCACCCCTACTTCACAGGAGATACTACCTTTTAGTATAATATGGAATACTCTTTCCCAAGAACTCAAAGGCATTTTTAATATTAATCAACATATTTTCTAGCTTAGGTAGGGCCCAGGGAACACAGTAGATTACATTAGTTCTTTAGTAATAATAATAGGAACATTTATAGATTGTGGTTTACAAAGCAATTAATGAAAATTAATTCATTCAATTCTAACAGTCACCCTGGAAGGCAGATACTATTACTTACTATCCCCATAGGGTCACACAGCTAGTAAATAACTGAAAGCAGATTTGAACTCAGGGCTTTCTGATTCCTGGTCCAGCATTCTATCCAACTGTGCCTCCTAGCTGCCTTGTTCTGGATCCTAAACCAAGACTTGTAGAAGACCCTTGAGCTGGTTGATCAATTTTTGGAATGTTTAGCCATGCCTATCAACAATGGATTAGCCTCATGTAGGTAGTCATCAACCTATTTGTGCCTCTATAAAGATATGCCCATGTCAGGTTCTATATTCAGTTAGCAAAAGTTAAATTTGTACCCATGGTGTTTTCCCACCCTACCTACTGGTAGCCCAAAGATCAGTTAGGAGGGAATATATACAACTGGCAAAATACTCGGTCCAGATTTTGCTTCTCCAAGTTCTACAAAGCATCTAGGAACAAGCTGGCCTAACCACTTCTCTAGGAAAAGGCTTTACAATAGTACCCCTTTCCCATGATAATCAATTCCTACAGTGCTCCCTACAGTCTACCCATCCTTGATTCCAGAAATCAAACCTCTCCACTTATTGCAAGACCTAGTGGACCCAGAGGCCTTTGCAAAGTTTATGGCTTAAGTCCTTACTCCTGCATCCTCATACCTCTTAAGTAGGAAGTGAAATCAGAAACTATTCAGACCAATCCTATCATTTTGTATTATGACAAAACTGTGAGACCCAAGGAGTTTAAATTACTTGCCCATGGTCACACAGATAAGTGGCAGAAAAGGTATCTGAACCTATATCATAGGATTCCAAATCTTTCCACTAAAGAGTTATCTCTTTAATGAAAATGATAGGTTCCCACTTTGATCCAGTACTGTAACCCAGAAGACTAAGCCCCCAGAGGCCAAAGGGAAGGCATTGCAAAATATTTAGCCAGAGAGGGGCAGCTAGTGGTGCAATGGATAGAACACCAGCTCTAGAGTCAGAAGGACCTAAATCCAAATCCAGCCTCAGACACTTGACACTTAACTAGCTGTGTGACTCTGGACAAGTCACTTAACCCTGATCACCTCTCCCCCCACCAAAATAAAAAAAGGAAATTTTAAAATAAATAAATATATTCTGCCAGAAAATCAACTTTCCTCCCTTTTCCAGAACTCCTTGGGATCCACTTGCCATAGTCCAGTCATTACATGAGACTCAAGAAAGATCATATTTAAGTTTTCTGAACCACCAATTCACACTAACAAACATTTATTAAACACCTACTACATACCAGGCAGTCTTTGAGACATAAGGGATGGAAAGACAAAAACTAAACAATGTCTGCCATCAAACCTAAAGCAGATAGATATATGCTATATCTAAAACAGTCCCTTGGTGGACCCTGAGTTAAAGCTCCAAACCCTATCTATCATCTGCCCCAACTTCCAGTACAAGGCTTTTAGGATATTTTTATCCAAGTCTGAGATAAAGTCAACCTTACACAGACCATACAGTCAATAACCTGTTCCTAAGACAATGAGTTCCATGGATCAAAGTTTATTGGTTGACCATGTTGTAGGCTAGTTTTGTTAGCCTGAGGTGAAAAAAAAAAAACACAGAAAGGACTCTCCTGACCCTCCTGATACCCCCACCAGAATCTAGATACAATTTATAAAGAAAAGCAAGGAGCTATAGTACTTCCATGATTATGGATCCTTGAATACCCTGACCACATGAAACATACTCAGTCCAGTATAAGGGATCCTAGGGAAGGTAATATAACCTGATTTAGGAACAAATAGATGAAGAATGGACAGCAACTTTCCAGACCCCGTATATTCTATATAATACTGGCAATGGTGTTAGATTTGCAATACCATTACAGTAATTCAAAGGTTTAGGAACTCTAAGTTTTAATATTTCCTGGTCTGGAGAAAGTCTCCACATACTTCTGGAGGGAATGTTGGAACCTTGTTTTGGTCTTGATCTATACTATCTAGGGTATTGCTGCTGTTTTCTCTGCTTAATGAGTATTGTGTTCTTCAGGGATCTCAGGGGTGCCTCAGGCCAAAGAGTGCCCCAAGAAGTTTGATCCAGGGTATCGTCTGATTCCTTACCTCCTGGTCTGAGCTTTAAAGACTCCTGACTGAGTTTCGGCATTTGGGAAACTAAACTGCAGGCTTCCTCCTGGCCAGAGTTCCAATGGAAAGCTACTGCCCTCACTTGACCTTGCTCCCTCCCAGCTTCTGTCAGTTAGATGGAAGGTTTAGCTAGTTCAGAGGAACAGAACTGGATACAAAACAAGGTTTCCATGTTCCGTACACTGGTCAGTCAGATGAAGGCTCAGCCCAACCCCACAATCCAGGCTCAGAGAGATAGAACTATAGGCACACTTTTGATCTACACTCTCCAACTAAGACCCCAAACCCATCTACACTGGATGCAAGCCTCTATTCTGGGAACAGATTGACAGAACTGTAGACTCACCCCTGGTCCATACTTTCTGCCCTCACATACAGCCTCAAGCTTTAGCTCCAGTCCTCACAGGAAGGTTGCCAGTTTGCCCCTATTCTTTGCTTTCTGCTCTAGTATACATATATAGGTCCCGGCCTCCTCCATGTGCTAGAAGGCTCTGTATGGACCTTCCTGGCCAAATAGATGCCCCTTCCCAAGTACCTGCAGACCTTTGGCTGGTTTCTCCTCAAATTATCTGATCACAACTCACTCTGGTATTTTTCCTTGGTCTTTGTTAAGGTACTTATGGTAGATAGCTAGACTTTACTGCTTCTTCTTTCTCTGCCATCTTTGCCATTCTCACTTAATAACAGTCTCTAAAAACTGTTTACCTCAGCCCCAATCTTGATCTACCCAAATCCACATAAATAATTCACCCTAAATGTTGATATATCTAATGTCAACCTGGGGATTCTCATCTTGTTGTCAACATTATCTTCCTCCAAACCCCAGCCCTACACATACTTAAATTCAATAAGCATATATAAAATGATGCCTATGTGCCAAGCACTATGTAGGCACTAGTATAAGAATGACAAAAGTGAAAAAGTCCCTGTCCTCAAAGATCTCACACTTTACTAGGGGAAGAAGGCATGTACAAAATAAGAAGATGTGAAATATATACACAGAAAGTCACTATTTCACTGGATCAGAATTTCTTCATCTGTAAAATGAGGGGGTTAGATGATTTTTAAAGACCCCTCCCTGTCTATATCCAGGATTGTATGATTCCAAGAACAAAGTCATAGGAAGCAGCACTAACAATTGGGGTAACTGCATGCCCCACTGGAGCATAAGATTCCATCAGAGCATTCTTTCCAAGTCACATCTTCCAAGTCTGAAGATGTATTCCTAAGGGAAGGATGAGGTCTGGGCTCATGGCAGCTGAGTAATGGACCTAAGTCAATATTTGCTATTTGCTACAGTAGAGCATGCTAATTCAACAACAAGACTGAAGTCCTTTTGGTTGGGGGCAAGGAGACATGGTTAGCATATGGTTCTCATAAAAGAGTCCTGTCTCCTATGAAGACATGTCATGAGACAAGTTTATTCCCTATTACTTTATGCTATTTTCATCAACAGGTTCCATGAGCAATTTCACAATGAATTTCTACCTCACTCTACCTGGGTATAACTGGTGTTTGACTTTGAAATTTTTGTGGATAGAACATGGCACTTGTAGAGAGGAAGGCTGTGCGACCTTAGATTAATCCATTAACCCTCCTAGACCTCAGTTTCCTCATCTGTAAAAATAAGGGTGTTGGATTCAGTAACATTTAGGATCCCTTACAACTCTAAATCCATGATCTTGTGGTCCAATCTCCAAGCATTCGTGACACCTGCCTCACCTTCCAGATTTGCTGACACCAGTGAATCCTTTGACCCTGATGCCTTCCTGGCCTTCTGATTACTCTCTCCTGAATCATAGTTTGACCCATGACCTTTCACCAATAGAAGTTTGCTAATTGGCCTTAATCGGTGGCATATAATGTGACTAAGACATCTTTCTTCCCTAATCTGGGCCATAAACCACTTAATTAGTTTTGGGCTTTTTTTTTTTTTCCAGTTAAACCATTTGGTTAACAACTTACTGTGACAATGGTGTAATGATTTGGGAAGGTCTTGGTTGGATAAGCTGCTCTCATGTACTTCGAATGTATTCCACAAGTTTCTGCAATAAATCATAGTGACATATTAGGAAGTTCCTTTTTATGAAGAGTATGTGCGAACAGGTAGAAATCTGAGACATAAAGCTTTCAATAGAAATAATAAATAGCCAACCATGAGGGTTCAAAATAATAATGGTTTATACAAATATATTTAATATAATTAGTTTAACATCTATTCTGTGTGCTTTTCTTGAACTAATACATTGAATACGGTAAAGAAAGTAAAAATTTCTGAACCCTAATATCTAACTACACCCAACTAAGCTTGAGGTGACATGTGAAAAGATGCTATATGGAACAGAAAAGCTTTACAGTATTTATATATTAGAATACATACAAATACCTATTACGATATACACAAATTATTATTCTAAAACTAATTTCAGTGGAAATTTCTTATGTAACCTATTTCTGAGTTCTTGGCCCATATATTTTCAAGTAGATAGTTCACTTTTTTAAAAATCATATTCAATATAACAAAATTCCATTATAATATAAGACTAAAAGCTATCCTTTAACCTTTGTTCTAGTCTAGTGTATGTAAACTGGTAACATTCAATCAACAAGCATTTGTTAAGTATGTCCTACGTGTCAGGCACTGTGCCAGACACCAGAGATCCAAATCCAACTAACTCAACAGCCTCTACTCAAAATGTAAGCCAATGATGGCAATACTATCTTATCAAAACCTTACTGTTTACAAAGAAACAAAGTTTATATCTTAGTACTTTGGCTTCCTACCTATGGATTGTAGTTATTGCAAGAGCTTCACAAATCAACCAATGAACAGGCTTTTTATATAATTAACAAATTGTATTCCTCACATATAGATGTATTACTATTTTTCCAATGTCGGGGAAAGCTGTAATAATTATTTTTGGACTTCACTTATCATTTCACTAATGTAAGGAACTCAAAGTGAAAAACTTTCGGAGTTCAAATCAGTACCTGCTCTGCAATTTATAATCTTGATTACATTGAGAGGTTAAGTGACTTTCCTAGGATTATACAGTCTATATGTGGCAGAGGTGGGATGATTTGAATACAGGTCTTCCTGATTAAAGCCAGCTCTCTATCAGCTATCACATTCCCTTTTGTTACAATGACTAATAAAATAAAAATTATTCACTTAAAGTGTTACATATTTGAAGTGTTATTAAATTGAGGCAGTTCAGGATCTGCTCTGTAATTTGTAATCCCAGACAGTTGTCTGCATCCCTGAGAGCTCAAGTGATTTACCCACTATGTGCCCAGGGTAGAGGAGAGGTGTTCTGAGGCCAGTTTTCTATTCTCTTTTCCTGTCAGGCACCAAGGTGCATTGGTAGAGGAAGTTTCTTTACAGGAAGCTTGCCACACTCTTTTTCTCTAGGTTTCTATGTCACTAACACTCTCCTAGATCCCCTCCTACCTGGCTGGTTGTTCTTTCTCAGTCTCCTTTGTAGCAGCATTATCCAGGTAACAACGCATGTCTCCCAAGGCTCCATCCTGGGCCCTGTTCTCATACCCCTCTATTTATTAATTTTATTAATTAATTAATTTTTTATTCCCCAATTTACTTGGCAATCTCATCAAGTCTCATGGATTCTTTATCTTTTCTCTGCTAATGATCATTTGTCTACTTATTCAGCTCTAACCTCTTTCCTAATCTCCAGACTCACCTCTCCAACTGTCTACTGGACATGGTGAACTAGATAATCCAAAGACATATTAACCTCAACATGTTCAAAAGTGAACTCATCTTTCCTCTAAAACCCTCTCTTCTTACTATCACAACTTGGGTGACACCCCCTACTCCCCATTCTCATCCCTTTTCTAATCTGTTGCCAGATCCTGTAGATTATTCCTTCATAGCATTCGCTACATCTGCTCCCTTCTTTTCTCATATACTGCCACCAACCTAGTGCAGGCCCTCATCACCTCATGCCCAGACTGCTTCAATACTAAGCTCCTTGGTTCCTTTACCTCATATTTCTCCCTACTTCTGTCCATCCTGCAATCAGCTATCAGACTATCTTCCTAAAGTGCAGGTCTGACCATTTCACCTTCCTATTTAGCGAACTCCAATGGTTGCCTATCTCCTTCAAAATCAAATATAAAATTCTCTTGGCATTCAAAGCCCTTCGTAATCTGACCCTTACCTACCTTTCCATCTTTTTACTTCTTTCTCCTCACTATATACTCTGTGATCCAGTGACTGTCTTTTCTGTTCCTCCAACAAGACACTCCAACTTCTGACTGTGCATTTTCACTGGCTTTCCCTCAGACCTAGAATTCTCTATTCATCTCTACCTATTGGCTTTCCCCACTTCTTTCAAGTCCCAGTTAAAATCTCACCTTTCATGGGACACTTTTACCAATTCCCCTTCATTCTAGTGCCTTCTCTCTAGTGATTAATCTCCAACATATCTTCTATATCTTTTCTGTATATAGTTGGTAGCATGGTGCCTCTTTCATTAGACTATGAATTCCATGGGAATAGGGACTGTCTTTTGTCTTTCTTTGCATCCCCAGGGCTTACCACAGTACCTAGCACATAGGAGTTCAATAAATGCTTGTTGAATTTGATGTGACTTGATTATACCAGTGAAATCACAGCTATTACAATCCCTATCTATTAAACTGATAACAAATTTTTTGTCATTATGCCTTTTCCCAATCAAAAGATAATAATACTTATCATGGAGTAATAAAAGAGACAGAGTCCATGAAAGTATTTTTAAAATGTTTTCCTAAGAGATAAGGAGCTGTCATACTCCAAAACCTTGAACACCACTGGCTTATTTTTTTTAATACAGTTTCCATGTGGAAAAAGTGATCTCTCAGTCATTTGTTTTTAATAGGGAAGGCCATTAGCTGTACCTTTATTAATCTGATCATTTCTTGGTCTGTACAATAACCTTATTCCAGAGATCGCTACCATTGGGAAAAAACATGTTGAAAGTTACTTCCTCTCCAGCAGCAAAACAGAAAATATTGGACCAGAGTTGACATAGCTGCATTAGAAATTTTCCAACAATGAAAAGATGAAAAGCAAACAATTCTCTTTTCTTCAGGAAATATGACCTTTCCCTCTTAAATTATTTAAATAAATTAAAATAAATATCATGCTATTGTTACATAGAACTTATGAGGCACAATTTTACCTTATCTTATTTAACCCTCGTATCTACCCAGTGAGGTATTACTGTTATCCCCACTTTATAAATGAAAAGCTTAAATGTCATACAGGTTATTGTATTGCTTGTCTAGTATTGTATTACTGGCCAGGGGTCAGCAACTTACCCTGCATGAGATATAGGCTTTTCATTCATTCAAGATCTTTCTAATCTAAACCATCACTGTAAAACTAAAAATCAACAGAACAGACACTTTAAGCAGTGTGGCAGACTATGGCCAGGCCTATATACCTTACAAAAGAGAAAATGATATAAGGAAGCAGCTGGAATTTCAAGGAGGAAGTTCCTCAATCACTATGTAAAAGGTATTTAAAAGAGGAAGTAGAATAGCAACTACAGGATACAGGTTCCTTTCCTTCAAGTGTAGATGAAGGCTTCATACTGGTGAAAGACCCCATCCCAACCCTCCCCATACCTGGGCATATACATTCTCCCAGCTCAGTAGCACATAACTCAGACCTGAAAATTTTCCCAGACCATGCCTCCTGACACCCTTGTGAACAGTCTCTGTAGGGGAAACTGAAGGAAAAACAGATCTATGAACATGGTATCTTTCCTATGTATTCAACATCTATATCCCTTCTGAGCTAAGTAAACCTATTCCTCTATACCGTTTGCTTGTGGGAGGCAATCATTTGGACCATCCTGATATGGGAGCTCAAGATGGCTTTCTGAGCCTCTGAGGACTAGAATCTTATCCAGAGAGATGGGGTGGAAGATGAAAAAGAAGTTGAGAGTAAATGAAAATCAGCCTATAAAAAGAGAAATTCTAGATCACAAATCTAGAGGTAGAGGGGACCTCAGAGGCCATCTAATCCAACTCCCTTCACTTTCCAGAGGAGGAAACTGAGACATACTGTAGGTGATTAGTAAGTATTTGTTGAAATGAATTAAAAAGTATTAAATTATGAAAGTGACATTTCTGTTGAGCTTATAATTCAGCATTCTGGAGTTCATACTTATGAAATATTTTGATTGACTATAAACTAAGGATAATACAATTTTAGAATGTCCTAATTCTTGGAGACTTTACTCATTAGGCTTTTTTTTTTAATATTGCTTATCAGTATAGCATTATCTCCCCACTATTGTAAGGGGCCCAGAGGGTCCCAGGGGGTGCAAGTCAGAGGCAAAGCCTATTCCCATGGGAACGGTGCTGACGCACACCCTGGCAGAAGCTCTGTGTGACCCTGGAACCTGATATTCCTGCAGATACCAATGTCCTGTACAGTAAAGTTACAAGTGAGCCTGGGAACCCAGGAACTAGCTGCAGGAACAAGATAAGCTTCCTTCCTTAGTGCAGGTGTAAGGATGTGTGTTGGGGGACAGCTCTGGACCGGGGTCCCCCGTGAGGACCGTGAGACGCCTGAGGGTCTGAACCTGCTTACGTGGCAGGCTAGCTGGTCTAGCAAGCCACGAGGTACTGGGATGGCCCTGGTAACAGGCTGGCTCCACCCACGGGGAGGCACTTGGGAGGAGCTCGCCTGCCCATGGAAGGTACGGGGGAGGAGACAGGGGATAATAAAAGGGGATGACCATGAGAGCTGGAGAGAGAAACGGAATAAAGCTTGCTGGCTGCAACTCCTTTCGGGTGCTCTGCCTGTTTATTCCCCTCCCCCAACAGGGAGAGGGAATTCCCTCCCCCGAACCAGGAGGAGGGCCGGAGACGTCCGAGGACCGGGGATAGGTAAGTAGAAGGCGAAGGCCTGGGAGTCGCCCTGGGCAGATGTGGAATAGTCATCAGATGGTGAAGTAATGGGATGAGCTCAGCATGTATGTGATTGGTGGATCAGCCTTTATAAACCCTAACCCTCAGCTGAATAAAGAGTTGTTGCTTGGATCATCTTGTCTCCGGTCTCCTTCCTTCAGGGCCCACAGATTAGAGGCCTGTGGGTCAGGGGGATTCAGGGGGCTCGGGCCTTGACCCTGAGCACACTATAAGAATCTCTGGAAAACTCCACCCTCTGACACTGCCTTAATGGAGAGCCATTGCACACATGTGGTTGCAAAGGCACACCTATGAGTTCTCACCTGTCCACACACAGGAAGGAATATGGAAGTGGAAAGATCATAAATCTTTTTTCAAAGATGGAAATAAAAACTGATGCTTTGCCCCTAGGAAATAAAGCTTTTTTCAGTCATGTCAAATTCTACACAAACAAGTGAAGAGAAAGGAAGAGCCAAAACAAATATGGGAATGTGGGCACCACGGATAAGCCATACTATACAATAAACCAGTCATCAAATCCAAAGGTCAAAGTTGAGACTGACACAGTTATTTCTTCTTTCAGTAGGTAGAACTTGACCATTTAATTAGAGACTTACTCAATTTGTTGATATTGGGCATCAGTGTGTTCCATGTATCTAAATATTCAGATCTGAAACCATCCATGGAAAACAAAATCACAGGTGGTAGACTAAACCTAAAAGTAAAGCACACAACAACAACAAAAAAGTCATTATTCACTCTAATTGTAAGAAGTAAAGTACTCTCCTGTCTCCTGTCTGTCAGTCTCTACATTAGAAAATGTTCAGATAAATATAACATGTCTAGGAAGAACAAACTGTAAGATGTGGGCAAGCTTTGTTTATACTGTTATCTCTCTTTTAAATAGTAAGGTTGTAGTGATCTTTGGCTTACTTAGGTCTCCTGCACAGCAGCCTTTGGCTCAGCTGTGGGGTTCACTATGGAGAGTCCTTTCCCATCATTTTAGGGTTCGGTAATGAGCATATGAGGGCCCACTCTTGAGACCCCTTATCATAAACCAGTGGTATGCCCTCCCTTCCCCTCAATGTGCTATCAGGCCCTCGCCATGCCTATTCCCTTTGACTTAGGGTCAAAGTGTTGTGGTTTGGGATGCTGGGAACCCTGAAATGTAAGGGTACAGGGAGGGTCTGCCTCGAAAGAATTCGACCATTCAAGACTTCTTTCAGTCAAAGAGGCAGGGTTTATTTTGATAATGTTTAATATAAAATTTTGGAATAATCTCTTTGTTCTCTCTGAAACAAACTCAGAGAATGCTTCTTCCTATGTCAGCAAAAGCCAGCCAAGGCTGACTCTACACTCCTTAGGAGACCTTTAACCTAAGACACTATATCTTATGATCTATAGACATATACTATGTTTGTTATGGCATATTAGTGGTAAAGAAAATATAGACATCTTGGGTCGCAATTTCTATGTGAAACTTTGTCAAACTCTGTTATCTTATTGTATTACAACCCATGCAATTAAGAAATTCCTTTACTAATGGTCTAGTTAGTCACTTATGGAGATCATAAATCTGAAGGACACAGAAAACTTCTTTGTCCTAAAACATATTTAAGGCTGCCCAATTCTTTGTATCGGTAGCCAGAACATTTCTGGCTCCATAATGCATTATGTTACCGTTGTCTTTAATAGGGAATTGATTAATTAATTAATTAAATCATAAAATGTATGCATTTAGCCTGTTGCCTTTTCTTTCAAAGTTTTCAGGTCAACAGTTAGTATTGCCAATAGAAGCAGGCTAGATTCTAAGTGAATCTGCAGTATTATAACACCAACAGAAGCCGGCAGAATTGCTAGTGAATCTGCACAATTTAATTGGAATAAGATTGGTACTTATATACCAAGAAAAAACAGTGAGAAGATCTGGATAGGATTAAGCAGGGGCAACAGAAAAGGATATAGAGGGATTAAAGACAGGTAAGTAGCCAGGCAAGGGCCAAGTACAGACATCGAAGGAAGTTAAGTGGTCTGAGAGACACAGTGTAAGGGCAGTTAAAAAGGATTATTGAGTATCTAGGTGGTGTGGGGGGGGATAGGCCAGATGTCTCAGGTGAAAAGCCAGGGACTAGGTTGTGCAAAAATTCGGGGGCTGGCTGTGTGAGGGGGTTGTGTGGGAAAAGTTCAGGGACCAGGCTGCATTTGTAGACACAGTCTTTTTCTTTTAAGCGTCCAGGTCCCTATGGAATTTTAGGTCCCATTTGTTTGAGGGGTGAATAATGGGGTGATGGGACCTGGATCCTGAATTTTCCCATACATTTCAGTAGCCCAGATCACTAGTGCCTCTCCCCAAGGCTTCTGGCTCACCCCAGCGCACCCTGATTACTTAATTAGTTAACTTGACACTCCTTAATCCCATCTTGACCCTTTCATTGTTTACCCCTGGCCCATCCCAGGCTATTTAAACAATAATCTTAATCCTATCGAGCTCTTTTCACTGACCCTTTTTCTGTGTAACAGTATCGTTCTCATCCGCTTTAAGCTTGGAATGAATCACCAAAATATAAGGGAAAAGATAAAAGAAAAATGAGAAGATATTGTTGTTTTATCTGGGGTGAAGTAGATTTAGGAGGAGTAATATGGCCCAAAAATGGGCTTTTAGAAGATTGGGTATTCTGAAAGTTGAATCTGTATGTAAATGATAAAAACCCCTTTAATTCAGAGGAAGGTACTTAGGCTGCCCTTTGGATGCCAGAAGCTCAGCAGAGGGTATTAAAAGGGGAAAAGGGGGAGGAAGAGGAGAAAGGATCCGCTCCTCTCATTCCCTCCTCCTTACACAGCGGAATGGAAAGAAAAAGGGGAGGAGGACTTATGTAGTTCTAGTGAGCTACATGGTTCTCTATTTAGAGAACTGAGACAACTTTTAAAAGATCAGGAAAATTTAGCTTTGAAAATGAAACCAAAAACATCCACTGAGTTATTTCCTTTAAGAGAGGTCCCCTCAGCCCAAGGAGGCTTGATTTACATCAATGCACCTCCTAGTGCAGCTGAGGTGAGAAATTTTTAAAAAGGAATGAAAGCCCTGATGGCAGACCCACAGGGTTTATCAGAGCATTAGGAATGACCAATGCCTGGCCAATTTTTGAACGTGAAAAAGAATCTTTATGATACTTTGCAGAGTGCCTCTATTAATGAAATTGTGAAGTTAAATTAAATGGTTAGGTTTTTGACCTCTAAGTTTCTTTTTAAGGAAGAGGTAGTGAGTATTTGGTTCTTTTAAAATCCAAAAGGAAGGGAGGAATATGGGTGGAATGGGTTTGGACTTTGTGCTCCCTCCTCCCCCATCCCACTTAAGAAAATGCTTAGCTTAATTAGGAAACCAACAGACAAAAGTTATGGAAAGTTATTGGATTTAAAAATTGTTTGCTGTGATTTGTAATTATTATTAAGTTATTTAGGCCCTTTTGCCTGGGTAAGGAAGTTTCTTTTTAATTACATGGGAGTGGCAGGCAGTTCTCTGCCTTACCTGAAGAAGGATCAGTAATGGAAATGAGCAGAGTAAAAGACAGGCAGTCTGGAGTGAAAAGCTGAGTTTTGATTTAATGAAGTCTATAAGCTAAAATTGGTACTTTGTGTTTAAATTAAGTAAATATATTTGATGCCAAAAGACTATGCGTGTAAAAATTGCAAGTATACTTTAGAATTTTAATGAGATTTCTTTTAGAAGTATTAACTCTGGCCAGGTGCTTAGACTATGTGGACAAAGGGGAAGTTACCAGCCCTGCCCCTTCATATGATTGAAAGGTTGGAATGAGCTGGTCTGCTGGACTTGGGAGGGGGAGGGGAGATGGAAGAGGGCTCTTTAGCTGTTTAAGGGAGTAGAGTAAGAAGAAGAGGAGGGTTAAAATGTTTTTATAAATTCAGGTTTGATAGGGTTTCAAGTTAAAATCTGTCCTGAAGGAATAATAGGCAGCATCTGAAAATACTCTTCCTATCAGGGTCAAGCAGAAAGATATTGTTATTTGGCATTTAGAAATTGCATTGTTAAATTAATAATGAATTGGTTTGTGATTTTTAAGCCTGTTCCATCTAAGGATGTATTAAATAGATTAAAAAGTTCATTTCTGTTGCTAAGAAGGAAGTTTCAACTAAAATTGGTTTTTGCTACGAATAAAGCATTTACAAAAGTATTTAAAAGGAAGCTTACGGCTAAATGTGAAAAGGCCTTGGGTTTTAGGTCTTGTAATTTTTGTCAGTTAGGTTCATGGGAGTTTTGTGATAAATTGTACACTGTTCTTAAAAAGAGGAAGATATTTGTATTATAAAATCTTTTGTATGATTTTTGAAAGGTTTACCTATCAAATTTACATTTGTAAGCTAATTTGTTATAAGGACACCAGAAATTTTATGGTTCCAGGTAGCTCTGGGGAAAGCCTCCTGGCCTCATCTCCCTTTCCTTTGGAAGTCCAGTCATTACAGAAGGACTTCTTAAGATCTAATTTGAACTGGAGATATTCAGAGTAGAGATGTTAATTATTTCTTCTTGTAAGGGAAAGGAGTGACCCCAGCCCCACCCAGGGGTCCCTAAGATCTGAAGAGTCTAAAATGAGCACCCAAGAGGTGTGGCCCTTCACTTTGTTAAAGTTGTAATCTCTATGTAAAGTGTATGCTGTGTATGGAATTCCTAAACTAGGAATTTGTTTAGGTGATAATCTCTAGTGATTGGCTTTTAGGACAAATTTAAAATTTAAGATGTGAGTCCTGGTAAAATTTTGATTAGTGAAATCTATTATTTAATGCACAAGCCTCAGGGGACAATTGTGTCCCCAGCCTGGGATGGGATCCTTCTGGCTCAGTTTCCCTATTGCATTCCTTTGAAAAAGAAACACTTCTTTCATCTACAGAGGGACTAAGGAAGGAGCCCAGGGTGGGCCCAGGCAGTCTAGGGGTTCCCACCATGGTCTGGATGGGAGTGGTCAGTAGAACTGAATCAGCAGGGCATAGTGATTAGTGATATGCCTCTATGGGCCACTACAGAGTTAATACACGTGGCACAAGGTGAGGTTTTCCAGGACCCTTTTAGATAAATGGGACTAAAACTTTTAGGGGGTAATGGAAAAAGGTCCCAACTTGGAATAAGGATTTTACATGTTACAAAGTGATGTAAACGCAAAGAGTATTAAAACAATTGACTGAATTAATTACTGAGACTAAATCAAAGACGTCTTTAGTTTAGGGAAGTTTCTTACAGGCAGGTAATCTCTGGTAAAATTTGGCACTGATGGAAAATTTAAGGTTTTAATGGTAAATTTGATTTTATGATTGCTATTTAATCAGGAACTAGAACATGTATAGAAAGGCATGTAAGACTTGCTTCAAAAAATGTGAAATTATAGTCATATCCAAAACCTGATTATTGGAACTTGCTATTCTAAGATTTTATGGGACTGTTTATTACTGACTGTTCTTCTGTGTCTAACTCCAGGTTTGGATAGCAAGAAAGGTGGTCTGAGCCTCTGATCCATGAAGCCAGTAAGCCTGTGAGATGCTGGTATGAACTGAAAAAGGTCATCTCATGGTAAGGTTGGGAGAGCGCCTGTTCAGCCTGGGCTAAGGTAGGATTCTCCTGACTCAATTTCTCCACTGACACCTGGCAGACTTTAAACCTGACTGAATGCCGGTTGATAATCTGCTCCTGCCTGGAATTGGCATGAAGCTAGGGAGATGTTGTTTCCCTGCAATGTCCTTGCTCTTAGTGGCATTTTCTTAATAGTCAAAAGTTTTGTGAGCTTAATATCAGATTTATTTAATTACAGATTATTGGTAGGGGAACATTTGAGGTTAAGTCTAAAATTAAGCTATTAGGTTTAGGACTTCAGACCAACAACAATAAGTTAGGGTCCTTTAGTTCTTAGTAATAATGTGGAGACTATCAGGTTAATAAGGCTTGTGAGGTTAGCATACATAGTTATTATTATTTTGTCTCAGCTGGTTAAAAGAAAAATAGTTTATGACCTATACTGTAAATGCTTTAAAAGAAGTGTATTACCTGATGAATAGTGAATTAATGTAAGATGTCTAATGTGAAATTCTCAAATATGGCAATTGGTCAAAGCTCCAATTTTGATTTTGTAAGAGTGATAAGTGTATAAAGCTTAAGAATGGTCATCTAAAATGGTATTAAGGTCAGTTTTGTAGGAGAAGGGACATCCAGATTTCTATAAGAAGATGAAGGGAAGAAGATGCAGAGCTGCTGTGCTGAAGATGGCCTGAAGGAGCATCTAGATCAGAAAACTGCATCAGATGATCAGATCCCTCCCCAGATGAGATGGAACTTCTGAATGGATCTACCTTTGTATTTTAAATCTCTTTATCTGCACTTACAACCAGGGGACTGCCCCACCCCCTTGTAATTTGTCAATGGGTTGGCCAACTTTGTTCTCTTTCTATATTCATATAAAGGGGGACAGATGAAGGGAAGAATGTATAGGGGAAAGAATGTGAGGATTGGATTTAATTTTAGAGATTGCCTATGTTCTCATCCAAATTTGATGTTCTCCTTTATCAGGTTTCCTTCGTTAGCATGAAGGAGAAGGAGTGGTATGAGAGTATAAAAAGGAGATTACTTAACAGATAATTAAATTAAAGTGAGGCAGGTATACATAGAATTGTGGATTTATAGCTTGAAGGTCCAAGCAATTTATTTATAGATGAGAAACTGAGGTCAAGAGAAGTAAGATAATTTGGCAAGATCCCCCAGCTTGTAAATATCTAAGGCAAGGCTTAATTCTAGGTCTCCTTGACTCTCAATCTACCAGTCTATCTACTACAATTTAACTGTTTATACTTTTTCAGGCTGATAATATTTTATCTCATTTACTTTTTGCTAATATTCAACCTACTTTAAGGAATGTTCAGAAGTGCAAATGGGAGTAATACAAGTAACTCCTTTAATTCTGAAATTAATTATTAATTATAATTATTAATTAATTTCTATTCTAAAAAGTATTACCCACAAAATCCCATATCCCACTTCTTTCCATTTTAATTCAGTCTTCCTACTGCTAAAAAAGAATAATATACCCAAACCAATCTTACCCTTCTGGACACTGAGAGTCCTGAGAAGTACTACATTCTTCATCCACCCAGAGGCTTTCCCCTAAAAATGAGATCAAAATGTTTAGATATAAGAAAAGCAGAAGATAAAAAGAAAATGCACAGACAGCATACTTCATCTTTTATTTAGGGCACTCCCTAAGAATAAAGTATTTTACTACAAAGCTATAACTAGGATATAAGAACTGGAACTTTTCTTGGGTAAGGGGGGGATTTCCAACTCTGTGTGCCTCACTGCCCTTTGCTCACTCTATGTCATGCAGAAGTCAACCTCTCCAATTACACCTCTCTTCTGTGGTCCACCTTTCCCTCTTCCCCACAGCCATGTTTTCCCTATCTGCTATCCCATCATCCCCACCAACCTCCACTCCCATCCCCATAACATTACACTTGCTCTGAGGTAACAAGGTTCATGGCTCATTAGCCATGACACAAGGGATGTGATTTGGATTCTTTAGTCATGGATCAACTCATCTCTTGGTTCTGTATCTGTATCCAATTAGGGATGATTTCTTTTATGTGCCTCTTCCCCTCCCCACCCTCCAACTGATCTCCACATGCCAGAACTCCTGGTGACAACTATGAAGGAAGAGACAATTTTTCCAGAGAAAATGAATGCAATTTACATTATTAGCATACACAATTTATTGCATGACATATAATGACTTGGCAGAGATCAGTCACCTTATCAGAATAACTACTTCTTACCAAAACATAGTTTTGAAAGGAAAATAGTTCTGGGAAAGACAAGGGCTAAATTTTATTTCAGGAAGATATTCTCTTATGTGTTGATCCTTTTTCAGACAAAACAGAAGAAAATGATACTTGTTCTCTTACTTACCTTTGCAAACACTTTTATAATCAGTACAACAGTCTTTTCTCTGCAAGCAGTCATCAGAGCAAGAACAATGGCTGGAAGGCAGCCGAGTCTCTCCACAACGAAATGCATTGCATGTCCATATCTGAGCTGCAAATTTCATAATTCAACTGAATATTCAGAAAGTTATATATTCACTCTAAGAAAATATGAATTTTATTTCAATATAGTTACTTCTTAATTATCTACAATAATTAAGGACAAAGGATAACACAAAACTGTTCATCTATTTGTACTACTAATTCACTAATCTTCTCTATTGGAATAGTATCAGGGCTCTAATTTGCTATAAAGCAATCTTGTGAGTGTTGAGTAACTCTGCAGTCACTAATCTACACTCAAGATAGGGATGAGAACACTGATTCTGGGGAATCCTTATGATTCCAAAATAGCTACATAAAGGAAGAGTCATCCAGCCTGGTCAGTCAGTCAACAAACATTTATTAAGCACTTACTATGTGTCAAGTACTATGTCAGAGTTGGGGATTTAAAGAGAGGCAAAAACACAGTTCTTGCCCTCAAAGGCCATTGTCTCTCCATTTCAATGGGGAGACAAAATGCAAATAACTGGGTACATGCAAAATATAGTGTAATTGGAAAGCACTTTAAAAGTTTCCTGCAGGTGATCTGAGTCTTGAAGAAGTTTGGAACATCCAGAAGGCAGAAGTGAGGAGAAAAACATTCCAGGCCTGGGAGATAGCCAGTGAAAATGTTGGTGTTTATTGAGTGGAGGGGTGTAACATGGTCAGAAATACAATAATTTAGGAAAATTACAGGCAGCAAGGCCTAAACAGCAAGGTTTCTTCATCTCCCAATCTCTTCTCAGCACCTTGCAATACAGCTTCTGACCTCAGACTTGCTCTTTTTTTTTACCACTCTTGACCACGGCCTCCTAGAAATGTTCTCCCTGGGTTTCTACAATGCTGTTCCTCTCCTAGTATTCCTCCTATCTTTCTGACCAACCCATCTTTTTCAGTCTCTTTTAGTAGATCATCAACCACAGCCTGATCTCTACGCATGGATGTCCTACAGGCCTTCATCCTTGTTTGGACCTTAAAAATAAATGCATATTAAGTTTGACAATGTTAGCCACCTTTTTAGTTTACCAAGAAGACCTGGAATGGGGTCACAGAGTCAAAGACGAAGGAAACATCTAAACATCTGTCATGGCTAGAAAGTACTCTCCCTCCTGAGTTTGCTGGCCTCCTTCCAGATTCAGCTCATATCAAAATATGTTCAAGAAGCTTTTCCTGGTCCTCACCCTTTGTCTTCACACATATGTACACACACACACACACACACACACACACACACACACACACACACACAGCTCATGTCTTCCCTCTGGGATTAGTTCCTGTTTACATTGTATATATGATGAATGTATATAGTTGTATGCTCGCTGTCTCTCCTCATTAGAATGTTATGTCTCTGATGCACCACGTTTTTGCCTCCTTTGTATCCTCAGTGCCTAGCCCTGTGCCTAATAAAGAATGAGAACTTAATAAATGCTTGTTAACTGACTGTCACCTATGTAGATTTTAGAGATTATTTGCAAATAGAGAAGAGTAAAATAAAAACTAAAAATGTGTCTATCACCAATTTAATATGCATTAATTTTTAAGGTAAAAATTAGCATCTTGCTCCTTCTCTCTATTCCCACAGTTCCCACCCTAGTTCAGGTTCATATTACCTCAAACCCAGACTATTGAAATAATATCCTAATTGGTATCCCTGTATCCCATCTCTCCCCTTGTCAATCCATCATCCACACAACTGAAAAATTGATATTTCTAAAGAACATACTAGTCTCCCACTCAAGAATATTCAGTAGCTTTCTTATGCCTCAGTGGCCCTGTTTGGCACTGGAAGCTCTTTGCAATGTAATTCCTACTTATCTTTCTAGACTCAGTTTAAATCGCTTTTTTAAAATATGCATTTATTTTTAAGGTAAAAAAAAAAAAAAACCCCAACAAAAGAAGCCTTTCTTTTATAGTTTAGCAGTGATCCCAGCTAGTTAAGTAATTTTTGTCTATCTCTGATAAGTCATATCAAGTGAGGATTTCAGAATTTTAAGTTCTCAGAGTTAGAAAAGACCTCAAAGGTTATCTAGTCAGTCAAACCTGCAGCAAAGAAGAGTCCCCTCTACAGCAAGCCCTACAAAGGGTCACCCACCCTCTTCCTGAGATATATGCTGAAGGCCTTAGACTGCTAAAAGGCAGAAGCAGTCCACTGACAAGACTATTGACCTCCTGCTAGAAAATAAGTTCCATATCATTATTATTCCAGAAAGCAAATGATAACAATAGCTAACTCATGCATTGTTATTGCACGTACCTGATGCCACACAAGTTTCTTCAAAATCCCAGCAGCAGTTTTTACGGTCTCTACAGCCACTATCACACTGGCAACCCGCCAGTCCTCTGTAGGATTGATCGTAGCATTTGTTTCTACAGCTCCCTGTAAAAAGAAAAGGGACAGAGTAACACTTTATAGGAGCAAAAGAGAATTTCAAGTTCTTTTCTTTCCTTGGCCTCTTATGGCATGATGCCATTATGGCATAATAAATAAAAACAAACTGACAGTTTGAACTGACTCGAATCTCCTAATTACAGGTTATATTTGATTTAATAAAATAAATCTAGTTCAGAAACAATATCTCAGAAAAAAACTGTTAAGTGAATCTTATCTTCCTAGTGATTTTCCATTACAGACTGCAGAATAAGCATCCTCATTGATATGGGAACAGCAAGAATGAACCAAAGGAAAGGCGCCTAAAATCTCCTTTGGTTTCAGTGTCATTCATATGCTATAGCCATACCCTCTCTTTTTCCTGATTTTGTCAGATAATGCCAGGAGAGACACATCAGCTATGTATGAGCAACTTGGACTTAAAAAGCAAATAAGTCCTTTGAGCAAGCAAAATGTAACTTCTACTTGCCCAGTCCATTGAATTGCCCAAGGTTTGTGATTTCCCTTGTTCCATGGATTTTGCAAGGATCCCTTATTTATACTTTATAATAGTGTTCCCTCTGAGTGGGATAGGTTTAGTGAAGACTTCTCAGATTGTAATTCTTCTCCCAGGGGTGAGGTAAGACTGAGAGGCTCAAGGTTACAGTATTTTTAGAACAGAATAATTCCATATAAGGATATGAAACTATGTAGTACATTAGGGTCTCAATGATTGGATACAGTTTACCTAATTCTTCAATGTCTTCATTTCAAAAGGGATTGGTTAGATTTCGTGTCTAGAATGTAAGATCATATTCTCAGCTAATGAGAATAATGGTCAGTGGGGGAGGAGGGACTTGCGTTAGAGTCTATATAAATCACTGCATTTTCTTTGTCTTCGGCCTTCCTACTCCAGGTGAACTGCTGTAGGATTGTCCGGATTCTCGAGAATCGAATAAATCTCTTTTCTGTCATCACTTTGAGAGGCCTCTGAGTAATTGATTTATGTAGGGACCTGAGCCATCCCACACACCTCCTTCTTGGCTACATGCACTGACTTCTAGGGAAAGCCCCTTCTTAGGTTTGATAGAGGCTCTTGGTCTGCTCCTTCCTTCGTATTTCTAACCCATGTTGCCCACCCATTTATCTGAGGTGGACTCCCAAAATACTACCCTATTCCCAAACAAGCAACACAGGGCCTATGAAGCCCTATAATGCTTCAAAATGTTCAAAAAAGACAAAATGGCCATGGTTTTAGCTCCATAAGAAAAATAAATACAATGACCTGGCTAATGTGCAATTAGAGCTATTTGAAAGTACATTTCCATTATATACCAATATGTATGACCCAGGGAAGTATCAATAAAAATTAAAATATGGTCACTATATATGGATTTGGGAAGCATCTGTATAAACAGTAGTAGAGAAACCTCCCAGTTGCCATCTATAGTCATTGAAAATACAGCCCTGCATCTCTCCAACACTAGCATCACTTCCACCAAGGGGAAAAGTGGGGCTAATCACTTACTATTCCTTTCTTCTTCTAAGGATCAGTGAAAGAAAAAGTAGGTTGGCAACAGGTTGGTCTTAAATAAAAGACAGTATGGAGTAGTGGATAGAAGGCTGACCTTGAAGTCAGGATGATCTAGGTTCTGATAATAGTGAGTATGGATAAGTCACTTAATCTCTCAGTGTCCTGGCAACTTTCCAAAATTGGAAGCTACAAGCAGCTCCTAACCTACATTGGAAGGGGGATTTTTCCCATCTGGGAAACTCTCCACACTAATGAAATCACACATCTGAACCCCCTGAAAAAAATGTCAGAGTAAAAATTTAGATTTCATTTGGCAAGCTGGTGAGATGATCAGATCTTGGAATAATAAAGGTTAAGTTAGCTGTAGTATAAAAAATGGACTGAGACTAGAGGGTGGTAAAGCCAACTAGAAGGCTATTGGTATAGTGCAGGGTAAAGTAACATCAAAAATGGCCTATAGTGTAGCAGCAGTGGCAATAAAGAGAAAGGAATAAGTGTAGCAAAATAATTAACAACAACTTCAACTTATAATGTTTTAATATTAGCCAGCAACCCTCCCCCCAACAACCCTGCAGGGTCATGGGAGCTCCTTAGTACTATTCTGTCATCTAAAAGAATGGAAGTTGGGTACCAAACAAAAGCTACCACCCTCTTCAACATAACAGGTCTGTCCCCTGTGCCTGGAATCCTTCTTCTTCATCTCTACTTCCTTCAAGTCCCAGCAAAAACCCCACCTTCTATAAGAAGCCTTTCCTGATCTCCCTTAATACTTCCGACTTCTATCTTAAGATTATCTCCAATTTATTCTGGACAGATCTCACTTGTACATAGTTGTTTGTATGTTGTCTCTCATTAGACCACCAACTCCTCGAGATCAAGGACTTTTCTTGCCTTTTATTTTTTTTCTATGGCCAGTCTGGTGCACAGTAAGTACTTTATAAAGGCTTGTTGACTTGACTATAAAGGCTCGTTGACTTGACTAGAAATGCAGAAATCTTTGATATAGTCAGCTTACATTGATTGAATGTTCTCAAAATATAATAATAATAACAATAACTGGTATTTATATAGCACTTTCAGGATGGCAAAGCACTTTGCGTACAATGATGCATTTCAGACTCATAGCAATCCTGAAGGGCAGATATTTTTGAAGTATCTCTATAACTTCTCATAACATTAGGATTCTGAAAGCCAGATCCCTTGAAGGATAAAAGAGAAAGTCACAGAGATCAGCAAAGGTAAAAACCTCAGAACCAAGCCCTTTGCTTTTAGGGCAAAGAGAAAGGAAGGTAAAGGGAACTCCTGATTAAGGAAGGAAAAGGTCCTCAAGGTAATAAGATACTTTAAAAGTCCCTCCCTCTGTCCCTAGGAAAAGCATTCAATTAACTAGGTCTGTTCCACCAGAGGTTGGGTTCAGACAAAGCCTTGGATTTTTTTTAAGGCCTGTCTTTCCTTTCCCTCTTCCAAGAAAAGGTCTTCAACTAAAGTCAATCCTAGAAGGAGTTAACCATGGTATCCCAGATAAAGGAAAAAGTATAAGCTGCAGGCAGATGACTTAATTTAGTATGTCTCCTGAGGAGAGAGAGTCAAAGTGAAGGAAAGACTGCCACGATCACAGAAAGAGCCCAAGGGCAAAGAAAAAGGCCCCAATTTATTCTAGTCATCTGATTAGGGGAAATCTAGAATTTTAACTCCTGTGGCCTCAACACCACCAATGAGTAAACAAAATAGTAATTATAAAGGCCTTTTCTTGATGCCAGGGAGGCTCAAGACAGAAATCCAGAAGAGAATAACACCCAAAACATCTACAATCTAAACCTCTAAAAAAAAAACAGTTTGCCCACAAGATCAATTAGAATTCCTAGTAATGATATGAATCTTTAGAAAAAGTTTAAAATGATATTAGAAGAAAATATAATTTATAATATATTAGAAGATACCTGGAAAACAGATCAGGTAGTGAATCATTGTACTACTCAAATCTATGACCAAAAACAAAAAAGAAAAGAAGAACCTCAGTGTCATTTTTTCAGGAAATTATTAAAGAAAACTTACCCAAACATATTAGAAAGAGGGCAATATGAAAATTGAAACAATTTAACAATCAGTTCCTTAAAGAAACACTAAAATGACAACCTGGAATGTCTGTCACTGCTAAAATCCAGACCAAAGACAAAATACTGGAAGCAGACAGAAAGAATTCAAATGCTGAGGAACCACAGTCAGAATCACATAAGACTTAGTGGCTACCACTACAGGGGACCAGAGAACATGGAATATGACATTCCGAAAGGTAAAGGTCTACAAAATTGAATATAGTCTTACAAAAGAAAACAAAAAGAATCTTGAATGATATAGAAGACTTTAAACATTCCTAGGATGTGTTTGTGTATGAGAAAAAGAGAGAGAGAGAGAGAGAGAGAGAGAGAAAGTTGAATAGGCCTGCTGAGTAAAGAGAAAAATTTAAAAATACAAATAAACAATCAGAAGAGATTTTATAAGAATGAATGATTACATTCTAAGGAGGGAGGGAGAAAGTGATATAAAAAGTTGCTTCATAAAGAAATTACCTATCAGATCTAAGGACAGAGAAAGAGTTTGAACAAACAGGGGATAGAAAGTATCACAGAAGATAAAATGGATAATTTTGATTACATAAAATTTAAAAATTTTGTACAAATAAAGCCAATAAGCCTAGGAATTGAAGGAAACAAATGGGAGAGAGGGAATCTTCACTTCAAGCTTCTTTGATAAAAGGTTTAATTTTCAAAATAAGGACTTAATTCAAATTTGTAAGAGCCATTTCTCAATTGATAAAGGCTCTAAGGATATGAACAGGAAGTTCTCCAGGGAAGAAATATACACAATCTATAGCCATTTAAAGTACTCCAAATCACCAATGCTTAGAGAAATGGGCATTGCAGCATCTCTGAGTTTCTACCCATCATATTAGAAAAGATGATCAAAAAAAAAAGAAAGAAAGAAAGAAAGGAAAGGAAAGAAAATGGCAAATGTTGGAGGAACTGTGGTAAATCAGATACAGTGATGCATTGTTGGAGTAACTGTGAACTAGTCTAGCCATTCTGGGAAGCAAATTGGAATCATGAAAGAAAAGTTGCTTAACAGTACAAAACTTTTGACCCAGCTATATTACTACTCTTATTTTCAAAGATCATATAAATATACATATGTGTAAATATAAGAGGAAATGGTCCTTAATGTACAAAAATATTTATAGAGGCTTTTCTTTTTGTGGCAAAAACTGAAAACTTCCTTCCTTCTTTCTTTCCTTCCTTCATTTTCATAGGAGCTTTTCTTTTGGTGGCCCAAACTGGAAGCTTCCTTTTTTCCTTTCCTTCTTTCCTCTTTTCTTTTTTTGCCTCCCCCTTCCTTCTTTCGTTCCTTCATTAGTTTCTTCTTCTCTTCCCTCTCTCCCTCCGTTTGTTCCTTCTCTCTTTCTCTTGCTCCTTCCTTCTTTTCTTCTTTCTCTCCCTCCTTCTTTCTTTCTTTCATTCTTCCCTCTTTTCCCTTTCCTCCCACCTTCCTCCTATCCTTCTGTTCGATTCTTTTTTCTTTCTCTCCTTGCTTGCTGTTTTCAGTGGGTGATTGGAAGCGGGGAAAATGCTTGATAATTAGAAATATATAACTTTTTAATAGTCAAGAATAGATCCCTTTGACATTCCATTGAAGTCTTACTTCCAGTATGGCATCAAACCACTGTTGAAAAACGTAATGAAAAATGAGTTTACTAATCACCTCGATTTGCTTGAGGTCCCTTACTACTCAGGAAAAGTCAAAATAACCTGGGAATCAGAATCAGCCAATCAGGAGGCAAAATGAGTGTTGTTCGAGTTTGACATACCTTTGCAGTGTTCACTGGGTGAATCCAGAACACCTCTGCTGTGCCAGCAACCATAGGGCCAGCTCAAACTGATTCTTACTGGCCCTAAAAGGACAGAGCTTACACAAACATCCAGGTTCCAGGTACTCTGCGCTCCTATTCTCCACCCAGTTCCTGGAATTCTCTCCTCTCAGAAAAAAAAAAAAACAACCCTGCAAAACCCCCCAGAAGCTCCCCACGTTCTGCCTCTCTTTGTTGTAAAAAGCATATATAAACCATTCCCTAAAGTCCAGTCTTCAGCGGGGCCCAGACTAGATCTCACTGCTTCTTAGCATTTTCCGGACTGGCCCAATAAGCATTTCATTTTTGCACTTGAACTGCACCTATGTCTATTCAGGCAGATGCAATACCTTAATTAATCATCATTTACAATTTTTTTTTGTCCACTGACTATTGTCCACTGAATCCGCTGAACTGTATTATTGTTGTCTAAGCCACATTTCATTTTTGTACACAAAAACTGAATCATAGGATAACAGATTTAGAAAACTTACAATTATGTAGTTCAAGCCTTTTACAAAGGACAGTCACAAAAGATACTTGAGCAGGTGATGGCAAGTAGCTAGGCAGTAGCTAGGTAGCTAGGTGGATCAGAGGATAGAGCATTGGACCTAGAATTCAGGAAAATCTGAGTTCAAACTCAGCCCCAGATATTTACTAGCTATGTGACCTTGGGCAAGTCACTAAACTTCTGCTTGCCTTAATCCACCAGAGAAGCAAGCCACTACAGTACCTGCAAGAAAACCACACAGACAGTACTGGTGTGCTATGGTCCATGGGGTCACAAAGAGACACGACAGGACAAAAAATATCAACTCTTTTTTTAATTAAGAAATTAAAGTGAAAAACTCCTTTAAGTATATAAAGTTCAAGCTTCCCTTATCATCTCAATAGGCTTCAGTTAGCTGGACCATTATCTGGTATCATAAGAACTGGACCTTATTCAATATAGATTTGGCATTCTTGAGAGTACAAAATGCCGGTAACTAGGCAAATATATTAAAGTTAACACATGAATAATTTCTGAAGATTTACTTCTGGGTTAGCATGAAGAAATACTTGGCTTCTCAACAAATACTAAAACTTGTTTGGCAAGACCAACTTTAAATGAAAATGCAGTCCCTTTTAATATTTAGAATGATGGAAACAATGAGCCAAAGAATTACAATTCATAAGAAGAAACACAGATGTTCAAATAAGGTTTCATTTATTCATTACAAAAACATTTGTTAATTACTTGCTATTTGCTATATGGCACTATGCTATACTGGGAACTATAAATGTAAGTCAGACACAGACTTTGTCCTCTTACATAAATATAATTCAAATCAGAAAATTACATAAGTATATATGAGGTCTAAGAAGTGTTTTGAGATGATGGAATGGAGGGTTGGAAGATATCATGAGATCATTTTATCCAGAGATTCTTAACCTGAGGTTCGTAGACTGATAAGATTCAAATAAGTCTGTGAACTTGGATGAGGAATAAAAAAATACACCTTTATTTTCACTAACATCTCACTGAAATTTAGCATTTCCTTCAATTATTCAAAAACATTCTGAGACGGGTCCATAGGCTTCACTAGACTCCCCAATGACTTCAAAAAGGTTGATAACCTCTGGTCTAATCCAACCTCCTCATTTTACAAGTGTAGAAAGTAAGGCCAAAAAGGTGAAGAGTCTTGGCCAAGGTCATTCATGATTCTACGTAGGTTTCTTTACAATGTTATTACTATGAGACTGTACATAAATAACAACGTTTCCCATCCCAACCCCCTAAATATGAATTGTAGTATGTTGGTCTTTCCTTGTGTATAGATATATTTGGGGAAAATGACTTGGCAAAACGTATCATAATGATTGAACCATCATAATGGCGCTCTGTTGGAAAAAGATAAATCTCTGAATGCTTCATGGTCAAAATGAGAGTCAAATAAGGTCAGACTATCACATTAACATTTTTTCCATTATTTCTGTTCATAACATTGAAGGTGGCAAGCTTCCAGTTAAGTAATCTAACAGCAAGTCAACAGGAAAACAAAACTGAACATAAGAATAAAGCTTTATTGCTCCCATGGTGTTATAACCTATCATGTGTCATGAAACTGGCCTTTGTATCAATATCATGTGTAAACACATCTGCACTAAATATCCAAAAAGACATAAATTTGTAAAGCTGCTTCACCTTAGAAAAAGAAAAATCATCTATTAGAGCAAACAACAACAACAACAAAAAAAAACAGGCAGGGAAAGCTGGAGAATTTCATTCTTTTGGCATTTCACAGTTTAACAGCCATATTTTAAAACAAAAGCAAATGAACTAATCTGCATAGATTAGTCCCTGATCCTTCCATCTACAAGTATCTCATCTACTAGTAAGTATAAGTGTGGCAGAATATTAAAATGTTTGTCATGAACCCCACTATGTTATTTCCACACAGCACGTCTGGGAAGAATTTATCTTTGTCTTAGAACCATAGTCACATAATGATGCTACTTAAAATTATTTGTAATTCTCACCCTCTAAGGTCCAAAGTTGGTCCAGAATCCATATTCAAATGCTTTATTTCATTTCTGTGTTGTGCTCCACATCAGACTGCTCTCTCTGGTACTAATCATTTTCACTAGTTCAGGGTCATTCCACAAGGTCTGAAGCTGTTTCTCTACCATTTTTCCATCTTTGTAAGAGGCAACATGGCATAGTGGTTGGAGAACTAGCCTAGGAGCCAGGAAACGCTGAGTTCAAATTCTATCTTTACATAAAATGGCTGTGTTGACTATCCGCAAGTCATTTACTCTCAACACTCTAGGCAACTTGAAGGCTACAAATAATAGAGAAAATGCCAGTCTGCATCAGTGAAGGCAATTTCTTCATCGAGGAGCTCCCTACGTGAATGAAATCACAAGTCTAGTTTTAACCCTCACAATTCAGATATTTGGATATTTCTATAGTCATCCATTCTCTGCTGAGAGTCCATCCTCTTAATAGCTGTTCTATGCTCTGAATATGCCCAATCTTATATGCTCTCAAAAGTTAAACAGTGACACTGTAGGCTTTTCTTTTTAGGGCAGGAAACTGTAGTATGGCAGAAAGAGAACTGGATTTAGTATCAGAGAACCTAGGTTCAAATCCTGTCTGCTCTTGTGTGATCCTGGGCAAATCATTGAACCTTTATGCGCCAGCTCCAGATCCTCACCCATAAACTAAGAAGGCTGGACTAGATGTCACTTAATGTCCTTTTTAACTCAAAATCTATGATCCTATATGCCAAGAAAACCCTGAAATGTGGTCACGATGAGTCATACATGACTGAAAAACAACTGAGCAATATGCTATGATCTAGCAGAATTAATGTTGCAATGAATATTATTAGACCAGCCAACTCCTCTGTAAGCTAAAATTTGGTCCTACCACATTCAGGAAAAGTCATGGACCACAATGATGAAAAAAGTTTAAGAAACCATATGTGATAGACCAATGAAAAGATAAAGTAACATATAAACCTTTATTGGAAATGTCCTGTTGGTGCTACACTTCCTTTATGAATCTTCCAAAGACAATGATAGTCCCATCAAATTAGTTTTCCATTCCCTTACTGATCACTGAATGGTGGTGACCTAGGAATCCAAAAGCTTTGAAAAGTTGATGCTTTTCCTACCTACATCCGGACAGAGAGTGATGGACTCAAGACGTCACATGAGACATTCATTTTTAGACATGGCCAACATAAAAGATTGCTTTGCTTGACTATGTATTTTTGTTACAAGGATTATCTTTTTCTTTTTTTGTTACTGTTCAGATGTGGAGGGGAGAGTGATACGAGAGGGAGAAAGAAAGTTACTACTTATTAATTGAAAACCAGTAAAATTAAATGTTAAAAAAGAACATTTTATGCTTTGTGTTGACAGTTTAGATCTTTTATCTCTTCTTACCACTAACTCATAGCTTCCCTCTCTTCTTTTAAAATGCAAATCAGACATCCTTTTCTGCACAAAGTCTTTCCTGATACAGGTCTAACAATTGCAAATGCCCTCCTTCCCAAACTATTTAACTGCTTTGTATATGTATATATTCATGTAAGTTTTGATTAACTTCATCCTTTGTTTTCAGAGGACTGATGACATCAAGATGCTGTAGTAAAATAGTGGATGATATACATGTGAGGACTTGTATGTGATCTGGATTTAAGTGAGGCAGATTTGCTCCAAGTCATCTCTTCCAGAGTGACCCAGGATGCACACCTTGATATCTTTGACATCTGACCGAGCTCTAACTACTCTATAGCACCCGCTTCAGCCTCCTCCATGGTCAATAGAATAAATTGTTCTCATCTGTCCATTCCACCAGGGGAAATCTTCACATGCTTGAGGCAGAGATTGCCATAATTCACCGATGGTGTTGAGGTCTGTCAGTTACCCTCAACCTGATTTAATCTGTCACCTGAGATGGTTTTACCCGGGTGTGTCTACTTCCTTGGTATAGCATCTTGGAACCATTGGTGAGAGTTGGGTGACAGGTGGACATCAAGGGTAGATTCCAGTGTAAAAGATTAACTAATAAGGTCAAATCTATCAAGCTGGCTTTCCACTGAATGGCCCAAGCCTCCATGACTCATCATTTAGATTTTCAAGGCTTAGAATGAGTGTAAATAGCAATTGTTTCCTGTAGGGGCCAAAAAACTTTGAGGGTCTTCCTCTCCTAAACTGATATCTTTGGGATGGTAAATTGGGCATCTTTTGTCTCAATTTTTTCCTAGCTTAAGTCATTGAATGGATGTGACTTTGGGGGGAAAAAGGCCTGGGAAAGATCTTAATTTAGAAAGGCCAAGATCACCTACTGCATCCTGAGTCATCCTCTAAACCTTTGTCTTGCCTCTGGACTCTGTTGACTGTGGAGAAATCTCTGCTTCACTCAAATACAATTTCTGTGCAAGTCAAGACATCATACTTGTGATATCATTGGTCCTCTTTGAGAATGAAGAATGAACAAGCTATTAAAGGAATAACGCATCCCTTCAATAAATATAGGTTAGACTATTAGACCTGTAAGCCATTGCAGTTCAAAGACCCTCTGAATTTATGACATAATTAACCATTTGCTCCTTGAAATTCTGCGATGAGATGGAACTTCTAAATGGACAATTCATTGATTTATCTTTTCATTTTGAATCTCTGTATATGTATTTACGAAAGGGGACTGCCCCCTTGTAATTTGTCAATGCATTCGTCAATTTTACTCCCTTCTCATAGTCATATAAAGAGGAGATAGATGAAGGGAAGAATTCATAGAGGAAAGAAAGTGAGGAGGTATTCACTAGATTTAGGAAACAGAAATTTTAATAAAGAGAAAAAGGGGGAGTTTGTGGGAAAAAAGGAAGTTCTGTTTCCACAGAGTCCTGTGACTTAGCATGGTCAGGTTAGAGGTCAGAAACTAATATGCAGGCTCAATGAGCTGTGTGAGAAAAGCCTATCAGAGAGGAGAACATAAAGTCACATGGCCAAGGGACAGTGTCGTGGGAGATCTAAAGTTTGGAAAACAGTATAAGAAGCCCCATCTTTCTGAACGTGTTGCAGCAGTCCTATAACCTTTCTGGGGAGGCTACCCATCCATGGATGTAAAGATTAATAAAGGCTTTCCTGATTTCACAACAGGTATTGTTCTTTGTTTAAGGTGAGCATGTTTCTCACAGTTGGGGGCTTGTTAGACGGGCTTGTTTTCCTAACATTTAATAAACTTTGTTTTACTTTGGCTGGAAAAAAAGAAGAAATTCTCTCTGTCCTTGGCTTCTATGACACTTCATATTTCTGGTTCTCCTACTTGTGATTGCATTTGAGATATTGCAATTGTGATTTCTCTTTACCTCTAATGGCTCCTAATCCTGCTCCCACATAGTTTTCATTTAAGATCCTGTTCTCCACTATCTCTTTTCTCAACATTCTTCCTTAGAGAATAAATTCACTCTTAAGACTTCAATTGTCATCTTTGTGCTGACAGCTCTCAAGTAGAGTACAGTGATATAGAGAACTGAATCTGAAGTTCAAGGACCAAGATCTGAATCTGTTTTTTTACTTACTACCTGGAGTCAAGTCATTTCACTTTTTCAGGTCCATATGGGTTTAGAAGGAATGGCATCTAAAGTTCTTTCCACCATAAAGTCTGCAGCAATATGCTGCAGTCTACATCTACCCACCATCCATTTTTCCATTGCCCTTCGGGTCACTTGAATTTTGATTTTTCAGAAGTTGATATTTTCTACAATTTGAAGCCATCTGATATTATTGGAAGAATTCTGATGTGAAAAAGAGAGATAACTGGGGTCATTAAAAACCACTGCAATATTTCCCCAATGCAATCCAGCCTGCTCTCTCTTCTGTTTAGTTCAGCTTGTTGTCCATTATTAGATTCAGTCTAAGAGATATGTACTAACAGATCAGCTATATAGGTTGTCCATCCATTTGCATGTCATAAATTAGACTAGTGATCTCCAACCTTTTTTTGATTGTTCATCCCATCACTAAAATTTTTTTGAACAATATATCTTTAGCATATGTATTGTGTTCACCCTTCATTTCTGAAGAGGACCAAAACAATTTATGTATACTTATTTATAAATTAGAAGGAGTTTGACTAAGAAAGGGAAGAGAGAACTTGAGGAAATGACAGGGTCTACTGAATTTTTTTTTTTTTTTTAATATAGAAGAGAGTTGTAATGAAATATGAGAAGATCATCATCTCAAGTACCACTTAAAGGCACTTAGGAGACAATGAGATTCAAGTAGGCTGGTCAAAGAAATACTGAAACTAAATTCAGCCCTCCAGTGAACAATGGAAAAGATAACTCTCCTGGGGCATCCTCCTTAAGTAGAGGGCAAGTGAGGGGCATCCCCTCTTACTCAGATATTTCCCTTCCTGGAATTTCTTCCTTATGGAAAGGCATACCCCTTAAGCTGGGGTCTCCCTTTAGCTTCATCTCCAGACAAGGACAAAGGAGCCTGGTTGGTGTGTTGTATTAACCCCCAAAAATGCCTTTACTGATTTGAAAATAGCCTGGGCAAATTCTTTCCAGACAACTTGGCACCCAAACATTTTGGGGTGCTCCTGAACCTCATCACTTAGTTATGTTTGAAGGCAATAAGGAAGGAAACAGTTGAGGAAAAGGTTGAAGATTGTAGAGAAAAGGGATGATTCAGGAGAGGAACCATTTTCATAGCAAGTGCTTCTGATTAAAGGCTTCATTTCTCAAATATATAGAGAACTGATTCAAAATTTATAAAAATGCAAGTCATTCCCCAGTTGATAAATATTGATAAACCATTTTTCACTTTATTTTTTAATGGGATTTTTTCACCCTTTGGGTCTATGTCTTCTTTACAAGATGACCATGTTATGATAATACCATGATAATATGTTTTGCATGATTGAACATACATAATATATACCAAATTGCTTACCATCTGAGAGAGAAGGGAGGTTAGGAAAGGAGAGAGAAAATCTGGAACTCCAATTTTTTTTAAAATCAATGTTCAAAATTATTTTTACATGTAACTTGGGAAAAAATAAAATATCATTTAAAAAAGAATTGAAGCCACCTATCTATCATGAGCTCCCTCCCATATCTACACTTCCAATTTTCTCTACCTCATCCCCTTTGCTGTAGTCTCAGGGTATGAGATGGACGTTTTCCTTACAAATACCAATCATTCTATTTATGCCCTTGATCCCATCCTGCTTCTCCAGGTTAATTATATCTTCTCTCTCATGAATTTTCAATTTCTCCTTCCCAGTGGCTTCCTCTCCTTTGCTTGTGAATATATCTCCAGATCTCCCACTCATTAAAATCCCTTCACTTGATCATATAATCCCATATCCCTCTTCCCTTTCACAGGCAAATTTAATCTATACTCATTACCACCACTTAGTCAATAAGCTTATTAAGTGTTCCTTATGTGTCAGACACTATGCTAAGTCCTGGGGAGAAGCAAAGCAAAAAAACAAAAATGAAAAACCAGAACAGCCACTGTCCTTGAGAAACTCACATTCCAATGGAGAAGACAACATGAAAACAAGCATGTACAAATAAGACACGTGCAGAGTAAATGAGCAGTAATGTCAGAAGGAAGGCACTAGTATTAAAGAGGCACCAGGAAAGATTTGGCCTGGATAAGTAGATCTGAAAAGGAAGTGAGAATTGGAGAGATTCAATAGCACGGAGAGAATGTAGAACAAAGTGAGAGGTTCTAAGTCAAGAGAGAAAGATGGAATGATAAGAGAGTATGATCAGATAAAGAAATTCAGGAGTTCATGAACATGGAAGTGGAACACTTGTAGGTGACAGCAAGATCCAGAGTTCCATACCTATATAGCTGAAGTGAGGTGAAGGAATAGATCTGAGAAATGGGTAAACTGAGGAACTGGCATTTAGAGTGTTTGAGGAAGTATGTTAAAGTCATATCCAGCCCTAATCTTTTACTTAAACGTCTATACAATTTTACCAATTGCCTACATGAAACTAGATAATCCATTGGTATATCAAACTCAATGTGTCTAAAACAGAAATCCTCCTTTTCTTTTGAGCGCACCACCATTCTGGTCACCCAATTATCCTATGATTCAATGATTTTCACCCATCATATCTAGTCACCTGCCATGAAAATCCTGGCAATATAGGGAAAAGAGCATTGACTCTTAAACTTATTACTTATATAACCCTGGACTTCATTGTCCTCATCTGTAAAAAGAGAAGATTGAACTAGATGGAATCTCTTGAATCACTATTTCTTTTTAGAATACTCCATGAAAATTTAACTTGTTAATTTACAGAAAATACGGTTTTACTGTGAGATTCCTCAGATGCCCTTGGAGCTTGAAAACACTGTATGAAAGAGATCCCTGAAAGATTCGGACCATACCTTGCTCTGATCGCCTTAATCCAAGTCCCAGGCCTAGGCCAAGTGATACAACCACCAACAAAATACAAAGAACCTGTTACAGAAAAAAAGCAAATTTTAAAAAGGAATAAATCAAAGATTTTAATCTATGCATCAGCCTTCTCACATCAGTATGATTGACTGAATATCTACAACATACTAGTTAATCATTGCAGTATTTCTGTTTTTGTTGAGTCATTTCAGTTCTGTCCAACTCTTTGTACCCCTATTTGGGGTTTTCTTGACAAAGATTCTGGAGTGGTTTGCCATTTCCTTCTCCAGCTCATTTTACAGATGAGGAAACTGAAAGAAACAGTTAAGGATTTTCCCAGGGTTGCACAGCCAGGAAGTGTCTAAGGCCAAATTTGAACTCCGAAAGATGAGTCTTCCTGATTTCAGGCCTGGCACTCAATCCATTGTGCCACCTCACTGCCCTACTCCAGTTTACAATTTGATTAATTCACAAGTTAACAAATATTCATTTTATTTACTTTTATCTTCCTCATATAACTGAAAGAAATATGGCATAACAGAAAGGGGAATCACAGGATACATATATCTGGACCCTGGTTTATCTTATCTGTCAAATGAGGGAGTGAGACTAGATGACCTCTGAGGTCCCTTCCCACTTTAAATTTCTGATCCTATCTGTGAAAAATAGCTTCTTTGTGCAATGTACAAATACCCTAAACAAATAGATCCAAGTTGTAATTCACTACAACAAAACCAAGGGGGGAGCTATGACAAAGTTGCTTACTTTACCTTGTAGTCACGGAGCCCCTCACACAGTGGGTGCTTAGTACATTTAGTTTTGAAAACATAAGCATAGTTCATTGTTGGGTAATGAAATTTGTACTTCCCATATCATCAGCCTGGCTCATTAGTTACTGTAAGACTGACCCACCATTGAGCCTAAGGAAGATAAATGACTTTATTCAAAACAATGTTTGACTAGAGGCATTAAGATATAATGGTATTAAGAAGATACCCTGGTATGATCGAAAAATGAAACTGCTTAATTCCTTTCCCCTTCTAGTGTCTTCTCTGTTGTATGAAAGAGGTTATTTGTCAATCAATTAAAAAGAAATCATCTCGGACTCCCGTCTGCTTACCAGAGCAGATAAATTAAGATACTGAAGGACTGTCTGGCCTACAAATAATTCACCAGCAAGATCTGGTTTATTGCTCATATTCAAAGTAATCATTCTGGCTAATTCAGTAGCCTTCCAAAAATAGCCTCTTCATATCAAAGCAGCTGACAAAGGTTTCTCTTTTCCTGGACTTAATGGCATCATAAAAACATAGCACAGAGATCATTTATCTCTTCTCTGTACTCTACCTAATCCAACACATCTAATAATTAAGGAATGAGAGGGACTAGGAGATATCTTTAATCATAAAGGCTACATATAGAATAATACAAATGTGCCATTTACATGAACAGGAAGAACCTGTTTCTATTGTCCATTGTCAAAAGAAGAGGAAGTTATAAAGCCCACCTTCTTAAAAGAAAACATAGTTATCCCGAAGGTTTATTCAGAGACTCTTCTCATTTTAAAGCTTGACATAAAAAGTAAGAGAACAATATACAATTGAAAAGGGGAAACAAAAATATGTTATTTAAGGTACACATGACAATTCAAGCATTTTAACGGGAATAGAAACTGCATGGTGTAATGAATAGAGCACTGATCTTGGGGTCAGGAAGACCTAGGCTCAAATCCCTCATCAAATACGTGTTATCTGCATGACCCAGGAAAGTCACTAACTACTATGTGCTTCAGACAACTCCTTTGGACATACCTACTAATTCATAGACAGGTTGCAATCTGTTTTGCCAAAGGAAGTTTCCTGGGAGGTCCCCATTTGGATCCTAGAAATAACCAGATCTTTCCTGTTTTAGTAAAGTTTTGTCATTCGAAAGTGAAAATGCCTCAAATTTATATGTTAAATTTTAAAATAAGGTGAAATATCAACAAGCAATCTACATCTTATATGATGACACTGAACCACTTGAACACAATAACTTTCTTGCATTCATTGCTAGACTGCTTGATATGTTTTTCTATTTCAGTTGGTAAATTTTAAAAATAATACTGAAATGACAAGTCTGTACTGTAGAGGTTTGATCAAGGGATATGGTCAACTTGATGAGTTAATAGGGAGGTGAGTTTTTGATCAGAATTTTTTATTATATCTTCCTATAGAGAATAGGGACATATTCCTTGGTATGTCCCTTGGTTTCAGTGACTTTGGATGAATTATTGTGAGAGTTCAAACAAAGATTAACAGCCATGGAAGCTTATCCATTGGGTAAGGGAACTACTCTGAAGCAATCATAAAAATCTGCAATCTTAAAAAGCGATTTAAGGTTTATAAAGTGCTTTGTAAACATTATTTCATCTGAGCTTTGCAAAAAAATACTGAGAGACAGGTACTACAAATTTTATTATTCTTCTTTTATGGATAAGATAACTGAGGCACAGAGAGATCAAAGGACAGGCCCATGCTGTTAAGCCCAAGTGTCAGAGGTAGGTTCTGAATGTAGACTTTATCTTTTGTCCAAATATCTTAATCCTTTCCTTTCACTTGAGCAGTTGCAAGAACTCCTGTTTCTACTACCATAGAAAGAAATTATGTGTTTAATTTCCTTCCTATATTCAATTAATTCCATACCAGGGGCAGTTAGTGAATCTTTAATTATTATAGTTAATATATATTTACAAGGCAGTTATGTGGCACAATTGATAGAATACCAAGCCTGTAGTCAGGAAGATGACTCCCTGAGTTCAAATCTGGCCTCAGACAGGCTGGGTGACCCTGGGCAAGTCACTTAACCCTGTTTGCCTCAGTTCCTTATCTGAAAAATGAGCTGGAGAAAACCACTACCATCTCTGCCAAGAAAACCTCAAATGGGGTCACAAAGGGTGAAAAAGGACTAAAAAAACGACTAAACAACATATGATTTGTTTAACAACATATTGTTTGTTTATTTGTTGTAAACATACATACGATTGTCCATGTAAAATACCTGAAATGAGATTTAAGCTTAAAGACAGAAAGGTAGAAATATAGATTTCATATTATGACAGAAATACAAAATTTAACATTAAAAAGCAACCTTTCGCAACCAGAAAATTAGTAGATAACAAAAGATGAGAATAGACATTGTGGAGGGATTATGGAAAGACAAGAATATTATATTGTTGGCAGAGCTGTGAATTGGTATAATTGCTCTTAAAAGCAATTTGAAATTATGCAAAGAAAGTCACCAAAATGGCTTTACCCTTTGACCCAGAAATGGTATTGCTAGGTATGTACCCCAAAATGATCAGTGCTGAAAAGTCCCATATACACCAAACTATTTTAGCAGTACTTTCTGTAGAAAGTACCAGGAAAAAAAGAGTAGATACTTATTGATAGGGGAATAGCTCAACAAACTGTGACACATTAATGTAATAGAACATTACTATACCATAAGAAACACTGAACATGATATATACAGAGAAGCATGAAAAGACATATAAATTGATGGAAAATAAAGATAACAGAACCAGGAAAATAATATACACAATAAGTATGACAATGTAAATAATAAAAGCAGCAACAGCCAAAAACACAAAATTGCACACTGAAACACTGAAGAGCAACCTTGGACCCCAAACAAATATTAAAACAATATATTAATATTGAGTATTAGGAGAACCTGGGGTTTTTAAGAACCTAAGAAAGTTGATGTTAGGAGAGAAGGCGGGGTTTTCAATAATAAGCAGTTTGAACCAAGATAGATAAACAGTATCTGTCAATTTTCTGAGAATTGCTTGCTCACTAAACCTCAATCTTAATGATCATAAAGATCAGAAATACCCACCAATTTATGCCAAAGAGCTGGACCTTATGGTCACAGTATGAAGAAATGGCTTTGGCAGGATAGTAGCACAAAGACTAAAAGAAGGGGAGATGGGTTGGGATAGACGCTTTAAAAGCTCTCAGCCAAGGGATTTCTCTGCCTTTGGACAATGCATATCCTAAGGAAAAGGTCAGGAGTGAGTCATGGATAAAAGAGAGACATCTTGTATGTTCTATTGAATGTATATTTATGTTTGTAAAGCCATCTGATAAATACAAGTGAGCTAGGCTTGGATTGAGCAGGATCCACTCCTTAGATGAGCTACATACTAAGCAAAATGCATGATTACTACACAGGTTCTTAATCTTTTTTTGTGTGTGCATCATAGACCCTTTGGGCATTCTGCTGAAGCCCATGGACCCCTTCTCCAGACAATTTTAAAAATTCTTTCAATAAAATATATAGGATTACAAAGGAATTCAATTATATCAAAATACAGTTATCAAAACAAACAAGTACATAATAAACTCCTCAGAAAGTCACCTGGAGAGAGCTGCTCGGAGCATTGAGGGGATGTCATCGACAAGTCTTAACTTCAAAACTTCTTAACAACATTTAAGGCCTGCCTGCCCTCTATCCAACACTGCCTCTCATGTAGGACATTAAAAGTATTTTTAAAATACTATGCCAGACACACCTAATATCTTTCAAAGAAGTTAAAAAATAAAGGACAAAGAAACTACACAGTATTGTCTCATTCAATTACAGGGTATCCAGGAACTAAGAACTCTAGCCAATTCAGCATGTACTCACCGTGACCTCTGGCTCCTTCCAGAAAAGGATCAGCTACAAGGAAGAGCAGAGAAATGGGAAGAACTCTGGACTGGAGTTCTACGGGAGCTAATTTTGAGTTTCTGTTCTATCACTAAACAGTTGCATGATCCAGAGCTTAGCACAGAGCCTGACAGAGAGCAGCACTTAATACATGTTTATTAAATGAATGAATCTTGAACAAGTCACTTAACCTCTATGGTTCTCAGTTTCTTCACTTGTAAGGTGAGAGAATTATCATAAATGATCTCTAACATAATCTAATACTGCTTTCTTTTGCTTAACTATACTTATTGGTTACAAGGGATATGTAGGTGACTGGAAGAAGTCAATGGGTAGTGAAAGTGATACTAAAAAAAAGAAAGATCATTGGTGAAGCATTAAAAAATACACAGAAGAGGGAAGAAGGAAGGGACACAAAAGCTGGACAGTTTTATTACTATATATTAAGTTTAATATGTATAAAAAATGTATATAACAGAAGTTGACTGTTTCTTTTCTGTTTTTGTTTATTGAAATGTTAATATTTGTTATGGTTATAATAAAAAAACAAACTTTAAAAAATTAATTCTATGACCTAATCCCAAAGATGTAGGCAATCTCAAGAAGAAAGATTTATCCCAATCTGGCCCTGATGTATATTCTGATTGGCTCCCTGGAAATCTACGGCCACCTAGAATACTAGGTTTTCTTGGAACCATTACAAAATTAGGTGGAGGATGATAAAGAAAAGGAGAAGAGAGAAGAGTAGGAGATAACTCACATGTATCAAGTTTAATAGAAAAGTGTGATAATAATATGGGATTTGGAACTAGAGAACAGACTTGGCTGCAAATCCAAACTGCCACTTACTACTAGCTGTGATCTTAGGAAAATCATTTAATCTCTCTGAGTTTCAGTTTCCTGATCTACAAAATTAGGGGTTTGGTTTAGAGGAACCCTAGGTTCCCTTCTAGTTGTAAATCTGTGATCTAAATGTATGATCAAAGTGCTTTACATAAAAAGGTAGCTGTGTGGTATAGTATATAGGACACTGGACTTCAAGTATGAAAGACCTGAGTTCAAATCTTGCTTCAGACACTTACTAGCTGTGTGACCCTGGGCAAGTCACTTAACCTTTCTATGTCTCATTTCCTTATCTACAAAATGAAAAGACTCCTAAGACTCCTTTCAACTCTAAAACGATAATCCTATGATCCCATTTGAACTGCTGACACATTCATGGGATTTCTAATTCTCTACACTAAGTGCAGATTCCAAATGGGTTCACTAGGACAGAACACTATTATGTCAGGGACTTGATAGAGTGGATGGCTGTAGAATTGGTCAGCATTTTCATGAGCAACAAACACTTGGGAATTTGCAGCAGATTTCTGAGGGACTTTAACCACACTCTACGTTTATTTTTCTGCCCAGGAGGAAATTACAGTGAAAAGTGATAGTTAGCTGAGTATCTTCAGGAGATATTGAAACAGAATATTCTATGACATTAATATAGCTTTTAATAGACATCAAACTTGAACATAGAATAGGAGTAAAAATAGTGAGACCACATAACTCTGAATAAGAATCCAGAGTTTCCATCATCTGAGGCTTATACATTTAAGAATCTGGTTAAGGGAACTGGAAAAGTTTCAGAGGAAAATAATAAATAGAATGAAAAATTAATAGCCTTGAGGCACAGGGATTACTCCCTTTGAGGATAAAAAAATAAGAGGGTTGCTTTCAGCAATTTCAGAAAAGGCTGTTAGGCAGAAGAAAATGACATTTTTCATCTCCTTTGAGAATGAAATATTTGGGTGTGCATGTCTCCCTGCTGTCTATTATTAGACCCCATCTTAGAAAAAGAGAAGCAATAACAGGTCCCTTAGGTGGCAGAGCTGCTGCTAAATTTTCAGGTGAGCCAAAGGAGAATTTGGGAACAAGCCCCAAGAGGCTGGAGTTAGCTGGACAGCAATAAATTTTACTCTACTGGGAAGATAAGGGAAGGGAGTGGGATATAGTCAGGGAAATATAATAGAATTCCCATGTTTCAAAAAGGTGAGATCAAGATAGGGATTGCACATCCACTGGTTAGGAATTGACCTAATCTAATCTGACTAAAATTTTTCCTACATAGATGACATATATAATAATAATTTTAAATGGAGTCTTATGGGTCTTGCTTGCCATAGATTCTGCAGAAAGACTGGAAGAGTGTTTACTTCTAACGGGAAAGTCTCCAAAGCAGACTTTTAAAGCACTTTGCCTCCCAAATTCCAGTGAATGAATCATCAAGATTTTGCATCATGATTTACATTCTGAACTCTAAAGCAAGAATTCTGAGTTTCTTGGTTAATTATAAAATAAGCAAATCTGTAGTTCTTTTCAGTTTATTCTTTGAAACATCCCTGGCATTTGAAGATCGGATCAAGTATGTTCTTTGCCAATGCGTCTAGGTTAAAGAAACACTCTCTTCAAGCTTTCTGGAATCTCTGTCTAGATATAGTTACATTGGAATCTGTTCCTAACCCACCTTTTTGAAACCTATTTGTAAAATGTTGCTAAAAGAACTAAGACACATTTCAGTTGTTGCAAAGAATAATACTGAGGCATTTTTCAGATAAGTAAATGACGAGTAATGGCAGAGAAAAAAGCAACACGAAATCCTGAAAAGTAAGTTGAGCTCTGAGTAAAGGAGAAACTAATAATTGTCCTGGAGATGAGAGATATAATAAAGCATAGCTCTTCCTTGACAACAGAGAGATAGGGAACTACTTCTATAGAATGTGCTATGTGAAGCTACTGTATTAGATCATAAATCTAGAGCTAGAAGAAGACACGTCAGAGACTTCCTAGTCCAATTCCCCTCATTTTACAGATGAGAGAACTGAGGCTCAAAGAAGTTAATTGATTCACCCAAAGTCTCAGAGATAGGAAGTATCTGAAGAGATCTGAACCCAGAACCTCTGATGCCAGAGCCAGTGCTCTTTCCAGTGTACCAGACTAATATTTTGCTTAGTTGTTGTTTATTTGGGGAAGAAAGAAGCCCAGAGGATTTGGCCACAAGGTAGGATTCAGTCCAGAACATGAATTGAATCTAATTGAGTCTGTGAATAAGAAATGACTGTAGTGAAAAGGTCTAAACATTTTAAAAAGTTCAAATAAAGTGAACAAATATGCCAATATCCACAACAAATCATATACATGCAATTCATCATCACAGCAAAGAATCAATATAAAATCCTGAAACTTTTGGTGCTACTTACCACAGAAAGTATTTTATATCTCTTAAGAGTGCTTCTTTTCACATAGTCTTCATTTTCTAAACTCATCATTGATTCCACCATTATTCTGCTTTGTTTTGAGAGTAGTCGGTAGCTGCGACTCTTTCCCTCTGTTGGCTAACAAGGCAGATCAAGGGCATCAGCTTGTGAAGATCTGGGAAGGACTGAGGCTCTACAGTGATTGGGCAATCTAAAAGTTTTTTTAAAAAAGCAATTACACATGACTGTAAAAAGATAAGAGTCCAGTTGTAATGTACTGTAGATAGCCACATCGTGTGTACAGTAACCAGATGTAACTACATTCTGTTCTACATGTGCTGCTCTCTTAAGAATGAAATAGCTTAAATTACACTTGCTTCAGTATTTTCTATTATCCTCAAACCTAAAATGCAGCAAAAACAATGATGATAATTATCTTCATTTCCTTCAAATCAGCAACAGTCGTGGGACAGAAGTAATCTACTAAAGTCAATTTGCTTGTGAAGGGAAATATTGTCTCTTAAATGAAGAAAATTATTAAATTTAGGAAGTATGCATTGCTCTGGAAACCTCAAGAGGTCTTCTAGTCTAGGCTCCTAATCAGTCACAAACAAGAGTCTGTGTTGCTCTTTAAAATAAATAACAATTTCTAACCTGAGAATTCAGCGTCTCATATAACACCCAATCAGGAAGTCTTCAAATTTCAGTCTAAATCCCTAAGGCTATTACAAACATTCACTCTTTTAAGAATATGCACATTAATAACTGTTTTCCTTTATGACTTGTGACCTTTATTCCTATCCTTGGTTCCCCATTTCCCCTAGGAATGCCAATTCCCCAGGATATTATTTACTGCCCTTATTTCTCATCCAGATCATTCCATCTCCAGCATCCTTTCCGTACCCTTCACACAGGCTGTGCCTCTTTTCTCAAATTCACCCCCTCTTTACCTTTTCCTTCTCTGACAATCCCTAGTTTCTTTCCAAGTTCAGTTCAAATGCCACCTTCTACCAGAAGTCTTTTCAATTCTCTGATTGTTGGTGCCTAACCCCACCTAGAATCCTATTTAACAGCATGGGGCAAAGCTTTGGACTAAGATAAGGACACCTGCCTATGAAGGATCCAGGAAACCTGTTCTGTAGGGTGGAGCCAGGTAGAGACAATGCTTTGTCCCTTGGACCTCTTTCTCTTTTTTTCTTATTTTTTTTTTCTCCTACACAGGTGATTAAGAGAAACTTGGAATTTTCCAACTTTGCTTCCTTCTAAATCCTACGCTATTTGATAACTATCAAGCAAATAATTTTTCCTGGGTTTGGATAACCTAGTCTACAGAAATCAAGATTTGAGAAATGTTTCAAACAGCCACCCTAAACTAAAAGGAGATTTTTTTGATCCCCTTACCAGGAAGAGTCATAGAGAAAAAAGATTGAGGTCTGAACAACACTAGCTAGATGAAACTACTTTGCTTTTTGTTCTAAAGAGCTTGGAGAGGGACCAGAACCAAGATGGCAGAGTAGAAAGATGCACATACACTAGCTCTTCCCCCACAGCCCATAAAATACCTGTAAAAAAATGACTCTAAACAAATTCTAGAGCAGCAGAGTCCATAGATTGATGGAGTGAAAGAGACTCCCAGCCCAAGGTAACCTGGAAGGCCAACAGGAAAGGTCCATCACACGGAGTGCAGCCCAGCCTTGGCCACACAGCATCGAGAGGAACAGGTCCAGAACAGGTCTCAGGGTGGGATCCTTAGCAGCAGCTGCAGTTCTCAGATCCCCCAACCCACAAACGTCAAAGGCAGCTTCAAAGGTCAGTGAGAAAGCTTTTTCACCTTGGAGACAAGGGAGAAGGGTGCTTCCCTAGCCCCAGTCCCAGGCCATGGCAGAGGTAGCAGCAGCAGCAGGGACAGCAGCAGCATCCATTTGTGGAGGCCTCAGCTTAAAGCCCCTGGGAGAATTGCACAGCTGATCTGAATTCCAGCCCTGAGTGGCAGCCTTGCCCTCTGCCTAAAGCCCCTGGGGGAATTGAGCCACTGATCTGAATCTCAGGTAGGAGCCCTGCCTGAGAGTGAGGAGGAGTGCTGGCATGGCTGGCAGAGCTGGAGGTGGTCATGGAGAGGGAATTCTACTATTCGCAGATTCTGAACAGAAAAGTTTTTGGGTACTCCCAGACCAGTGTACAGACCAGCAGAGGAGTAAACTCCTCTCCCTTGATCATGCCACCTTGGAGGAACTAAGAACTTATAGGTTCCCAAAGTACACCTTACTCTTGACAAAGAACTCAAACTCCCTGGCTGGGAAAATGCCCCAAAGAGGGAAAAAAACTAAGACTATAGAAGGTTACTTTCTTGGTGAACAGGTATCTTCTCCCATCCTTTCTGATGAGGAAGAACAATGCATACCTATACCATCAGAGGAAGTCAAGGTTTCCAAAACCTCCAAAATAAATATGCAATGGTCTTAGACCATGGAAGAGCTCAAAAAGGATTTTGAAAATCAAGTAAGAGAGGTGGAGGAAAAATTAGGGAAAGAAATGAGAGCAATGCAAGAAAATCATGAAAAGCAAGTCAATAGCTTGCTAAAGGAGAACCTAAAACAGCTGAAGAAAATAACACCTTTAAAAATAGGCTAACTCAATTGGCAAAAAAGGTCCAAAAGGCCAATGAGGAGAAAAATGCTTTAAAAAGCAGAATTAGCCAAATTGAAAAGAAGGCTCAAAAGCTCACTGAAGAAAATAGTTCTTTAAAAATGAGAATGGAGCAGATGGAAGCTAATGACTTTATGAGAAGCCAAGAAATTACAAAACAAAACCAAATGAATGAAAAAATGGAAGATAATGTGAAATATCTCATTGGAAAAACAGATGACCTGGAACATAGATCCAGGAGAGACAATTTAAAAATTATGGGACTACCTGAAAGCCATGATCAAAAGAAGAGCCTAGACATCATCTTTCATGAAATTATCCAGGAAAACTGCCCTGATATTCTAGAACCAGAGGGCAAAATAAATATTGAAAGAATCCACCAATCACCTCCTGAAAGAGACCCAAAAAGAGAAACCCCTAAAGAGCTTGGAATAATGCTCATAACAGCTTATTCTCATTTTACAGATGGAGAGATTGAGTCTGGGAGGGGCTAACTTCTTCAGGGTCACACAACTAGTACGGTTTTATTAGTGTGGTCCAACAGGATCCTGGACTGGCTAATTGTTCTTAGGAGGACTGCCCCCTGGGAGTTTTGGAAAGTGCCTCGGGAGGGCTACAATATACACTTATCTACTGTTTTCCCTAACAGAATGTATGTGCCTTGAGGATGTCCAGGAATTCTTTATCCCTTAGATCCTCCTAAGACAATAATTCTTCCCCCCTTGACCACTTTGACTGGAGGCCAATAAATCTGGAGACAAAGTTAAAAAATAGTACTTGAGGATGAGCTTGCACAATTATGCAGGTTTTTAAAAAAAAGTCTGAGGGGCAACATTATAGACTGTGGGAAGATGCTTAGTCACTTTCCTTTTGGGGAGGCACAGTAATACGGACAGGATGTCAGGTAATTTGGGGGCAAATTTGGGGGAGGCCTCCCCCAAGGGAGAATTAGTGGGCTAATCCTATTGTTGAATAAAATACAGATTACTATCACTCACAAATGCACCAAGTTTGTGTTGAAGAATAGTAAAATCCCCTCATATGATCATAATTTATTGACTTTTAATTTCCCACTGGCTTCCCAAACCTGATCCTATTCTTTGTCCAACCTCCAATCCCTCATCTCCTCAGTTTATCCCTGCACTACCCACTTCTCTTTTCTCCATCTTAACCCTTTGGTGAACCAATTCAGTTCTACACTGTCTTGAGTCTCTGTGCCCCCTTATCAAACTGCCAATTGTGCTCTGCCAAGCCTCGGTCTTAGATGAGTCCCACCATCCTCTGCCTTGAACAAAGGCAACCATGCTGACTAAACAAAGGCAAAGAAAATCACATAAGCATTCTGACTGGATCCACTACAAATTTATGTTAATCAACCTCAACCCAACTCTTACTGCTGCTGGGCAATCCTATACCTCCTTTTATCAATTCACTATTCTACTCTCCAGGAGCCTTCTCCAGTTGTCCTGATCTATTTCTTACCATTGGACCCAGAGAAAGTGAGGCTGGTGCCTTTGCGCAATCCTCCCTCACTTAAATCCAATTCACTCACAAGACACCTTCTTGGTGTCAAGGTCCTCTTCGAGAATGAAGGACAAGCAATAGCAATCCCACTTTCCATAGCAGCTCTTCCAAATCTTTTCATTCTTCCTCAAACCATCCATGACTCCTTCTTCCTCTACCTCTCAGCTAAATATCTTCATATTTTACAGGAAAAAGTGAGGCCATTCACCATGAGCTCCCTTTTTCCCCTCCTCCTCATTTCATATCACCCAAGTACCTTCTGGCACTTCTCTTTCCACCATTTCACATGAAGAAGTCAGCCTACTCAAGCAATATAATTCCATCTCATTTCCTCCAACAGATTGCGCCTGACATTATCCCCATTCTTTTACTTATCTTCAATCTCTCCTTGTGTACTGGCTCCTTCCCTACTATCTATAAACATCTCCATTCTCCAAAAACCTTCACTTGATTCTTCCATCCCTGCTAACTTTGCTGCCCTTTGTAGATGAACTGCTGGAGAAGGCCATCTATTAGGTACCTTCACTTTTTCTCCTTTCATTCCTTTCTTAACCCTTAAAATTCAGCTTCTGACTGAATAATCCAACCAACACTTCTCTCTTCAAAGTTACTGATGATCTTTTCACTGTCATATCCAAAGGACTTTTCCCAGTCCTCACTCTTCTTGACCTCTGCAGTCTTTAATGTTGTTAATCATTCTCTTCTTCTGGATACCCTTCTTTCTCTAGATTTTCAGTATACCACTCTCTCCTGGTTCTCTTCTTACCTATCTGACTACTACTTCTCAGGCTTATTTACCGGACTCTAATCCAGGTCATAGCCTGTAAAGTGTAGGTGTCTCACAGGGTTTTATCATGGACCTTTTTCTCTCTATATACTATTTCACTTGGTAAACTTATCAGTTCCCATGGATTTAATTATCAACTCTGTGCTAATGATTCTTAAATGTATCTATTCTACCCTAAGCTCTCTGATGACCCTCAGTTTTGTATCTCCAATTGCCTTTCAGACATCTCAAACTGGATGTCCAGGAGACATCTTAAACTCAACATATCCAAAACAGAACTTATTATCTTTCTCCCTAACCTGTCCCCCCACTTTAAAAAATTACATATTACTGTCAAGGGCACCACCATTCTCCCAATCCCCCAGCTTTACAACTGAAATGTCATTTTGGATTTCTCACTATCTCCCACTCCTGACATCCAATCTTTTGCCAAGACCTCTTGATTTCACTTTGGAAACCTCTCTCCAATATGCTCCCTTCTCTCCTTTGATACTGACACCACCCAATGGTCTGACTCATTGAGGATCATTCCTGTATTGATAGGAGCCAAGTAGGGGAAGGGCAATCCCAAGCAGCTAGGAACTGCAAGCTATTATAGGATATCTATGACATTTCAAGGAATAGTGAACCTGAGAACACCTAGTAAACACGTACATAAATACACAAACACACACACATATCCCACCCATTTCAGTCGATGGGTCACTGATAGCCATCCTCATGCCTACCACATTACCCAATATGGGAGAAACTGAAAACACAGCCCTAAGCTATAATTTAGTACCTTTAATATTATTAAGGAAAGTGGAGGGCTGGAGAAACCTCAAGATACTTCTCCATCTTGGTGGACTGAAGATGTATAACATCATATATGCTATATTATCAATTATGGAAAGGACAGAGGAGATACCAGATAAATAAATTGCTAAGATCCCTGTCCATTCTAAAATTCTATGATACTGGGTAACTGAGAGAAATCATGATCCTCCAGATCCTTAGGGAAATGCTGATTTTTTTTTTGAGACATAAATGTTGAATAAGCTATCTTGTGGAAGAAGCTGCATGTCATACAGTTAAAATCCTAAAGAGAAGCTTCAGTTGTTCCTAGTCTCTCTATCATTAACCTACCTCTAACACTCTCCTTGCTCTGGTGGTTCTCCTACCTCAACCCCAAACCTCAGTCCCTTTTCTGTCATCTAAATCTTGATTTAGTCCTTCTGAGTCATTGTATCTTTAGATATTTGCTTCACTTGTTTATTCCATTCAATTTAGACTTTGAAACACAGGAATACATCACCTATTATGACATGCCTGAGAAGGCCACTCCTCAGTTACCTGAACTTTGGGTTCCTCCTTCCTTGGACTTTAAGCCCCTCATTTTTGTCCTAGAATTCTGTGTCCAGGACACTTAACACGTATATTAAGTCCTAGATATCTATACATTTGAAGATAGCTTTCCCAAAGTCCCCTGAGCAGAATCTGTAGAGAACTTGAAACTCAAGGTATCATTAGATCAACAAAATCTTGCTCCAATTTTTTTTTTTTGAGAAAATAACTGAAGCCTGTTTCTGATGATTTCATTGGGAGCCAGGAACTTGTCCTTGCTCCTAGCCTTACCACCAACTTCTCCTTTTCATTTTCATAGCAAGAGCCTGATGTTATTTATCTCTGACTCTCTGAAAGAACCACCTCTGGAGACTTCTCCAATACCATTGAAGACACTTAGGTTCAGAAGCCTAACCTTTCTGTTGACATATTCAGCAGTCAATACCCCTCTCCTCATACCTCAGGAAGTGAGAGTTACTTTGGGGTATAAGATAAAGGGAAAAGAATACTGGCTACAGGAACAAAGGACCTGGATCCAAACCCTCATTCAGATGTCTACAGACTGTGTGGCTTTGGGCAAGTCACAATCTTCCCAGGCTTCAGTTTCCTCATCTGTGAAATGAGGGCTGGTTGGACTACAATGCCCTCCAATACTACAAATATTTTGTGAAATCATTTTTAAATCGCCTGGACTCCAGACACCACCACTACATTCTACATTGAATCATATTGACTTAATGAAGTGTGTCTCTTGAACAAATAGAACTTTGGCCTCTGGATTCCTGTCCTAGGCCACAGAAACTAGCTCTTGTATTACCCTCAGCATAGCAAGCTGCCTACTTATCTTGTGTCACCAGGATTTCTATGGTAGATCCTGAGCCTCTGAAATGTGCCATTGCTCCTGGTATTTCCCTGTAACAGAAGAAATTGGCACTATTGATATCTCCTAAGCTACTGCAGCCTGGGTCTCTGGCAAGAGACTCAGGTTGGAGCATGGACACAGAACAGAATATAACCTTGTATGGGCAATACAGAGACCCTGGACACCAACATGAGGTTGCTGCTGAAGGCTGTGGAAAAGGGAGTTCACTTTAAGAAGGCACAGAGTAGCTCCTATTTAACTTAATTATTCTTGCAATTTACATGATAGGTCACATAGGTCCAGGTATTAGGATGTCCTACTCTACTACTACCACTAACACCAACACCCCCTCACAGAGCTTCTCCCATCTCCTCCTTCTCATCTCCTTCTTCTTGGGAGCATGGATTTCCCTTTAATAACAGCTAACATTAAATAGGCTTCAGAGACTACAAAGTTATTTACATATATTATCTCATTTTAATCTCACAACAATACTAAAGTGCTTTTATTAATCCCATTTTACAGGTGAGAAAGTTGAGGCTTAGGGATGTTAACTGACTTGTTCAGGGTCTTGTTATCGAAGTCATAATTCTAACTCAGGTCTTCCTGACTTCAAGTCCACCATGTTATCCACTATAGCATTCCGTCTCACTTGAGAAAAGCATGAGGTTCTCCTACTATGATAAGAGAGCTTAGTAGGTGATGATAATCATTTAAGATCATTTGAACCCCAATAAGGGCCAAAGCCTGAATTAATCAGCTAGAAGAAGCACCTCTTCCTAACAGACATGCCTTTCTTTATTCTTTGAGTAAACCCAGCATGCTTCTTCCTTTGTCAACATCTACAATGCCAGATGAAGCTGGCCAAGAGCATTCCTATGTTTATGGCCATTGAGGATGAGGTACCTTAACGTAAGACACTATCTTGAATAATGGGACTTTTCTTATCCTAGTATTTTAGGGACGTATACTATATTACATTATGTTATTGAGAGAAGAAACACAGATATCCTGGGGGTTATAATTTCAATTGACACTTTGTCAACTCTCTTATCTTATTGTATTTACAACCTATTCAATAAAGAAAATTCCTTTCTCATGCTATGATTAAACATATGGAGATCATAAATCTGAGAAACACAGACATCCTTAGTTGGGATTGCTCTAAAACAATGTAAGACTTCTTATCCTTTTTAGCGGTCAGTCAGAATTAAAGCTCTGATTCCATGTGCGCATATTCTCTAGCTTATGGGAATAAACAATATGAATTTATATACCACCTAACCTGTTTGCCTTTTATAATCAAACTTTCAGGTAGACAATGGTAAGCTTAGTAGATCCTCAGGATCTATTACTCAGATAACCCTAAGATCCTCAGCAAGACCCAGGAATTTGTTCCAAGGTAGATGGAAAGTTTGGGGTGGTGCAGAAGCACTGGTACCAGAACACTGCACCTTGATACTTGACAAGGAGAATAGCTGGGGAGAAAATTGGGCAAGAAGAGTATCCTATGCAAGGCACTCAGCCTCCATAATCTGCTACCAACCCCTACCTTACCTCATGAGGGACTTATTCTTGTGGCTCTAAAGTCCAGTTTTACTGGAAAAAAAGAGACAAGTTTTCCTGAGAGCACTTAATTTACATGGTGCCACATTTCAGGGCTTCTGTTGAAACGTATGCATGCCCAGGATACAGCTACAAATCCACATATAGGAGGGTCAAGAAGTCTTCTTAAGAATCTCCAGAAATATATCTCTCTCTCCTTCTTCCTCCTCTTCCAGTTAAATCTAATTTTTTCAGGTTTTAACTGAAAATGAAATACTGTGAAATCCCATTTCTTATTCTGTATACATACATATACATGTACACACACATATATACATACATACACACATATTACTAATCACTAATAGCACATCAACATTGCTTTTTTTCATAGCAAATGTATAATATTTCTCTCACTAGACTTAAATGGATCAGAGGGGAAAACTACCTTAGCTTTCTATTCAAAGTTTCCAGAGGAAATGCATTCAAATTCAAACTGTAAATAGCAGCCTTTTGGAAGATTTCCTATTTAAAAGTTAACAGCTTTTTGAATTCCCACTCTTTGATTCTTGATTCAGTCTTAGTGTCTAGCCATTAAACACTTCTTTGGATCCTTTGGTAAATATTTAAAAGAGCCCTTGGTTTAGAACATTCTCACCAATTCTGTTGCAAGTCTAAAATAATTACATAAGTTGCTTCCTCCTTGACTAAAAGTTTACATATTCTATCAAATAAATTTAATAGCTTAACCAGAACTGATTTGTTCTTTCAGAAATCATGTTTATCCATCTCATTGATTCAAGCCTCTTTAGGGACCAGGAAGGATGGGTGGACAATAGCTATGGCATTTTTCTCTATCTGTGTTGTTTAACCATAGCTCTCTGTAACTCATTCCCATCTTGCCTGAAGGTCCTTGGTTTTTCAGTTGTGTAATTTATGGAAACATGAAGAGTATAGAGAGGGCATATATGCATTTCTTCCCCAAATTTTGGAATATTACAACAAAGGCACCATTTTATGCTTTAATAGAGATACTTCTAGTATAAACAAAAGTACAATTTTACATAATATTTATAACATTTAAAGAACTACTCTGAATATTTTAATGGATCAGGTCACTAATAGATTTTTAATAGATTAGTGGCCACTCATGGGCCCAATTCCAATAATGACTAGGTATAGGCCCTGAAAACCCTCTCCCTGCCTCCCCAACTTCCCCTCAACTCTCCCACATGACCCTGGAGTTCTCCTGAGGCTCATCTCAGTCTAATCCTTTCAACTGTCCTTGCATAGTGATTTTGACTGTGCTCCAATCTCCAATTCTCCCTCATTGTCTTCACCTGGTCCCATTCTAATCCTACTCCTTGATTCTATCTACTCCCCTTGCATGTGGCAGAGGTCTCTGGCCTTCCCCTGGGGCAGCCGGCCCTTCCTGGTCCTTCTATATTACCTCCCAGTCACCTGAGACTATTTGGCACTATTAGATCCTTCCCAAAGTCTTTCTATATATAAGGTCTATCTTGTCCCCCATTAAATTGCTCATATTCCTTAAGAATCTGGCCAGTAACCTGGATTCTTAAAATCTTACCCATCCAGACCTTGTCTTTGGCTGAAAGAAGATTTGGGTCGAATTTATTCAAGATAGGATTTGTGTCATTTGCCATTAAATTTCAGGGTTCTTAGCACCCCTAGACCTCAACAATATTATTTGGTGCAGAGCTTTTATCCTGCTTGGTTTTTCCAACCTAAGCTAGTTTGGCCCTCAAGCAGCCTGATGGCCCTCTTCACCCAGCGGCTCACCATATTGGTGCCAGGCTTAGTGAAGACATCCCATCAGCTTTAGCCCTACTATAGAACAGATCTCCTGATCTCAAGTGATCCACCAGCTTCAGTCTCACCAGCAGGAGGGACTACAAGTATGTGTACCATCACACCAAGCCACTAATGATAGGGTGAAAATTTAAAAAGATTCAAAAAATATTTAAATTTTTAGATACATGACCTACCTCGGTGCTATCTACATAATATTTCAGTTTTTTAATACTTCAGGAAGTTGTCATTATGGCTCCTTTACCTTCAGTTTGCCTTACACCAGTAGCCTTTGTGAATTGCTATAGTCAAGACAGCACACAGTTAATGTGCTGTGGTCGGCACAGCACACAGTCTGTGGTCAGCCTTCTGATGATACATCTTACCAAAATTAGGAAGAGACTCCCTCTGATAACAGAAGCTTATACTCAGCAACATTGCAGCTCAGAAGGCTCTGCAAGAACTTGGACTTCCCTGACATAGTTATACCCCCTCAGACTTTCCTACTTCTCCTGAGAGCACCACCATGCTTCTACTCACTCAAGTCCACAATGGATAAGTCTCCCTTGTGACCCCTCCCCCATATGTAATCAGTTTCCAAGTCTTGTCAGTTCTACCATTGCCTTCTCTCTTCTCATACAGCTTAGGTCTTCATCCTCTTACTTGTGGACAACTGCTATGCCTCTCCATTGTTCTTCGACTTCCAGGTTTCCCACTCAGTTTACTATCATGCTCTCCTGCCAAATTGATATTCCCAAAGCACAAGTTTGACTACGTCATTCTAAGATAAACTCAGGCCCATACTAAAACTTCTAGCATCTATGGTAAACATTGTAAAGTATGACCCTGTGCAAGCAATACAAATTTGTTATTGTTCAGTAGTGTCTGACTTTTCATGATCCCATTTGGGATTTTCTTCCCAAAGATACTGGAGTGATTTGCTATTTCCTTCTCCAGTTCATTTTACAGGTGAGGAAACTGAGGAAAACAGGGTTAAGTGACTTGCCCAGGGTCACATAGCTAGTATGTGTCTGAGTCCAGATTTGAGTTTAGGAAGGTGAGTCATCCTGAGTCAAGGCCATGCACTCTATCCATGGTGCCCCTAGCTACTCAAAAGCAACACAAAGGCAGCATCAAGTTGAATTTTTGAGACAAATTATAAGAGTATGAGAGAAGGAGAAAACCTAGAAGATAAAAAAAGCAGACCTTGAGACATAAAGCTCTATTTTGAGAGAGATTTCAGGACTGGGAAATCATGAGGAAACTTTGGGGGAGGCCACTGTCAAGGGAAAAAAGTAAGACAAGGCTAGAAAATAACTCACCTAGGATGTAGCCTGGAAAGCAAAGAGAAAAAGAAAGGAAACTTTTCATCTGGGAGGTCAAGGGGAGTGATGGTAAATGTTTAACTGTCTCTCCAGAAATAAACCAAAAAAATATGCACAACACACTTTTAAGTTTGATCTACATTATTAACATTTACTTCACAAATACTTGAGTTTAGACAATCAAGGAAATAATAAAGGATTTGCTGCTTCATCAGTTTCTGAAGTTTTAATGGTCATGTTGAAAATATAGATTTAAGTTATAATTTCTCTTAAGTGGATATAAACTGGATCCAACACACTACTGGATAGGTTTCTGTTTTACCTAAATATTCTTGCTAGTAAGGTGCTAAAAATCAGTTTTTTTCTACCTGAAAAAGTGCACGAGTGCTGTAAGCATTCTTTAATATTTGGCATTCTGGTTCAAAGCCCTTGTCACACCATGCTAGTTATAGCTTTGGATAAAAAAAAAAAAATGCAAACTCAGCCTAACTTTTAAAGCCCTCCATAATATTATTCCAACCTGTTTTCCCAGATTTATTTCATAATGTTCCCCTTCACACACTCTACATTTTAGCTAAATTTGTCTACTATTATTCCCAAAGCTCAACATACCAGCTCCCACTTTTGTGCTTTTGCATAAGTTAATCTCAGTATCTAGAATGCAGTCCCTCTTCATCACCACTTAGAGTAGAGGGCTTAAAGCCTCCAAAAAAACCTTTCCTCGTTTCCCCCTCCTCTTCTTCCCCTAGCTTCTAGTATTATTTTGCCTTCCTCTAACTATCATGGCTATGCATTTCTGTTTACATGTTGTTTTTCCCTTAGAGAATGGTAAGTTCCTTGAAAGTAGTGACTATGTTTTTATTTTGTCTTTGTATGACTAGCCAAGCACAGAGCCTTGAATACGATAAATATTTAACTGAACAGCTTCTAGAACACAGGGCAACACCGTGTCATATTGAGATTTCATAATAGATATTTATAAATATCTATTAAACGATCAGTCTGTGGCAGCTACTGGGTAAGTTAGTGATAAATTTATATAATGATCTCTAAAAAATATCTCTTAGTGTCACTATGTAGAATAAAATAATGGGCTAAGTATTCTGGGATGTGATACAAAATGACAATTTTTTAATCTTTTTACTAACTTAGAAACTACAAAAAATAAATACTTATTAGCTAGTATCTGCAGCAACAATAACTAGTTTTTTTACAATAAATGTTGACCTAATGGCATATGATACCATAGATGGGTTTTTAGACAGCATCTCTACCTTTACTTGGCTGTCAGTACTCTAAATGGGGGGACTTTATCCAATGACCAATAAGTAGATTACTGAAAGATGTACTAAACTTTACCAATCTTGAAGTCCCTATGATTTAAAAAAAACAAACAAAAGTCAGAAATAAGTCACAGCTAACTTTAATGATGGCTTCTAGAGAAGCAAATAAAGGAGCTAGAAGAGTTGGCTCTATCACATAATCTAAGAAAGGAAACATCACATAAGATATTTGGCCATTTTGCACTGCAGTGCATCTGATAAATATTTTCAAAAATATTATCATAAAAGCTATTGTAGCTTTGCAGAGGATGAGGAATTAGAGAAACTGCATTAAGATCTTAATAAGACCTTCCAAATATAATCAACATATACTTTGATACTTCAGGATTTCAATGCAAAGATAGGGATATGTGAAGAAAAGAAAAAAATGTTAAAAATATGGTCTAGGAATAAGAAATGAGAGAGATCTAAGGCTTGTATACACCGTTGTTGTTGTTAAGTCATTCAGTTGTGTCTTATTCTTTGTGACCCCAAAGCCCGTAGCATGCTAGACCTTTCGTCCACTGTCTCAAAGTCTGTCAAAGTTCATTTTCATTGTTTCCATACTACCTATTCATCTCACTCCCTTACCATCCCCTTTTCCTTTTGCCTTCTGTCTTTCCCAACATCAGGGCCTTTTCCAATGAGTCCCATCTTCTCATTAAATGGCCAAAGCATTTAAGATTCAGCTTTAGTATTTGACCTTCCAGTGAATAGCCTGAATTAATTTCTTTAAGTGTTGACTAATTTGATCTTCTTGTTGTCCAAAGGACTATCAAAAGTTTTCCTCAGAACCACAATTTGAAAGCATTAATTCTGCCGCACTCAGCTTTCCTTATATTCCAGCTCTCATAGCCATACATTGCTACTGGAAAAACCTACTTTGGTTTTTGACTTTGACTGTATGGACTTTTCTCAAAAAGGTGTCTCTGCTTCTTAGTAAGTTGTCCAGATTTGCCATAGCTTTCCTTCTAAGGAGCAAGTGTCCTTTAATTTTATGGCTACAGTCACCATCTGCAGTGATCTTTGAGCCCAAGAATATAAAATCTGACACTGCTTCCTTTTCTTCTCCCTCTATTTACCAGGAAATGATTGGACCAGTTGCCAAGATCTTATTTTTTTTAAGGCTAAGCTTCAAGCCAGCTTTTACACTCTTCTCTTTCACCCTTATCAAGAGACTTCTTAATTCCTCTTCTTTTTCTGCCATCAGAAAGTTAGTTTACTGTGTTTCATCAGAGCACTGACATACTCAAGCATATATCAAACTTGATACAATTGATCAACTAATCCATCAAAAAAGCATTTAAGTGCTTGCTATATGTAGGTACTATGCCAGGCCATAAAAATGCAGATACAAAAAATAAAACCCTTATTGTCAAGGAGTTAGCATTTTAGTGGGGAAAACAAGTATATACTGAATGAATATATATATATATATATATATATATATATATATGTATATACACACATAGCATACAAATATATATGTTGTATATATACATATGATAAATACAAATAAATACAAAACACTTAAATACGGGGTGTTTAGGAAGGATGGGCATTAGCCTTTGGGGGTGAAAAGGGATCAGGAAAGGCTTTCTGTAGAAAGTTATGTTTGAGCAGGACTTTAAAAGTGAAGAGGGATTCCAGCATGAGAAATGGCTAGTGCATAAGCATGGAGACAGAAGATGAGAACAATTACATGACAATTAAAAGAACTCCAATCTAATTTACATGAACAAATTTCTGGCACCAAAAATAAAAGGGAGGGAAGCAATGGAAAAAAAGGACATTGACAATAATTTCATAATAAATATCACCAATGAATGAAAAAAGCACTTATTAAATACTTATTAAATGCTGTGTTAACCAACATAACACATAATATGGTTACCATAACCACATCATAGCAGAAACACTTGATTTTCTTATTAAAAATAGAGATATGGGAGCCAAGAGGTTATTATTTCATCTGAAAAATAAGAAAGATTGTGGAAAGTTATGAGTAGTGTCACATTAGAGATAAGCAGGGGAGGGAAAAACAAACTTAAAGAAACCTTGGTGAGAGACCCAAAGCATACCAACAACATTTAAGTATAAAACAAAAAGAAAAAGAACTAACAAATGAAAAATACCTGTAAAGATTTTTGTAACAGTCAGTTTTCACTATCAAGGACAACGGAGCCACCACATTTGGACTTGAGAATCACAATTCTAGATGCATCGAAAGAGGAAACAGAAGGAGCTCTGACAAAAACAAAGATAAGAAACACAGACAAACTAAACCAAGAGGAAGTCTGTACTGGAGGTAATAATTACGAGGGAATTAAGAGATTGATTTCAAGGGATATGAAAGGGAAAGGGATAGTAAAGTCATGGTCAAAAAAACCTCTTTTGTTTCTTATCATCCAAAAACCAAGAATATTCCTACTTTTCTATCTATATAATTTTTTATGGGAATAATACACACACAGAGAAGGAATCCTTGATAAAGACATAAGACCAAGCAAGCTTTTTACAAATAATATTATGCAGTAGACTCTATCCTCATTATTATGTAATTAATTGTAAAGAATTGAAGATCTCACTAAACTTCCTAAACTTCTTGTATGTTATTTTTTAAAAAAGTATTTGATTAAGAAGAGTTGAATGATGCCTTAGATACTCTCTTCCAAGAAGTTATTTCTCATGTATATTTTAGAATGATATAAGGTACTTTGAAAGCTACAACAGGTAATCTTGTTAGACAATTATCTGATTATTCAGATCAAGCAAGGAGTCAAACAGGAAGGTGTATGCTTGCCAAAGATGTTTGCTGCTGTCTTAGAAGAAGTTCAGCACAGAGTCTAAGCTGAAGAAGGACATGATCTATGTTTCTGTTCTTGCTGATTGCATCATTGTGATCTAAGAGTAGATCCAAAGCGTCTACTAAATAAGTTTCTTTATCACTGAAAAATGTTTGACCTAACTATCCAGACAGGAAAATGCAAATGAGTGTTTAAACTATAACATATAGTTAAACAGACATCCCAGGGAGTTCATCAGTATATATCTGGGACTGATTCTAAAAATACACAAGGAACTAGGTCCAAAATTGAAGAGGAAAGAGAAGACAGATTAAATTGCCTTTGGATTGTAAAATTTTGTATTTTATCTTTAAATGACCCCCCCAAACTTTTCCCTAAGACAAGGCACATTTTTTAAAATATCAAAACTCTTCTGATGATGTTGTATGACTTCGAATCATGGAATCCTATACCTCCCACAAATCTGAGTTGAAGATCCTCTGAAAGCCAATGGAAAAGCACATACTCAGATTATAGGTATGAACAGAATGCAACATTTTATAAATGAGGAATTAAAAAACAGAAGTGGTTGAAATAAAAAAGGATGTCTGTTATATTAACAGAACATCAGAGAAATGTTTTGCCAGGAGATGGAGGAGGGGGGTAGATATAATGATCCAGTTGTGAGACTGATAGATGGATGATGGATACCAGCAGTATCAGTTAAGAATGAAAGTATAGCCCCTAAGATATTGGGTCAACTCCCCATGGTGAATTTATGGAGACTACAGATGTGTGTTCTTCCTTCATTGCCAAAGAAGACCATGCCATCAGAGAAATAATGACATGATTTGCACTTGACTTTGTTTTGAGTGAGGGAGGGCTGTGCAGGTCACCAGCCTCACTTCTCCTCCAGAGCCATCAGAATCCAGTGATCAGATATTCATCAGAATAACTGGAGATGACCCAGGATGAGGCAATTGGGGTTAAGTGACTTGCCCAAGGTCACACAGCTAGTGAGTGTCCAGTGTCTGAGGTGAGATTTGAACTCAGGTCCTCCTGACTCCTGCACTGGTGCTCTATCCACTGCACCATCTAGCTGCCCCTTTGGAGACTATAGATGAGGTACTCAGGAAAGCTAGTCAAAGACAGATTGCAAACTGCATTATTAGAAGGAATACCTATATTGATAAGTGCACAGATTTTTACCTGTGTGGTTACCACATAGTCCAACACTGATGCCTCACCATGGCATGGAGAGGACACTGGGTTCTTAGGAATAATAGCTACCATTATAAAACACCTTACAACTTCTAAGGTTTCTTTATATTTACTCTCTGTTTGATTCTCACAGCAACTCCATGAAGTAGATGCTATTATTATCCCCATTTTATAGCTGACAAAACTGAGGCATACAAGTAGCTAGTCAAACAGTGTCTGAGGCAGAATTTGAACTCCAGTCTTCCTGACTCAAGTCTAACATTTGATAGAACCTTTGTGTCACATATCTGTCTAGAAAAAGAATTTCTATAGGAATTACAACTTCCAAAATGTATTGATAATCAGTGATTTCAATGGTAAGGTAGCCATAGGAAGACAGTGAAAAATAGAATTGAAAACACGGTTGAAGATTAAGAAATCAGAGGTTTATAGAATACATAAAAACTTCCTGTCTGTATATGATGAATACTGTATTCAAGAAGAGAGCCAGAAGTTCCTGGATATGATGAGCACCAAACATGAAATTGACTGTATTTTGGCAGATAGGAAAAAATTAGATTAGACTTGCCCCAGGTCTTTTTGGTTTTTTCATCAACTTTCTATCCACTAGAGATAGCTAGAGGTGACTGTCTCTTATTTCTATATTTTACCTATATCTATGTCAACATACTTATTTGTCAAATATAATATAGGAGGATGAAAGATTACCTCATAACACCCATAACACTTCAAAGAACAGTAGAGAGGAAAATAAGTGTACCGTTTGACATGAGACCTAATGAAGCCCAGTTGTCCTAAGAGCACAAAACAAGGAAGGAAATGACAACTAGACCTTAAATGGAATAAATCTACTAGTGTTTCCACATTGGCCCATTTGCATCATCTGTAATGTTGAAAACACTGTGTTTGGATCCGATATCTTACTATTTAATATGCTGCAAGAAGAAGCAAAAATGGTGCTTAAAAAATGAAGTCAAGAGGACTAAACCAAGTATTTTATTTGCTATTGTTGTTATCAGTCCTATCTGACTCTTTGTGACCCCTTTTGGGGTTTTCTTGGCAAAGACGCTGGAATCTTGCCATTTCCTTCTCCAGCTCATTTTATAGATGAGGAAACTGAGGTAAACAGGGTTAAGTGACTTGCCCAGGATCATACATCTAGTAGGTATCTAAAGTCACATTTGAACAAAGGAAACTGAGTTTTCCTGACTCTAGCCACTATGCCACCTGGCTGCCATACATACAATACAGATACACTGGAAGAAATTTATCTTGGAACTTTGAAAAGATTTTTGAGGGACCAATTTACAAGATATCTGTCAAGGGGAAGATTATTGGGGGAAGGCTGGCAAGGAACAGAAATGGTAACACTGGAAAAAAAGGAGACTGAGAAGGCAGTCTACTTTTTTTTTGTCAGCGTAGAATCTTTATGAAAATAGAATATGCATTCTGTTTACTAGGAATATAAAGCGATTCATTAATAATAATAAATAATTAACTAAAGTAATAATAAATAAAAATCAAATAATAATGATAAAATTAATAATAAAAAATCAAAATTATTCGATTCTAGACTCAGGTTAAAACTCCAGTTGCTCTACCTGGGATTCTAATACTATTTCAACTCTTTGTAAAAAGGAATTCACTCAATCGGGTCAGTTCAAAAATAAATCCATTATCTTGAAATCCAGAATTATATTCTTCCTAGGACAGAAATGCCCCTCTCTATTAAGGTCCTCCCAAAGAAATCACTTGATAAATCAATAAAAACAGAATACTTCATCAAATAACTATTTACCCCAGACGAGATGTATCTTGCCGATCATTCCCAAGTACACAAAATAGATTTATAAACTTAGAGGAAACTTGTGTCATTATCTAAAAGCATAAAAAAGGAATATGTATTGGCCACATCCTAAGTAGATATACATTCTTCATTGTTTGCTTTCTTAGATTGCAGCAATCTGACACATGATTTTCTATATCTGGCAAGGAAATGATGGAAAACATATTATTACAATATTCTCTTATTATGGTATAAGATATAAAATGTCTAGATCAGTGATTTGCAGTTCAAAAATCCTTCAAACCTAGATTACAGTACAGATAGACTAAAACTCCGGAAACAGCATGGTTCCTATGAAAGTCAGTGCCCTCTAACTTTCTGGTTTCTGTACAAAGCTATGGAGCAATAGTTTGGAGAATGGAGTGGAAGCTATTTCTTAATAGCCAAATTAAAGTGTTTTTAATTTTTTTAAAATTTTGTTTATGACCAGAAATAATAGCTGAACATTCTCTCTCAAATCCCTTCTTTTGCTGAAAATCAAAATCTTTTTAATTTTTCCCTCTAACCTCAACCAACATATTTAGGACTCTCCTGGGCTCTCTCATTCTCCAGGAACTTAATAAATCCTGCTATTTATTTATAATTTTGATTTATAATTGATTTATAATTCCCACAATCACCATCAAGGTCCGAGCTTTCTATCAAACATCACTTTACCCCCACTTTTAAAAGTTATATACACAGATCACTATTTCTTCTTAAATATTAACGTAACTCTTATTATTTTCATAGCAACTTTACTAATACTAACTAGATATATTCCTTTTCCCTTTCTCAGGCACAATGATTTTGAGGGTGAGGATTTTTCCTCACCAAAATATACCAAAATGTTTTAAGGACTACAGAGTCGCAATAGTGAAAGACTCCCTAAATTCTTACTTACCCCATACATTCATTCAAATATTTTAGAGATGGAAAGAATCTTTCAATTCATCAAGTCTAATGCCCTCATTTTATAAATAAGAAAAATTATGACCCAGAAATGCTAAATATTTGCCCAAGATTACATTTGTAGTTAGGGGTAGAACTAGGGTTAGACTGTAGGCCTCTTCATTTATGCCTCATTAAAAAAAAGACAAAAAAATGTAATGGTTCCCCTTTGACTATCAGTTGAAATTCCTCATTCTGGCATTCAATGTCCTCCAGATAATACTTCTCTATCCTTTTATAGCCACCTACAGGAAACCTATATGCCAGTAAAAAAAAAAAAAAAAATGAAACCTGAAAATTCTTTCTGAGAGACCTGGACCAGTCTTAGATAATATATGGACAGGAAGAAAAGAGTCTGCCTGACCTCTTTTACAATGGAATAACAAGATTCATAAACCAGTACAAGTGTCACTGAATAATTCCTGAGTGAATCTCCACTCCTTCTTACTCTATTAGATGCTGTATCTGCTCTTTTTTGTTCTTTTTCTTCTTTTATCAAAACCCACAACACTATTATTCTCTTTTGTATGAACCTGATATCATTCTCCCTTCTTATTTTCCTGCAACTTCAAAAAACAATGAAATACTCTGTGTATCATCCTCTGTTAGTAGTATGCTACTTCATGATCTTTTTGCTAAATCATCCCATTACAGATTACAGAACTCAAAAGGATCTTGCCAATAATCAAATGCTCATTTTACTCAGCAAACTGAGACTCAGAGAGATTAAACAACTTACCCAAGGTTATACAAGAAATAAATGGTAAGTAAGAGTTGAGGTTTGAATTCAGGTCCTAGATTAAATTCTCCATTGCACCATGCATAGACGTTAACAGCCATGACCACTGATACTTCTCCATTCTTTACCCTGCTGTAGATCAGTGGAACTGGGACTGGAACTCACCCATTTTTATCACTACCTCCCTCCAACCTTTTTGTTTAGATAAAAGGTGCTTTATTTTAAAAGAGTCTCAGCCAAATTCTAATAATATCTGCTCTCCAGTACTATTGCTTAAGCATTTGATACTCATTAGTTCTTATGCTTGTGTTTATAGATTTTAATGACTTAGTCCTTAGCTTAGACATGCTCCTAGCTCTCACTGGGTTCATTTCTTTGTATAATCAAGTCAACCTTGCTTCTGTTGGTTCACTATCAGTAAAGAAGGACTAATTTGATACTTTACAAAGAAATAACTTCTATAATGTTATACATATAATATTTATATTCTATATTTCTATATAACATATAATGTATATATTATTATAATGTGTTATAATAATAAATATCCTGTTTGCCTCCATTTTCTCATCTGTCAAATGAACTAGAGAAGTAAATGGCAAACCATTCTAGTATCTTTGTCAAAAAAATCCCAAATGGGAAACAACTGAAATGATTCAAAAACAACAAAACCCAAATGTGCTAAATCGAAAACTCCAATCAGGACCTCAGAATCTAGCTGGGTTTTGTTCTTGTGCCATACTACCTCATGGATCCTGTTACAATGTGGGTATATTGTAGAACAGTGATGATGTCAAACTTAAATAGATAAGGGGTCTACTAACATGTACATAAAGATATCTGTGGGTCACATAGTGACTTAGTTTTAAAATGTAATATTAGCAATGTTTTATTGTATTTTTATTTAGTTACATATTCCTAATTACATTTTAATCTGGTTCAGGCCACATTCAGGAGTGTTGTGGACCACATGCCTTTCCATGTGTCTGACACCTCTGCATGTAGAAAACAGAGTAAGGGGATGTTCATGCTGCAGAGCCTGATATCTGACCCTGGTTCTCAGCTTCTAAAATGCATAGAAAAATTTCAAAATCCCAATACCAACTTATGTTGGCCTCTTCACATTCCTTCCTCTAGACCAGCACTTTTAAAACTGCAGATCATGAACCCATATGGGGTCATGAAACTGAATGTGAGAGGTCATGAAAAATCTGGCAACCATAAAAGGCTTCTGAACACACAACAACCAAAAATTAATTCAAAATCAAATGCGTAATGAATCTGAGGTGTTTCTGGCAGCACTTGCCCATGCTGTAGCTTGGTTCTAACTGCAGCCTTGGTTCTAACACACAACACGCACAATTTGCAATGTGCATGCTGTCATGCCACGCAACACCAATGAATGCTGCCAGAAACAGTTCGGCTCTGATTCGAGACTACTGTATGTTATGAATTGCACTGTTTTTACTGACATACAAAGTTTTCTTCTCTTACAGAAACAGAACAGTTTAATTATGGAAAATAAAGACTTTTAATATTTTCCTGCTATCATTCTTCAGCATGTATCAAATCAGTATATCTTTGTTTCAGATTGTGTTAGAATGTTTGATTTTAAAAATTGCTGTTATCTCTTTCTTTGATAGGAACATAAGTGTTTAATTGCAGCAAGTAAAGACAAATGTCCTTTGATAATATTTCTCCACTATCACTGCTTTATGTGTAAGTGTGAACACCAATTTTCAAAAATTAAGCACAAATAAATGTAATTTCATATGCTAAATACTAGCATTTATTTGAGAAATTTTTAAAAATATTTATATTTTAGGACAAAAATATTTTTTGGTTAAGGATAAGTTGCTAAATTTAGACAGAAGAGGTAAAAATACTGATGACAGTGTGCCAGAGTATTCACTACCAGGTTGTAGTACTCCTAAACTGATAATAAAAAGAAAATATGTTAAATCATTTTTGCAATATGGATTTACATCTAATAATGATGACAGTGCGGAAAAACTTCTTTGCTTAATTTGTAATGAAGTTTTGGCTGAGGAGAGCATTAAACCAGTCAAACGAAATTACATCAATACCAAGCATGCAGCATATGACAAAAAAATCAAAGGAATATTTTGAATGACATTTAAAATCTTCAAATACAGAAAAACAATATTTTGAGTAATTTGTTGCTGTCAACAAAAAGTATTTACTTGCATCTTACAAAACTTCTTATTTAATTGCAAAAACTAAAAAGCCCTACTTAATAGGTAAAGATCTTGTGTTACCTACTCTACTGCTAGCAAAACATCAGAAATAGTGCATGGGAAAAAGGATGGGAATGAAATTTGTAAAATTCCTTTATTGAATGATATTGTTTTCAAAAGAATTTCTAAAATTAGTAATGACCAATCATAGCAGCTGATTACCAGCCTTAAGGGATGCCCAGAGTTTGCAATTTAGTTAGTTAATGGAAATAACTGATATTTCTAACATGACACAGTTGTTACTTTATGTAAGATATGTTTATGAAGGAAGTGTATATGAGGAATTATTGTTTTGTCACCCTTTAAAAGGGCACACAAGAGGGGCATTTTTCACAAATGAAGCTTTACAGTGGAAAAATTGCACTGGAGTCTATACAGATGGTGCTGGAGCAATGATGGACAAGAATGTTGAATTTGTAGCAAAAATTAAACCTGGTGGCAATGAACATATCACTTTTATTCACAGTATGATCCATCAGGAGTTACTTCTAGCCCCCCCCCAAAATATGTCACCAGAGTTAGATGTCACAATACCATCAAAATCATTAACTTCATTAAAAGCCATCTTTAACAGCTGTTTGTTTTTAAACCTCTGGAAATACATGGACTCTGAGTACAAAAGCTTATTATTACCATATGCAGAAGAAAGGTGGCTCTCAAGAGGGCAAAGTTTATGCAGATTACTGAAACTGAAAGATGAAGTTGTCATATTTTTGACTGGGCAGAAATTCAATTTTGTTAATTATTTTCATAATAACTTTCAAAACTGGGTTATTTGTCAGATACTTTTGAAAAACTCATTGATTTAAGAATGTTGCTTCAAGGAAAAAACTGTTACATATTTATGTTAAAAGATAAAATTTAAAGTTTTACTTAAAAAGTTAACATATGGAAGAATAGGGAAAATGGTTCTTTAGAAATGTTTATAGCTACAGATGATTTTACAATGGAAAATAACCTTCCCAAATATTTAATTGTAAAAGTTATAACTGATCATCTGAAGTGCCTGGAGGCACAGGTTCAAAAATACTTCCTTTCAAATTTTAATTCTAAAGAAATGAATTGGGTTCATAAACCATACTCAACTGAAATAAAAACATCAGTAATCTGCCATTATAAGTTCAAGAAGAATTTGCCAAGTTATACACAGGTTTAAAACCTTAGTTTCCTAAAAAATTGTTAAATCAGTTTTGTCTTGGCATTAGGACAGAATTTCCAACAATTTTCCAACAATTTCTGAAATGGCCCAAAACATACTTCTGCCATTTTGTACTACATATTTATGCAAAGCAGTATTCTCAGCATTGACGATTATAAAATCAAAATATCGATCAAATCTGAAAAACGTTAAAGATGATCTACATCCTGCAGTATCAAATATTCCACCAAGATTTAATTCTTTGTGTAAAAATAAATAAGTACATCCATTTCATTAGTAGGCAAATTTGTTTTCATCTTTAATAAATGGTAAAATTATATGTATACTAAAGAATTGTTTAAAAATAAATTTCTTTATGATTTATTATCAGTAAATGCTTGATTTGTATACCTATTTTATATGCCTATATAGGCAGTTGCAAAAAAATGTCACAGGCAAAAAGGAGTCAGGAGGAAAAAGTTTAAGAAGCCCTGCTCTAGACTCTTCTATCAACCTGGAATGTTCTTCTCATACATCTCTTTATAACTGAAGCCTAGACTTCTTTTAAGTCCATTTCAATTTCTATGTCATCTAAGAAGTTGGCTCAAAAAACTCTGGCCCACATTTATTTCTAACCATCCAGAATCCCAATGATGCTTTTTATTTTTAAATGAACATTCTGGCCCTTGACTATGCTTTGTAATTTTCTTCCAATGCTTTGAGTGTTCAATTCTTGTTTCCCTGACAAGATTAAGAGTCAGAGGTCACAATAGTAATTGCTGTACCAGAGAACCATAAAACACACCTGGGGAAAGCATCCTTAATAGCAGAGTAGGGGTAAAGGGATACAACTCTCCTGTTGTTAAGACAATGGTTAGACAGAGACCCTGCCACCTCTGGAAGTTAGACACAGACACTACAGGGCTCTGGGTCTTGTCAGGATCAAGGTGAGGCAGGTGAGGCATATCATCAAGCAGCTGTCAATTTTAACTAATTATTCATGCTAACTATTTACTAAAGTCTGGAGATTTTTTTTCCCCTTATGCTGTGAAAAGGCTGTCAGTGTTCCCTAAACTGGTTAAGGCATAACCTCAGATCCCCGAGTCTGTTTGCAGCTAGGTTGTAAGTTCTTTGAGGAAAAGAACAATATCTCTATGCTTCTTTATTTCAAGCAGCACCAGGAGCAGTACATGGCAAATAGTACATATTTAACTAGAATTTGTTCAATTGGATTAGATTGGACTAATGAAAGGTAACACCAATTTCACACGATGTTCCAGAAGCAGGGAGATGAATACAGCTGAACAATATAAGTTGTTCTGGTATTCTGAGAGTCTGATTAATGTACAATATAGCTAGAAAGTGATAATGTTTAATATAAAATTTTAGAATAATCTCTTTGTTCTCTCTGAAGCAAACTCAGAGAGTGCCTCCTCCTATGTCAGCAAAAGCCAGCCAAGGCCGACTCTACACTCCTTAAGGAGACCTTTAACCTAAGACACTATATCTTGAATAATGAGGCTTTCCTTTGTATCTTATTATCTATAGACATATACTATGTTATGGCATATTAATGGTAAAGAAAATATAGACATCTTAGGTCATAATTTCTATTGAACATTGTTTGCCCCTTCCTGTATCAGTTATCTGTTTAGGGCAGGAAGCCTGCCACTCACTAGTGGTGGGATTTCCTTCCTTGTCACCGAGACATATGTTTACCCAGCTTGGAATCTCAACATTTGATTGACATTGCTTTGTTGATTGTCTTGTCCTACTGAATTTGTGATTTGTTCAACTAGGAGAGTTCCTTTCTCACGGCAAAATGTATATAGGCCAGAGGATTTCTGCACTGGGTAGCCAGAACATTTCTGGCTCCATAATGCATTATGTTACCGTTATCTTTAATAGGGAATTGATCAATTAATTAATTAAACCATAAAATGTATGCATTAGCCTGTTGCCTTTTCTTAACAAAGTTTTCAGGTCAACAAAAGAAAGGATACAAACAAGGCTCCTGCTTACCATAATCACATATTTGTGCAGTCTTCTTGATGGCGTACTCCACAGGTTAACTATGTAAGATAAAAAACGTACACCCTGCTGAGAGCTACAGCGAACTGGAAGGAGCTAGTGTCCTCATTTGGGGCACACTATCAAATACTCTAGGCAAATTATCCAACTCTGTCTTTTGTTCTTTGGCAAGGCCAAAATCTGAGAATCAATGTGTTCTCTGCCCAACACAAAAACAGTTTTGATCACAGATTATGTTTCATTAAATGTATATCTTTAATAGATTCAGTTATTAATTCTAAACAAAAGGATTTCTGTAACATTCTATCAGCAGTTTTTGCAAATCGACATGTATTTTCTACTCACTAGTTACTTTTAGCTAGGCCTTTTATTATGATTAAAAAAAAAGATAAGTATACATCAAAATACAAATGTTATCCAACACAGTGTAATCCAACACAAAATTTGAGTTTTTCAGTCTTCTTTTCCAGGGTAAATTTTATCTGTGTGGCAACAACGACACACAGTGGTAGTTTGTGCATATTGCAGTAGTAAAGTTTTCACTTGATCATTTGATCAATAAGAAGAAATCACTTCATGATTTCTTCAACAATCAATTAATTTCAAACTTGGAAGGGATTTTAGAGGTTATCTAGTTCAACCCCTATTTGAATAGGAAGCTACACTACAACATCTCCTGTAAGTGGTAATCTAGTCTCTGCAAAACACCTTTAGGACGGGTGAATCCACTGCTTTCCAAAACAACCCATTCCATTTTGCACAACTCTAAGCAACTGACATTCATTGGCCCTAATTCTGACCTCCAGAACCAAGGAGAACAATCTAATCTAGACAGTGGTTGTGTTCTCCTTAAGTCTTCTTTCTCACTATGCTTGAACTCTCCATTTCCTTCAACTGACTCACATGTAGCACATGTGGAATTAGGACTTAGGCTTCTCTTATTTTGTTGTGTCTCTTGTGAGACTGATGTCATTACTTTGAAAAAAAAAAGCCTTTGCATAAACTAGATACTGCTAACGTGGAAAAGAATACTGTCCCTGGTCAGGACAATAGAAAGCACTAGTTCAAATTGCAGTACTTGCTCTGAAAATGTTACAATCACAATTCAGGTCACTGTAACTTACTAACTATTCATCATCAGTCTCTTAATGTTTTATTCCCCTCTCCCACTATTGTAACTTTGTGTTTATTTTATTCTTTGTCTTCTGAATCCAATTGTAAGATTATAATCTAACTGTACTTGATTGCAAAAAAACAATAACACAAATGTTTGTGATCCCAGATTGTGTTTTCATGGTCTGATTCTCCTCTTTTCTATACATTTAATTTTTTTAAATGCCTTGGATAAGCCAGGAAAAAAGCAGAATACTAAATTTTCAGACATGGTCAATGTGTTGGGTTTTTTTTTTTTTTTTGCTGTTGTTTTCATTTGTTGCAAAAGATGGTAGAATAGGGAGGGAATTATTGGGAAATGACAGTGATGTAAAAAGATTATCATAGTATAAAAATTGTATTCTGGTTAACCTTGCTTCTATTGACTTACTACCAATAAATGACTAATTGGATACTTTACAGAGAAATAACTTCTATGACCCAAGGGGTCTATTTGCCTTAATTCCTTGTCTGTAAAAGGAGCTGGAGAAGCAAATGGCACACCACTCTAATATCTTTGTCAAGAAAACCCCAAATGGGGTCACAAAGAATCAGACACAACTGAACAAGTACAGGAATTGGAGTTGTTGCATTTGGAGAATGTTTAAGGACACATTAGCTCTCATGAAGTATCTGAAGGGTACAGAAAGATTAGACCTATTCTATTAGCCCCACCCTACAGAACAGAAACAATTTTGTTATGCAATAGGTTCTGATCATCTTTCTAATTATTTCACTTTGCACATTTGCTGTTTTGTTGGTGTGATATTAGGCCTGGAGACAATCTATGGATTCTTATAATATATCTAGTCCTCAGTCTTCTTGGTCAAGTGTCTCAGATGTCCCTGACAGTCTCTTAATTGACAATCCTACTGCCTTCTCTCAGTCCTCATTCTTGACTCCTTTGCAGTATATAACATTATTCTTTATTTCCTTCTTTGGATATTTTCTGCACTTTTCTTTTGTGCAGAAATTGCTTGTTCCTGGTTTTATTCCTATCCCCTAGGATGACTGCTTCTTAATATCCTTTACCGAATAATTGTCCAAATTTCTAGCCATAGGGGTCGTGGGGGGAGGGGGTTGGGAGGAGGTGGTTCTTCATGTCTATTTCAGAATCTCCTTTCCTTTTTAGATACCCTCTCTCAGTGATCTCATTTGCACCCATGCACTCATCATTACTTTTATGAAGCTAATTATATTTCTATTTCTATCAATAAGGGAAGGGAATAAGCATTTATTGGGGGTCTGCTATGTGCCAGACACTTAGCTAAACACTTTAAAAATATTCTTTCATTTGATCCTCTCAACAACCCTGGGAGGTAGCTGCTATTATGATCTCATTTTATCATTAAGAAAACCAAGGCAGACAGAGGTTAAGTAACTTGCCTAGGATCACACAGCTAAGAAGTATCTGAGGCCAAATTTCAACTAGGATCTTCCAGATTTAGGAGCCAGTACTCTATCCACTGTAATAGCTAGCTGCTTATCTGGCACTTTACACCTTACTTCTAGTCCCTTATGACAAACTACCTATTGGATTCTGTTCCACTGACATTTCAAAAATTCAACACATCCCAAACAGAAGTGATTATATTTGTCCTAAATCTACCTTTTCTCCAAACCTTCCTATTTCTACTGAGACACTATCACCTTTCTGTTTTACCCAGGTCCAAAAATCATGGATCTACCATTTCCTTTTTATATCTTCATGCTACCATTAATGTTCAGACATTCATTGTCTCTGATCTGAACTACTTCAGTAGCCTTCTATTTGGGATCTTGGCTCCCAGTATCACCCATCTTCAGTTCATCACAATCCACACAGCTAAAAAAATTATCTTCTTAAAACACGTCTAACCATGGCATTCCTCCCATTCAGGAATGTTCAGGGACTCCCTGATCCAGGATCAAGTACTAACTCCAACTTCACTTTTAAAGGCTTTCACTTTCTTTAGTCTGTTTACATACAATTCACATAAATGCCAACACATAGTCTCCATTATGGCTAAAATCCCCTCCCTATTTCTCAAATTCAGAATATTGCTCTAAATCTTCCATCTTCCATCTCAGGCTATCCTCATACCTACAATTATCTCTCCTTTCATCCCTGCTTTCTTTCATGGTTCAGTTTTATGTGCCATCTCCCAAGAGAAAGCTTTCCCACCAGAATTGGAACACTAATTCATTGTTGGTGGAGCTGTGAGCTGATCCAACCATTCTGGAGAGCAATTTGGAACTATGCCTAAAGGGCTACAAAAATCTGCATACCCTTTGACCCAGCAACATAGCTTCTAGGACTCTATCCCCAAGAGGTCATAAAAATGGGAAAGGGTTCCACATGTACAAAAAAATTTATAGCAGCTCTCTTTGTGGTGGCCAAAAACTGGAAATCAAGGGGATGCCCATCAATTGGGGAATGGCAGAATAAATTGTGGTATATGAATGTAATGAAATACCATTGTGCTATAAGAAATAATGAACAGGAAGACTTCAGAGAGGCCTGGAGAGACTTATATGAACTGATGCTGAGTGAAAATAGCAGAACCAGGAGATCTTTCTACACAGCAACAACCACAGTATTCAAGGAATTTTTCTGGTAGACTTAGTACTTCATTGCAATGCAAGGACTTAAAAAATTCCCAATGGTCTCTTGAGGCAAAATGCCTTCCACATCCAGAAAAAGAACTGTGGAATTTGATTGCAGAATGAAATAAACCATTTTCTTTTGTATTATGTTTTGTTTTATGATTTCTCCCCTGTATTTTAATTCTTCTATGCAACATGAGTAAAGTGAAAATGTATTTAGTAGGAATGTATGTGTAGAACCTATATAAAATTGTATGCCATCTCAGGAAGGGAGTGGGGAGGGAGGGGAGAAGGAGGGGAAAACATCTAAGATATATGGAAGTGACTGTAGAACACTGAAAACAAATAAAATAATTCAATTTTTTTAAAAAAGAAATCTTTCCCACCTAATTTTTACACTTTTTTGCCTTAAGTCATCATGTACATAAATTAATCATCCTATATATGCTTATCTGTTTCCATAGGGCAGCTAGGTGGTGCAGTGGATAGAACACCAGTGCAGCAAGCAAGAGGACCTGAGTTCAAATCTCACCTCAGTCACTTGACACTCACTAGCTGTGTGACCTTGGGCAAGTCACTTAACCCCAATTGCCTCATCCTGGGTCATCTCCAATCATCCTGATGAATATCTGGTCACTGGATTCAGATGACTCTGGAGGAGAAGTGAGGTTGGTGATCTGCACAGCCCTCACTCACTCAAAACAAAGTCAAGTGCAAGTCATGTCATCATTTCTCTGATGGCATGGTCTTCTTAGGCAATCAAGGATGAACATAACACACATCTGTTTGCATATGTGGCGTCAAGTTGAACCTAACTCTTTGAATGCAGGGATGGCTTTTCAGTTTTGTGTTTTGTGTCTCCAGTGCCTCCTACATCAATTGATACTTAATAAATAAATGCTTGCAGGCAGTTTGGAAATATGTTAACAAAAAAAGTGATTAAAATGTCCATACCCTTTGATCCAGAGGTTCCACTGCTCCAGCTTAAAACATCAGAGAGAAAGAATGGTGGCATTTAAACCAAAATATTCTATATAGCAAAATCTTTTTGTGATAACAAAGAATTGGGGAAAAAGTAGGTGCCTATCAAATGGGAATAAATGGGCTAAACATGTTTCAATAAATGCATGTAAAAGCATATTATTATTCTGTAAGCAATGGTGAACATGAAGAATTCAGAGAAACAGGAAAAATTCCAAGTACCGATGCAAAGTAAAAAGAACTAGATAAAAACATGCACAATGACTACAACCATGTAAATGGAAAAAACAACAAAAGGAAATTGAATATTGCATAAATTTAATGGCTAAGTTTGGCCATGGATAAGAATTGAAAATGTACTTCCTTCTCTTCATTGCAGAAATTTGGGACTATGGGTGTGTAATATAGCAGTTAATGTCTGATATGGCTGATGTGTGGGTTGGTTGGTTGGTTTTGCTGAACTGCTTTTATTTCTCTTTCTTTTTTTAAAAGCAAATTTATATTTGCTTTTATTCTCTCTTTCATCAAAAAAAAAATGCAGAAAATATCCAAAAGAGGAAGTAAAGAATAATGTTAAATGCTTCAGAGGAGTCAAGAATGAGGACTGAGAGAAGGCAATAGGATTATCAATTAAGAGATTGTTGGGGACATCTGAGTCACTTGACCAAGAAAGTTGAGGATTAGATATATTGAAAGAATCCAGAGATTGTCTCCAGACCTAATATCACACTAACAAAATAGCTCTTTGAGCAGAAGGTGAGGAAAATACTTTTTAGAGAAGAAAACTAATTTTAATTTCTATTTTTAGAGGAATATGCAATAATTCTAATTTATATCTCTTAGAATCTCCATTTTTCTATTTAGATATTTTAGATATAGTAAAGGAAATATTCACGATATGTTCTTTGAATAATTTACATAATTCCATTTTGAGTTCAGGACCAGGGGGAGGGGGGATCAGATTTGTGATTTCACTGGTATAGTGAGCTCCTTTCTGGATCCAGATAATCCCTGTATCAATGCATATCTGCACCTGTTCCTCAGTTTATGGTGTTAGAGAGTTATCTGGGCACACTGGAAAGTTAACAGGGTTTGTCTAGGGTCTCCCAAAGTTGGGATTTGAACCCAGGTCTTTCTTATATCATTGTGACAACGGCAGAAAGTAATGATAACATTATAATATACACATGTAGTGTTTCCTATTAATAGGCAGAGAGAGAGAGAGAGAGATACATAGCATATATCACCAGAAAAGGCATGGGACACGATCAGACCCAGGAAAACAAACTAGGTCTCAGAAACATATGGAAATGATGGGGTACTTGGGTGCATGTGCTTGGATCCCAATTCTAAAATCACATTTCTCTTTAAAAATCACATTTCTCCCTAGCCTCAAAACACAAAATATTCTCAAAATCTCAGGCAGGTTCTCCTCGGCCCAAGGACACAGCCTGCCCCAGCAACAACCATTATCTCCCTTCCTGATACAGCAGCCACCTGCACCTATGGAACTTATTAGTCTGAATCAGCTGTGTACTGGCTGATCTGGCTGTGTACTGCATCATAATGACATTTACTACTCACTGACCAATCATATGTATCCTAGACTTAGACATATGCATACTCCCTTACATTTATCTTGTCTAACAAGACATTGATGAGAGCAGCCTGATTTTCCCTGGTCAGCCCTGACCATTGGTTGACTTAGTGATGTTTCAGGCCTAAAACCACACCTCCATGTAACACCCTCTTGGGCTATTTCCTGATGAACTCTGGATAAAATACCTGTGCCGTAGATATGAAAAGTGCATGTTCCTTTAAGAACTAACCACACCCTGATCACCTACTTAGCATATTTGGCACACACTATACTATAGAATATCCTATATAAACTTTACCTCTATCCCTCTAAAGTGGCAGTTTCCCTAAGAACTCTTGTGCTAAAAAGCATAATAAATCTTTATCCTGACCTCAACAATGCTTGAGCCCATGAATTCATTCCATGTGACCTGCCCCTGGTACTCAGGTCTCTGTGGGGGTCTCAAACTCCTCCCTTCCAGTCCTCATCAGAAATATCTTTCCTCCAGATCTCTTTCTATTCAAACAGGAAAGGATACATTCTGAAAAGATTGTAATGTAAAAATTATAGAAACATACTAACCTTTTTAATTAAGATGAAAATATTAATATAAAGTATTGCTACAGTTTAAAGTTCTTTCCAGATTTACCTTAAGGGAGGAAACTTGATCAGGACTTAATTGAATTTCTTGGCAAAAAGAATGCCCTTCACTAAAATCTTTTATCTTAGTATTAATCTCTTTCTTTTAGGAAAGTATGTATTGTCTGGGCTGTTGTGTAGTTTTGTAAAACATGTCCATAATAGTCACGTTGTGAAAAAAAACACAAAAAAAACCCTCAAGAAAAATAAAGTAAGAAAATATACTTCAATCTGTATTGGGACACCATCAGTTCTTTGCCTGGGGATGGATAGCATTTTTCATTATAAGTCCTTCAGAGTTGTCTTGGATTATGGTATTGCAGAGAATAGCTAAGACATTCACATTCTTAGAATTTTGCTTTTACTTTGTACACAGTACATTTCACTTTGCATCAGCCCATGCAAGCCTTTCCAGGTTTTTCTGAAAGCATCCTGCTCATCATTTCTTATATGTAGTACAAATAGTATTCCATTGTAATCACATACCACAACTTGTTACACCATTCTCCAGTTGATGGGCATCTTCTCAATTTTTAATTCTTTGTCCTCAGAAAAGAGTTGCTATAAATATTTTTGTACATAGAGATTCTTTTCCTCTTTGTTTTTTGTCTCTTTTTGGGACACTGGCTTAGTAATGGTATTGCTAGGTCGAAGGGTACACATGGTTTTATAGCCCTTTGGGCATAATTCCAAATTTCTCTACAGAATGGTTAAATCAATTCACAACTCCATCAACAATGCATTAATGTTTCATTTTTCCCACATCCATTCCCAACATTTGTCATTTTCCTTTTCTGTTCCGTTAGGCAATCTAATAGGTAACAAGTAGTACCTCAGAAGTGTTTCTATTTGCCTTTCTCCAATCAATAGTGATTTAGAGTACTTTCTCATATGGCTATAGATAGCTTTGATTACTTCATCTGAAAACTGATCATATATTTTGATCATTTATCAATTAGGGAATGGCTCTTATTTCTTATTGAAGTAGACATTATCCCCCCCCCCCCCCGCCCCGGAGCCCCTGGGTTGAGAAATGTCTGTTGAGTTTCTAGGTAGGGTTGGGCCCCCCTTTGCCTAGTAGCCACTTTCTGTTGTGCCCCCCTTGCCTAGCAGTTGCCCCCTCTTTGCCTAGCAGCCACCCCCCCTTTGCCTAGGAACCCACTCTCTGTCGTGCCCCTTTGCCTAGGCAGCCACTCTCTGTTGTGCCCCTTTGCCTAGGAGCCCACTCTCTGTTGTGCCCCTTTGCCTAGCAGCAACTTGGGCCCCTGTCAAAACTGTTCTGTGAGATATGTTTGCTGTTAAAACCACAAAGCTGTACTGAGAAGTGCCGAAATGCTTAAAAGGCACACACACACCTTTTTCGCGGCTGCCTCTTCTGGGTTTTTCCATGAGACAGCCGCTGGCTAATAAAGACGCTCTCAAATTCTCAGGTGACTCTTGCCTGTGCTTTTTCTCTCTCTGTCCATTTCACTTATAAATCTGAATCAGTTCTCTTTTGTCTGAAAAATGAGGCCTGTTATCAGAGAAACTTGCCTCAAAAATTTTTTTCAGTTACTATGGCTAATGATATTTTCCTCCATCCTACTGAAAGCCCTTGCCTTCACCTCACCCTTGTTTATTCCATTATCTGCTTTCACTCTGTTCCTCCTCAAGTGTTTTGCTTCTGACTACCCCCTCCCCCAATTTGCTCTCCTTTCTATCACCCTTCGTTTTTGAAGAAGACCATGACATCAGAGAAATGATGACATGACTTGCACTTGACTTTGCTTTGAGTGAGGGAGGGCTGCGAAAGGTCACCAGCCTCACTTTCTCCTCCTGAGCCATATGGGTCCCATGACCCATCAAGATGACTGGAGGTGACCCAGGATGCAGTGTTAGGCTGGCCTTTTCAGGTACTCACTTCGAGGGAGGTAAAGACCATTGAGTGAAAAGGCCTCTTTAAGAAGTAGTCAGGGAATGGCCCTTTTAATGAACAACAACAACAAAGAAATAACTAAATCAATCCGGAAGGGAAACAGAAAATGTTACCATTGATAATCACTCTAAACTAGCCATTAAGTGGAGCTTGGGCAGGGTGTTGTCTGGAAATTGTATTAAGGATGGTAATCAAGTTTAGAAGGAGTAATAATTCAGATGTAGTTAAGATCATTGCCCTCCTTGGTCCCTTCCCCCTTCCCCTCTTCTAAAGAGAGTTGTGACTCCTGGCCAGCTCCTGCCCAGAACATCCCCTTCCTCTTTCAGAAGTGGCACTTCTAAATGTGTCCCCCTGCACACAGCAGGCACGAAATAAATGCTTCTTGTTTTCTGAAGCGCCCTCTTCCCTCTCTACTCCCAATGGCCTCCTTATGGAACATCGAAGCCCAAAGCTCCCTGCATTACAGAAGTAGGAGAAGGAGGGAACGGGAACGTCACATATAAAGCCAGGCATGGTGGATGTGTCGGCTCCTTTCTTTTGGACTGTTCTTCCTCATTCTTTCCCATCTACCTGCTTATCTAGCCCTCTTCTCCTGAGTGCCAGTCCCTCACCACAAACTGTCTATTCGATATTTCTCCCACTGGCATTTCAAACTCAACATATCCAAAACAGAAATCAATTTTTGCACTATGTAGCTCCTTGGATGATGGGGAGAAGGTTCTATTTTCAAAAGGAACTGTGTTTTTATATTATGTGTATACACATATATGCACTCCTATATATACATACATACACAACCATCGCTGATAAAATATATTTATATATTTTAATGATGTAAGTACTATGAAATATAACTGTTAGATAATACCTAACAGGTACACGGAAGCGCTTTACAACTATGACCTCATTTGATACTCACAGCTACTTTGGGAGACAGGTGTTGTTACCGTTATCCTCATTTTACAGATGGGGAAACTGAGGCAGGCAGCGATTAAGCGCCGTGCTCAGGGTCACAGAGCTGGCGTCTGGGGCCAGTTTTGAACTCAAGTGTCCCGGACTCCAAGCCCTCTGCTGTATCCGCTGCCTCGGGCCAATAAAAAAAAAAGGATAAAATTCATTTTCCAAATTACCATCACACAAAGGTGCAGAACAGAAACGTCCTCCACCAGCCAACCAGCGCTTATTAAGCCCCCAAGTGCTGGACACTGAGCTGAGCGCGGGGGACATAAAAAAAAAAAATACGCAGCTTCCCACTGCCTAAAACAGAATAAAATTATTTAGGAAGAGATTGAGGTGGGGGGAGCGCAAGGATGCTAAATAGAGGAGCCCGGGCAGGGTGGATGAAGGAGCAGACAAACAGGTTAGGGAGGAGACTCCCGGGGGCGGGGAGGGGCGGAGCCTCCGCGTGATTGGCTGGGAGCGCTCACCACGCCCCTCCCTCGCCTCCCGGAAGTGCCCGGTCGTTGGCTCGCGTCTCCGCCCGGCGTTTCCGGGAGGGGAGCGAGCCGGGCGTCCCCGCGGCGCCGCGCTGGGTACCCAGCTGTGCGGGGCTTCGCCCAGCGTTCGGCGCCGAGGGAGGGGTCCGGGCGCGCGCGGCGCCCACGCTCGAGCCGGGCCTCCCGGGGCTGCGGCGGAGCTCGAGCCGCGATCGGAAGAGGAGGGCTGTGGGCCCGGCCCCGCCGCCCCGGCCGCCGCCGCCATGGTGCAAATGGAGACGCAGCTGCAGAGCATTTTCGAGGAGGTCGTGGTGAGTGCGGAGCCGGTGCGGACCGCAGGAAGGGGAGGAGGGAGAGAGATGCCTTCCCCTGCTGTGGCTCCCCCAGCATGGATCAAACGCCTGCTGTGTGCCGGGCCAAGCGCGGGGTAGCCAAAGAGAAGGAAAACCAGGCCCTCGCCCTCCCCAGGGGGGAAGACGGTGTGCACGCAACCTCGCGTAAGCAGTCTGCCGTGATCCATGAGAAGGGATTCTCTCGGGGAAAGCGCTAGCGACCAGGAAAGGATTCTTGCAGAACGTAGAACTGGAGTGGAGGCCAAAGGGAGAAGGGAGAGCATGCCAGGCAGGGGGCACGGCCCGGGCAAAGGCATGCAGGCTGGAGATGGAATGTCCTGTTCGAGCACCAGCCAGAAGCCCGGCGTCTCTGAGTTAACAGACTATGCAGAGGGGAGCGGAGAATAAGATTGCAAAGGGAAAGGGGCAGAAGTGGGAAGGCCTTTACACGTCAAGCATAAGATTTTATATTTGATCCGAGACCTCCAGGTGGGAGTAAGATTTGTCCAGTCAGACTACATAGCTGCTACTCATTTTAATGTTTTCAGGCCAATTTCTTGGGAGCCACTGGAGTTTATTAGGTAGGGAGATGAGCTCGGCCCTCCAGATAGGAAGTTTGAGGAGGACAGAGTTCGTGGGGGATTTCACCCCTTTTATTGGAAAGTGCAGGTAATCCAGAATCCCACAGCTCATCGTGTTGAGCGCACGGTTTACCAAAACCCTTAGATCTGTTTTTCAGAAGAATGGGGCAGACTGATGACAAGTAAAGAGGCCCTAGGTGAGGGGGAGGATCCAGCAGCTGCCATGGTCATGTGCAGTTGGGGGCCCTCCAGGCCAAGGTTTCTGAGCCTTCCTGGGAGCTTCTGTGTCTTGGCTTAGAACACTTAGAGATGAGGTCTTTCCTTCATGGGAGAAATGGTGAGGACGCAACTCCTTTGCCTTGTACGTTCCCTCAGGCTCAGGTGGCCTCCCTCCTCTCTGCCACTGCAGCTCCTAGTCCTTCAGAACTCCTCAAGCGCCCCCTTCTACACTGGACCTTCCCATTTCTTTCAACTATTACTGTTAATCCTCTAAAATTACCTTGTATTTGTGCAAGGCCTCTTATTTTATGGATAAGAAACAGGCCCAGCATGATTGTGACTTGCCTCAGGTCACCAGGCTGTTTCCTCTGATAGAATGTAAGCAAATTGAGAATGGGGACTGTTTCATTTATTTCTGTATATGCACAGAATACAGTAGGTGCTTCATGAATGTTTCTTGCTTGGTTGATTAGTCACTCCAAGCTAGTTTTGGTCCTTTAGTCTGAAAAAGGTTCACTTTGACTAAACCTAATGTGCTTTATTGAAGGTCACACAACAAATCAGAGTATGAGAGCCCAGACAAATTGGGAATATATTTAAGTACTCTTAAAATTTAATGGCGTTTTTTTTGTTTGTTTATTTTACAGAAAACAGAAATCATAGAAGAGGCATTTCCAGGGTAAGTATAATGCAAGATAAAAATCCGTTTATGTGGTATCTATTTCTTTCCCTGTCCTTCTCTAGTTTCTTGTCATTCTGGATATCCTTTAATAAGCACAATATTTGGTAGATAATGAGGGATCTGTGCAGGGTTGCTTTTTAATCACGATGGTGACCATTTGTATGTAGCAGTTGGTAGCAGATGATAACAGTATTTTCTTTCTTTAGCATGTTTATGGATACACCAGAAGATGAAAAAACAAAACTGATCAGCTGCTTGGGAGCTTTCAGACAGTTTTGGGGTGGCCTTTCTCAGGTGAGCACTAAAGTTTAAATAATATCTCATATGTAATGTTGTGATTTTAAAATATTTTTACATATGCTATCATATTTGATCCTTATAAGCCCCATGAGGTCGATAAGACAAGGATTTTCTTTTCAAACTTCATCTGGCAGATGAGAAAACTGTGTATATAGTTACTTGCTTTAGATGGGGAAACCAGGACTAAAATTTGTATACATTTCATTATATTGCTTTAATATAAGCAGCTCTCCATGTTGTTTTTTAAAGATTCAAGGAATGGGGATTCTGTAGTCTCTTCCTGTGTTTAACTGTATTTTGTTGGTGGTGGGTAGGAGTGAGATTCATTATGTCAAACTAAATAAGAATATTTTAATGTCTTTAAAATCTGTATAGTAGCTTTCCTGTAAAACTTTGGCAGACCAAAAGGTCAATTTACAACATAGGAGCCAAGCATTCTCTTTGTTCCCTTGTATTCAGAAACAGCAGGAATCAGCAGTGCCCTATGTAAGTTTTTTTTGTGCCAGAGGATAGAAAAGATAGTAAAGATACTTTCAGTTGGGAAATAAGGGAAGACAGGAACACTGATGGAAGTAGAGGCAGGGCCTTACTCCTTTGGTTTATCTGCAGAATCATATCCATCTTAAAGGTGGGAGACTTGACTTCTAATCCCAGCTTTATCATATATTAGCTTCATGACCTTGGGTGAATCACTTGCCCCCACCCCTTTCTCTGAGCCTCAGTTTCATCATCTGTAAAACCACAGGGTTGGATTAGATAAGGATTTCTTATCCTGGAGTCTGTGAACTTGTTTTTGAAAAAATATTTTAATGTGGTTTTTTTTGTAAGCTTATATATTTTATTTTTAGGCATTTAAAAACATTATTGGGAGGAGGGGGTTCCATAACCTTTACCAGACTGCTAGAGGGTTTTATAACAAAGAAAAGTTAAGACTTTAAGAACTTGAATAGATAATTTCTAATGTCCCTTTGTCACTGTAACATTCTGTGACCACCTAAACCTTACTTGCTCAGCCACTGACTTCCCCTCATATATGTTTAGGTATAAATTTAACTATCTCCCAATAAAAGCTTAGAAGTGATAATGGATTGTATCTGTGAAAAAGAGAAAATAAAATAAGAGTTAGCAAAGTGTATCATGAGACAAGATTATATGGGAGATAGTAACAAACCTAAATTTTATTATTTCTTACACTTCCAAATGGCTAATACTTATTGTGTAACTTGGGCAAGCCACTTAGTCCCTGTGGCTCATGTTCCTTATCTGTAAAACTGAGGCTGACAGACTTCTTCCTATCTACTCTTTTGTTAAGAGTATAACCAAAACATAGCGAAGGCTTTTTGTCCCAGACAGGCCCAACTACAGAAGGAACAGATTGATGCCACAGTTGTGGGAGCAGTACCTATAGCTGTGGTTCATCCTTCATTTTCTAAGGGGACTAATGACATCATTAGTGATGTCTTAACTTGGGGCATGAAGTGGATTTTAAATGAGGTAGAATTGCACAAAGTTGTCAGCTTCACTCCTTTCCTGAGTCATCAAAGTCCAGTGGCAGGACAAAAATCAAGACAACTGGCGATGGCTCAGGATGACTGCTGTCTTCTCTTGGCTCTCCATGCTCCACAGTTCTTGTTTTAACCACCTTCATCACTATTGGAACAACTTGTTCTCATCTACCCATTCTGCCAGGGAAAGTCTTCACATGCTTGAGTAGATGTTCCCCTACCTTACCTATGGGTTTGAGGCCTGTCAGTTTACCCTCAAACTAATTTAGCCTGACTGCTGAGGTGGTTCACCAGGGTGTGGCCATTGTACATGCTACAGCTTCTTGGAGCTACAGGTGAGAACTGGGTGAAGGTAGACACCAGAGGTGGATGAGTAGCCCTGAGAATGGTTCAGCAAGCCCTCATACCAGCAGTGCTAGCCTTCCCTGAACACCCCATACACATCTGTACATATGATACTCCACAAAACAAGGCGACACTAGAAGGGTAGGAAGAAATGTTTTTGTCTACCACCATACCAGAACTAAACATCTCCCTTTCCTGCAGTTTAACATGAGTCCAAAAAACTAGTTGCTTTCATCCCAAGCTAAAGCTGGGGGGATGGCTAATCTTTAAAGGATGAAGTGTTGCCTCACCAATAGGAAACAGGCTTGAGATAGAAGATTTAAGGTTGGGGGACAGGACAAGGTCTAGAAGACCTATTGAGCAGGAATATCCTGGTGCCTGCCTTTGGGATGGAATGTCAAGAATCCTCTTCAGGATCGTCTGCTGAAATGCCCCATTCCCACAGTGATAGTGTTCCTTCTGTCAATGCAGAGTTGGGGCAGAACTATTCAACCTGATCCATTTGTTGGGCAGAGCTAGAACTGGAAATTGTGCATCTATCGAAAAGACTAAGACTATGTCCCCATTTGGGTGAGACTGGGAAATGATTTCATTTGAAGGGGAAGTACTCACTACTATGGTAGCTGGTAACTTCGAATCTAATAAGCATCTACTGAGCGCTTACTATGTGCCAAGCACTGTATTTAGTGCTAGAAAACAAAGATATAACAAAAAACAGCCGTAGAAACTGAAGATTGTTGAAGCTACAAAGTTTCCTCTTATCTCTGTCCATTTCTGTAATGAAAATGTCTGTTTTTGTATTATTTGAAATTACAACTTAGGGAAGCTTAGCTGAACTGCTGTCTTTTGCCCTACCTTCAAGTAGCAATTATCCTTCAAAACTATTCACCCCTTTTTTAAACTTCCTAACGTAGACTCCCAAAGAATTCCTCAAAATAGCACATCTTGCAAAAAAGATCCTGATATTTTGAAGAGAAAAAGGATAGTAGTACTATGTCTATAACACTAATCTTTGCCTTACTGTTCTCCAAGTATTTCTTTTCCTTTGCTAATTTACAACAGAGAAACTAGATGAAGACTCTCCCACAGACCATGAGAATATTTTCTAGCGATGTATTCTTTTAATAACATTTTACTCTTACTGTATATTATAATACCTGAATAATTAAAAGATAAACGTGAATTTTTTATCTTATGTTTTATCTTGATTAATATATCCTTTTAAATCTTATAGCAGAGTCCTTCAGTTGCTTATGGACCACTAGCAGATTATAACTGTAAACATTTGCATTCTTTTCCAGGAGTCTCATGAACAGTGCATCCAGTGGATTGTTCGGTTCATTCATAGCCAGCATAGTCCTAAGAGAATATCCTTTCTCTATGACTGCTTAGCAATGGCAGTGGAAACTGGTCTTCTTCCACCCAGGTCAGTGAAGTATTGAGAGAACAATTCAGTATGCCTTTGCCTGGATTGACCTTATTGATAATATTGTTAACGTAAGGGATTTGGGTGGGAAATTTTGACAAAATGAATGGAGTGCTCCCTGCACTTTGGTTATTTAGAGTTATTAGAGGAAAAATGACATGAAAAAACTTTCAGCAAGGTCCACAATTTCTCAGTAATGACACAGGCATCCTGGTTTCTTCATATAAAGTTCAGCTTTATTGCTGGAAAACACTGCTCAATAAAAACTGTAACTGTCTTATCCACATAAAGGACATCACTTTAAAATTTCCCTGTTACCTCAGTGATGGTAATCTCTGTATGAGACACCAACATTTGATTTCCAAGTACCATCATTTTTATGACTCTGGAAGTTTACTTTGGTAAATTCCTAGAATTAAAATCTGTCTTGCTCTGCCTTTCATTGTGGGTATATTTTCTGTCTGTAGATCAGTGACAAAAATCTACCTTGTAGCATCTTGTAACTTTTATGTTCTGTTTAAAAACTTTAACTTGCTTAATAATTATTAATTACTAAGCATATATGTATATATATATATATGCATGTGTATGTATGTGTGTGTGTGTATATATATTAAAACATTTATATGAGTATAAAGTGTTATAGACGTCTTTGAACAACTGTTTGTGTATGATTAAGTTGAAGTACTTTGTAAAAAAAATTTGTGTTTTAAATTTTTTGTTAGTATACCATTAAATTAGGGCCACTTACTGTAGCAATTGGAATGAGAGCTCTTTGAATTCAAATAGGTTTAAATTGAGAGGGAAACTTCATTAGTTTCCCTCAACTATTTCAGTTTCTTCATTCAGCAAATATCTCTCCAAAACTGTGATTATGTGGTAATGTGTCCACATTACGTATCCAAACTAGTGAGGGAAGAGCAAAGGAAACTCAAGATTTTCTTGTCTAAAAGAGATTCTTTGAGGGAAGATAGTACATGTAGTTATACAATTTTAGGGAGCAAACATATCCATATACAGTACACGTAAGCAAAAGAGATTATGAAATTGCAAATCAGACATGATGAAATGAATAGTAGTGGTCATAATAGACCTACAACACCTATAGCCATGCTTTATGTTAGATATGTCTTGTTTCTTAAATATATACTTCTGTCTTAAAACTGGTACTTCTTTTCTATAGGATGGTCTGTGAATCCTTGATAAACTCTGACACACTTGAATGGGAAAGAACACAACTTTGGGCTTTGACATTCAAACTGGTTCGGAAAATAATTGGTGGTGTGGATTACAAGGTAGTATATTTTTATTTACTAGTAGTGATGTTTGCTTTTTAAAGTGATAAGAATTTCTAATGTGGATATTTCATTTTTCATGGTGGAGGTATTCTCAGTACCCTTAAAATTATGTGCTTATCAAGGAATTTATTCTCTAAATTCTTGAAAGGGGCTCTAGAGAATTGTTATATTTTAAAACTGTGAGCTCAAAAGTATATTCTGATTGTTGTGCCTGGTAAATCTTTTTCAGATCAATAGAGACTACACAATTCTGTAATGCCTTTTGTGCTCTTAATGTCTTTGATCTTGTGAACTACAACTCCTACAGTTCTGGAAAGGGATCTGGTTTTTGTACAGAAGAATTTATTCGGATGAGTTAACATTCCTATTTTTATTAGGCGTTAAATAAAAGTATATCCTAACACATACAGAGAAAAGTGTTTGAATGCTTTGACAACCAGCTTTATGCTGTCAATCAGCCATCAAGCATTTATAAAGTGCTTTCTCTGTGCTAGACTCTGTGATGGGCACTGGATGATACAGAGACAAAAGTGAAACAGTCTCTGTCCTTAAGGAGCTTGTATTGAGTTGGAAGAGAAAATAAGTCCTTAAAAGTATGTAAAGAAAACACACAAAATATCAAGTGGGTTTTGGGGAAAGGAGTTAGAAGCTGGGTAGATTAGGAAAGGTTTAATGTGGAAAATAGTATTTGAACTTAGTCCTAAAAGAAGCAAGAAATTTCAGGAGGTGGAAATAACAGCGGAATGCATTCCAGGCCTGGGAGACAGCCAGTCCAAAGGCATGGAAGACAGTAGGTGTTCCTTTTGCAAAAAGGCCAATTGGGATAAAATGTAGAATGTAGAAAGAAGAATGATGTAAAATAAGATTGGAATAAGATTGGAAAGCTTTATGTGGCCTGATTGTGTCTTCATCATGGAGGGCTTTAAATGCTAAAGGGATGAGTTCGTACTTGATCGTAGAGGCTGTAGGAAGCTTCTGGAGTTTATTGGGTAGCAGAGTGAAATGATCAGACCTGTACTTTAGGTAAATCCCTTTGTCAGCTTTGTGAAGGGTGATTAATGATTTGGGGTGGAGGGGGGTGGGGATCGATACATGAGGCATGCATACCAATTAAGAGGCTTTTGCAGTAGTCTGGGAAAGAGATGATGAGGGCCTGACCTATGGTGGTCAAATGAGTAGAGAGAAGGGATAGAGAGGAAGGAAGGAATTACTGGGTGTCTACTATGTGCCATGTTAAGTGACTTACCTGGAGTCACACAGCTAGTAAGGATCTGAAACCAGATTTGAACTCAAGTTGTCCTAACTTCAAGCCCAATGCTGTATCACCTAGCTGTATGTGAAAGGTATTGTGGAGATAGAAATAACAGGAGTCAGCAATTGAATAGATATGTAGGATGAGGGAAAATGAAAAGTCAGGGTTGATTTCAAGTTTTCAAACCTGGATGTTTTGAAGGATGGTGGTGACCTTTACAGAAATAGAAAGTTTGAACCTAAAGTGTATTTGAAGGAAAAGATAATGAATTCTGACTTGGACATGGTGAGTTTGAGCTGCCTACAGGACATCCTTTTTTGAAATATATCTAGTTTTGGTGATGGAAGACTAGAGCTCAGGAATAAAACTAGGGCTGGATAAATAGTTCTGGGAGTCATCAGAATAGTGATTATAATTAAAACCATGTGAGCTGATTAGGTTCCCAAGTGAAGAATGTAATGGAGAAAAAGAGGATGCTCTTGGACAGAATCTTGGGGACTTTGGGAAAGTTTTTAGAAGAAAGGCCTTGCTATCAATGAGTTTGTATAATTGGAGAAAGAAAACACAGGTTTGAATCATCCTGAAAACAATTGTAGAGCAAATGAACAAGCACAAGATGTAATTAAAAATTAAGAATCTGATATTCTTTTGTTTATCCTAGTTTCGCTGTAGTTTCTGTCCTCAGGCAATTAGAGGGAAAGAGTAAATAGAATAGGATAGGATTAGTCAGAAAAAGTTTCAATATAGGTAAATGTTAAGCTGTGTTTTGTACCAGATCATTGGTCATTTATTAAGTGCCTTGCAAATCATGGGCAAGGAATGGATATGAATTGAAAGAAAGGGAAGCATTTCATATGAGAATAGGGTAAGCAAAAACAATGAAGAAGAAACTAGAATTAGTTCATAGAGGACAGGAAATAAATTGACTTAATAGTGAAAAGGATTACCAGTGGAGGAGTTGAAAATAGTTTGTTATCTGTGCTTGAAACTTTTCAGGTGTTTTCAACTACATTGCATCCTTTGGATAAAAACATTTTTTTGTAGAAAATGAAATTTTTTTTTCTTCTAGGCACTTTTAAAACTTTTATTCTCCGCAACATTATCAGATCAGTAACCTATATCTTTTTAACTCGATGAAACGTAAAATGTAACCCTATAAGTTGCAAATACTGGGCTTGAATCTTAGAAATTCAGAGTAGTTAATGATAGGTATGTATATTGTAAGGCATGGAGATATCTATTTCTCTTTCTTTCCTCTAAGTTGTCTAAGTAGTTTGTTCTACAAAGCAAATATTGAATGATTTTTGTTAAACTGTAGAAAACTTCTTGAATTTGAATAGACCATAGTCTATTTATTTAATTTTAATGTTTAAATTAATGTTTAATGTTTAGTGGGTATAAAAAAATGTGCACTAAGAGGTAAAGTTTCTGATTCTGAAATTTTCTGTACTTTTCACTTTTCAAACAAAGACTGAGTATAGATTTCTTGGTTTTCACTGGTTTTTCTTTTTTTCCTGTGTTTTCTTCTTCCAACCATCAGGGTGTACGAGATCTCTTAAAAGTGATTTTGGAGAAAATCTTAACAATACCGAATACAGTGAGCTCAGCTGTGGTACAGCAACTTCTAGCAGCAAAAGAGGTGACTTACATATGCACCTGGATTTTATTTCTAATTATCATTTCAAAGAACACTTCCAGTTTATTCGGTCTACTAGTTTTCAGATTTCTAGGTTCTGTGGAACACAGGAGCAAAAAAACCTCATAGGTCGCTTTTCTATATTCTTTTTACTTGCCAACGAAGAAAAGAAAGAGGGAGAAACAAGCCTCATTAGCACTAACAGAACTGCATTACTTTAAATTAATAATCATTATTATGAAATCCAATAATTTATTTGATTTTTATTAACTACAATAAGAATATTTAATAAAGGCAAGTATATATATTGGTATGTTATTAATGACATAACAGGCCTAAGGATTTAGAATACCTTCCTGAACTCTGCTGTGCAGATTAACGCTTTAGAGACCAGTAATCTAGTCCTGTTTTCCTCTACTTTCATCATTGGCCCTATTTTATTCTTTATTTATTTTTACATTTTGAGATTGAGTGTCCCTACCTTATAAAGGCTAGAACCATTCATGGGCCCTATCTCACTGCTGAATGACATGGACGGTTTGACTTACTCCACTTCTCTTATAGGTGGAAATCTGTTCTGCTTTAGACAGTTTAGTGGTTCTCTTGCTCCTGGGGATATTTTGATATAGGACTTATTTCAGATACACAATTGATTTCAGCCCTCTGCAGCTCAGAATTTCCAAGTTCAAGTAATCCATCAACCTCAGCCTTTCCAGGATTAGGGAATACAGGTCTGTCTCCCTATTCCCAGTCATTGACCCTACTTTAAAAGGCCCCCCCCATCCCCCAGCAGGAAAGCAGTCTGTCAGTAACCTACTCCAGCATTTTAATAATCTTCATTATGTGGAAACTGCTTCTTTATATTTAAACTGAATCCCTCACGCACAGATTGGTCTCTGTTGTTACTAGTTATGCCTCTTAAAATCTTTGACAGTAATTTGACAGTGAAAAGTCTGTCAAAGAATATTTGATTTGGCTTGAGTCAAATTTGTATCTTGTCATCACAGGTTATAGCTTATATTTTGGAACGAAATGCCTGTTTACTGCCAGCCTATTTTGCAGTTACAGAGATAAGAAAATTATATCCTGAGGGTAAACTTCCACACTGGGTAAGTTTTATCAATTCCATGATTAGGTTTTATAGCTAATTGTGATCTTGCCATAGTAATTTGGATGGACTAAATATTCCAATAAATATACTGCTTTCCAATATTGTTTTTCCCCATACTTTTTCTTCTCATGACCATCAAAGATGGAAAATTTATATAATTTTGCTCATTGATTTGGAGAGTTTCATTTGCTGCAAAGTAAACTATACATACTTTTGAAAATCAAATAGAGAAGGTAGCATGTAGTTAAAGAACCAGCCTTCAGACCAGGAAATACTGGGTTAAACTCTTTCCACCGACATGTTCTACCTTTGTGTCCCTGAGCCCTGGGCAGCTCATTGATGGGGGGGGTTTCCTCACTGGGAATTCCCCATAACAATGAAATCACAAAGTCTCATCCTTGACCAAATTCAGGAAAACAGAAAGTCACAAATAAATTTTATGTAAATATTCTTCAAGATTGGAACTTTGCATACCAAATCTGCCTTGTTTTCATTTTTTTTTTAAGTTATTAGGCAACCTGGTGTCAGACTTTGTGGATACCTTCAGACCCACAGCAAGAATAAACTCCATTTGTGGTAAGATTAAATTAAAAGGTAAAATGTTACTATCTACATTAGTTCCAAATCTATTGTGTAGCTTTTGAATTGCAGGAGTCTATTTCTCTCTAAGCATTTGTTTTTTGATGGTGACTTTTTAGCATCTTTGAGAACATAGAAACATTGGATTAATACAAGGTTTAAGTTAGGTTGTAAGGAGTACCGTTTGTTTTAGAATGAGAGGAAAAGAAGGAAGACGACACCTCTATATTGGGTTTTATTAGCTTCAGCTTAAAGCTACTTTGGAAGATTTTGTTCTTGGTGACATGGAGAAACAAGGTTGTTAAAAAGACTTCTAGAGAATCCCAAAGCATACAGAAGTTCCTGGGAGAGTGCAACCTATTCCAAGTCAAACTTATACCTTTTTCCACTTCTTTGACTCTTCTGATTTGACACAGCCTGTTAGGTGCCTTGTATAGTTTCAAAGAACTTAACATGGTTTTCCAGTTTGTCTGTACTTAGATATGCTTTGAGACATTCTTAGGCATCACATTACCTTCAGAAATGTCTTTAACTCTTCACATATAGGCCAGTGGTCTTCCAAATGTCCAGCTGATGCAGAAATGACATTCCTGCTTAGGCCTGATCACCCAGGGACTCAGAAGTATTTATCAGGATACATGCAGAGGAGAGTTGAAATGTCATTGATATACTTCTGCTGTTCCAACATGAGTCTCTTATAGATAGGAATGTCATTGACAGGTGAAATGGTGATTGACCACATTTGGATACTGACTGCTTTTCTTTTTTATTCATTTCCTTTCACTAGGTCCTTAGCTTGACTTCCTGCCTCCTTTCCCCCCACCCCTGTTCTCTCCCTCAAATTGTCATTTGGTAGACAGTATCTCGCACAGGAAATGGATTGACAGTGAAGAGAGGTTTAGTGAAATTGTTACAATTATGATGATTAATAGTAATAATAGGTATCAATAATAGTTACATCAATGTATTGCTATGCTGTAATAGGACTCATACACATATTGTGTCATTTGTCATATCCTAGTGAGATAAATAGTGCTATTATTTTTCCCATTTTCAGATGAGGAAGATGTCCAGTGATAGCTCTTCTGTCACTCCAGTCTTCTGCCTCTAAGTTGTGTGCTCTTCCCATGATTCTTCACTGACATCAGTTTCATATTGGAGTTGTATCTGTTGTATACTATACTTTGGTGTATATCTGTTGTTTCTATACATAAAGGCTTCAGAAGTTTCTTAGAAAAGTTAAAAGTTGAGCAGGCATCGTCAACATCATCAAAATCATCATAACATTACAGAGGTAGAGCTAGGGGGACCTGAGAGGTCATGTAGTTCAACTCCCTGATTTTATACGTAAGGAAACTAAAGCCCAAACAAGTACAGTAGCATGCTGAAGATCACATAATGAAGAGTCAGAATCAGGACTAAATCCTCATCCCCAAATACGGTACCAGATCCCCAAACCGCAAATACAGTACCAGATATTTACCTCTTCCCCAGTGAATTGTGATTACTTTGGCACAAAGATAGCTTCTGATGCTTGAGCTTATATAGTCTCTCAGTGGCGCTTGTCTTAGGAGAGTATTCTGTCCTTTACATGTGAAATCATGGTGGCAGCTAACTCTGTTTGTATTTAAGAATGTGTAAGCCAGCTGTTATTTGTTTTTTCGTTTGGGGAATAGAAATATTTAAAAATTGGAATTTAGAATTAATTTGGTATGACTTTGGGGCAATTATTCATTTTGAAAAAGAAAATTTTTTTTAAATTTTCATTTACTTTTTCTTTCGTTTTTCTTGGTATTTGGTCAGTCAACAAGCATTTATTAAACAGTCACTGTGTGTCACACTGTGCTGAGAGCTGGTAATACAGACATTAGCAAAAAGATTGTCTTTGCACTCATGGTGCCTCGTTTTTTAAAAATTTATTTTTAATTTATGTAACAAAACAAGCATTTGCGTAACAGTATTATTTTTAAGTGATTGCACATGAAATTGCCATCTGTTATGTCAAACTTGCTATTCCTTTTAAATATATAATAAAGTGTTCATGTAAATTTCTTTTTTTCTTCTTCCCTTCCATCCCCAGAGATGGCTACCATTAGACACAAATGTGTATATATATTTGAAATCATTCTATACATACTTGTATTTATCAGTTCTTTCTCAGTGCAGGTAGCATCTTCCTTCACATGTCCTTTGTAATTAATTTGGGTATTTGTGATAGTCAAAATCACTTACTTGCTCAGTTTTTCTTAAAGAGCAGTATTGCTGTGCTCTCTTGGTTTTGCTCATTTCACTCTTCATTATTTTGTGCAAGTCTTACCCTGTTTTTCTAAGATCTTTGAGCTCATCATAGCATAGTAGTATTCCATCACTTTGTTTCTTTGCATGACTTGGCTTTTTTATTTTCTGTTTGGGAAACAATCCATATCAAAAGCATTGTCATCTAAAGTGTCTTCCAGACCTTTTTACACACAGATAGAATGGAATCAGAATTCTTTCTTAGTTTATTTTTTATCATGAGGTTCTTTGATTCTGAGATATCTGACCTTTTGCAGCTTCTGTGTGCTTGGGCAGTTCAAATTCCTTCCTCATCCTTTATTTGATATGCTATTTTTCTTTCATCAAGTAAGACAAAATCCCTAAGGTATCCATTTAAACATCTGAAACAAATGGTAGTAGTGGTTAAAGAATATGACTGTAGAATACTCCCACAACTTCTGTTGAAAGGTTTTACATGATGGTTTTCAAGTAAATTAGTTGTAATTTGAGGTTAAACTAACAAGATTCAATTTTGTGGCCTTCAGAGGTGAGGCACCATGCATTTGCCAAGCATTGCATTTACTCACATGCATTTTGTGTAATACATGCAGGGCGCTGTAGTCTCCTGCCAGTGGTAAATAACTCTGGTGCCATATGTAATTCCTGGAAATTGGATCCTACAACACTTCGTTTTCCTTTGAAAGGCCTTTTACCATATGATAAGGTATGTTGTTGCCATAAGAAATTGAATTGAATCCAACTTTTGGTCCATACAGTAATCTTTAATCATAAGACATATTCTGTACAATTACCGTCTTTGTAGTCCCAGGCATTACATATGTAGCTAAAGAAAGTGATGAATCATAATCAGATTACCACATTATTCAAAAGATATTCTAATAGTGTATGGTATTGCTGCCTCTATGCCAGAGGCCCTTTTCTGGCAGAGCATTTTCAGGTAATAGGCTAGTTTTCTTTTTGGGGGACATTTAGGCAAGTGAATCATAGGGACTAAGACAACTTAAGGTAGTATCTTAAAAACTTTTCACAAGATGATTAAGAGTTTCAGTCATTCTAGATGAGAAAGGAACAGGGTGGGTTTTTTTTTATTGTGTTAGAGGCAAAAATGCATAAAAACTAATAAACTAATCATGTGGCCAGTAGTTCTGTAACTAAAATACAACTATACAGAATCAGCATGTTTTCTTATTTTTAAACTATTCTAGTGCAAAAATTATAAATATGGAGAGATTAAGATATTTGCCTAATAATTTACGGTAAGTTAAAAACAAAATGGGTATCATAATCCTTCCCAGTCTGACTTACTTTCTACTAAACATTGCTTATTCAAAGGTGATAAAAATATCCCGAATTGTTAACCTTTTTTCAAATTGTTTAAAGTTAAAGCTAATTTTGATCTTGAAGCAACAATTTTCTTTATGTTTTAAAGGATCTGTTCGAACCTCAGACTGCTTTATTGAGATATGTGTTGGAGCAACCTTATTCCAGAGATATGGTCTGCAATATGCTAGGTTTAAATAAGCAGGTACTGTACTATGCTGTAAACCTAGTAAATTCTGCATAGAGTCTGCACTATTCTTTTCTCTTTTCTTTGCTATAGCTAACTGAGCAAAACAGTTTAGGACTATTCAGTGATTTTCTTTCTTATTTAAAACAATATTAGGTTTATTGAATACTATATTGTTCCTATCATTTATTATTGCTTTGGAGATGTTTAAATTGAAAAGTAGATATTTTGAAAGTTGATTTTTTTTGCATTGCTTTTTTTTCTATAAGGCCAGCCTCAAGTATACCTTTTGCCAGATAAACCTACACATGACTTAATCCTGATATTTTGTTGTTACTGGTCTTCATTCTGTTGTGTTGTTTTTTTTTTCCTATTGTTTGGGTCTCTAGTTTTTGCAGCATTATGATCTTCGTCATTTTTTCAGCATTGCATCATTGGAAAGTTGAATTTTCTTTCTTTTTCTTTTTTTAGTTGTTTTGTTTGTTTTAAAGTAGCTTGACATGTGGGAGGGCTTGTTCTGACTCTGGGTTCCTTGAGGCTGGCCTCATAGTCACTGTTTTGTCTTTTCTTTTTTTCTTCCTTTATTTTTGTTCTGTCCTGTCTTGTCCTGCCCATCCTCCAATGCTCTAGACCTTGAACATTGCTCAGGTATGTTCACAACCTTACTGTTGTATTGTGACTAACGATACGCTGGCCGCTTTGTAGCCACTGATTCCATTTAGAGAATACGTGTATGGTCGGGGCTTGAAATTGGCAGGACCATGCTGAGACCAGGGCCACTAAAAAATTTCTTCTTGGGATGTGAGAGTTATTTTTTATAGCTTTGGTTTTTGGTGTTTTTTTTTTTTCTTTTTTGGTGTTTAATTTTTTTTCTTTTTTTTAAAAGACTATAGTCATTACTCATTAAAGCCTGTCATTTTTTGATGGACTATTTTCCCTTCCCACTCCATCTTGTTTTTCAAATTCCACGGCTGAGCTAAGGTTTTAGCTAGCCTAGTGGATAGATTTGTGGTGGCCTTCATCTTTGCTGACAGTTGAAAAAGCCATACCCTCAAACAAAACATATCTTTCTGTTGCTTTGTTAATGAAACATTTTAATAGAGAAATGCTGTCTTTAAAGCTGGAGTGGTAAAATTGCTATAGTGAAGACTTTTTTGGAAATACGGGGCTTTACTAAGAAAGGTAATATTCTTAGGTAGCCCCCGCCTACTTGACCAATATTCTTCTGTATCAGTCTTTGCCAAAAGTGGCTTCCTCCAAAAGTGAGCTCCTCTGAAATCAAAGCTGACTTGTTATGGGGGAGACACACTACGGCGTAACTGTATCAGCCAAACTCTTATACTGTCCCAAGTCTATTTCCAGGACTTTTCACCTTTGAAATTTTAAGGAAAATAGTGGTTCCAATTGTTTTTGTTTAAAAATTTTGAGCCCAACATATTCAAGTAGACCAGTTGAAAAACCTGCTTTTTTTATTTTAAAAAGACATCATTGTCGAGGATATATAAAATAGCGTTGCTGTTTGCAATACTATAGTGAAGGTTGTGCCAGTGCTTCCATTTATAAAACCCTATTTTTAAGGACATATAGCTTGGCCATAAAACTTGCTCAGTGTTGAAACTTTGCATGCCAAACCTCACCCTAGTAGCAGTATCTTTTTTATTATTTTAATTTTTTTATTATTAGTAAAATTTTACCAAGTTTCCTCTGTTGGACAATCTTTTGTACACGTGCATCTCAAATGACTTCACACTACAGTATATGATAGTTATCTGATTGTATATTCCCATTGAACACTTTAAAAACCAAACCACTTAATAACTCTGATCAACCTTCCCTTGAACAGAGGTAAGTATTTATTGGACTTTTAAAAAATGGTCAAACAATGCCTAAATCCCAGTTTTGTTTTTTTGTGGTAGGCCTTAGTCACACTTCAATTCCTTTTTCACAGTTTCCTGGATATTATATATATGATAGCTAATCTGCATGTGATTTTTCTCAAGTAAGTTACTTACATTAGACTTTTACCTTCGGAAAACATCTTTTCTCAAACCAGAAGTTGCCTTAAACAGTTCCAAAACTGTTGGTAAAACAAATGTAGTCCTGGGCTGATCATTTCAGTACCAAGTTTCAACCTAAAAAAATTTTATGACTAAGAAATAATTCCATAAAAAATAAAGTTTATAATGGAAATGCTGACAGAACATTTACCACATCAGTCCTACTGTAGTATATGCATCATCAAAATTTTATACTTCATCAATAATTGCTTTGTAGGAACTATAAGATTGAAGCAAACATCCTAACTCGATTTTTAATAGTATATTTTTACTTGTTGGAAAGTAGAGTAGAAAATAAGGATATATACATTCCATGAATCGGGTGACTTAAAATATTTACTAGGTCAGTTCTCTTTTAGCAATATAGTACTTATACACTATACTGTACTTTCTTGTCCTTTCTCTGCTCTTACAAAAATATATCTAATGCTTAAATATCTTTCAAGAGCTATCTTTTTTACATTTTCCAGTAGGAATTAGACTAATTTTTAAAAAATAAAATGTTCACACAATACTGTGAAGATCAGTAATATAGACTCCAGCAAATAGCATAGTGTTGGAGGTCAGGACTTAGTAAGTTAAAGGAAAATCTATACTAAGCAGAGAGTCATGAGTAGCAGCCAGGGAAGCATCTTTTTGTTATGCCTGATGACTCATTAAACTGATTCTTTTCCTGATCAGAGAATAAAATGTGGAAAATATGGTGGAGAAAGAGCTTTTGCCTTAACTTACTATGTGGCTAGAATGTTGAATTAGTTCCTAGCTTCAAAATGAGTCTTGGGATTTTTTTAAGTCACTCATTTCCCAGAGTAAAGGTTTTTTGCTTTTTAAAAATGTCATAATAAGAACATTCATAGGATTATTATAATAATATTATAAGTTGTCAGGTACCACATCTTAATATAGAAGAAAGGCTACTCCTGTAAACTAATGGCAAACTTCATATAATTACTCATTTCATTGAATGATGAAAAATGTGAATGTATAAATATTTGTTAATCTTTTATGACTTGGTTTTCTAAGCGAAAGGTTTAAAACCAGATATCCTGAAATTTAAACTGTTAAAATGTAAACCCTAAGTTAAAATACTAATTTTAAAATTCATTTTGATATAAAATGTTAAACTATTCAAGTATGTATTTTACTAAAATCTAGCTGTCAGTGAAGGTGATTTAAGTTCCTTGATGGCATGGCATCTCCATGTTTCTAGTACCTTGCAGAATGCTTTGTACATAGTAGACACTTAAATGTTTTCACTTAAGTAAATATTTTTAAGCTTAAATATTACTAATGCCTTCAGAAGTTTAGAAATGACAAGCTCCAGAAATGAAATAAAAAGTAAGATGTCTCTTTTCAGTGAATCTTTTAGAGCTTGTCTTTTAGCCTAGTGATGACAGTTAATTCAGAGATTTCCAAATGCTTTATTAAGTGGTAACTTCTTATACTTCTCACAATTCTCTGCAGTGTAGCAAGATGCTAAATACTGCTGTTTTATAGTGAAATTTGATACCTAAGTAGTGTTATATTAGTTATGCAGTTACTAAGAGACAAATAGATATAAAATGCAGTACTTGATTCATAGTCTCTTGCTCAGTGCACATACTACGTAGCGTGCTCTCTGTATGTTGAAGTTTTATAGAATAACAGAACCAACATACTTGAGCTTTTAGAAACATTTGCAGTCTGGACCAATAATAGCTGGGAAATTTAGAATTAATATTAATGAATATTCTTCTGTAAAGCATTATGATATTAAGTTCTTAGAAAATCAAAAGGACTTTGACATTGCAGAAAGTCCTTGGGTATTGGCTCGTTTTGTTCTAGATTTCACTAGTTGGAAAACCATGTTGGCTTTCCCTTTGAATTTCCTACTATTTCTCACTTTGTTAGAATCCTATTATTCACAGTAATAATGAACATTTTGGCTTTCCTCTTTAAATCATTCTACTGACCTTAACTATTTTACCACCACAACCCTTCTGAGAAATAGGTAGGTAAGTATTATCCTGATTTTTTTTTTTAACAGATCATAGATATTTAAAGAGAAACTTCTAAATTTGACTCAGGTTTTCAAAATAGATTTCATTTAGTTTGTTCTTTGTTGATTGAAATAATTTGATGGGGGAATCATCATTGGGGAGGGAGGAATAGATCACCAATTGGTCAGTTTCTGCTCCCTAAGAAAATACTAATTACTAGTGACAAATTCCTACTGGAAATCCTGGCTTCACTTCTTTTCACAAAATTTTCTGACTCTTATACTTGGAATGACTTCACTCTAAATTTGTATTGTCTTGATGCCCTTCTTGGGTTGTTGGTGGTTAGCAGAACTAGTGAATTTCAAGCCCTGTACACAGTAGTTTTGCATGCTGAATTACAAAATAGTCTGTAGTGTTGTCTGTTGCACTTTGCTCTGCTTCATAATGATTAGTTTTGGAGGAAAAAGTACTGTATTTTCAATTGGTGGTGTTAATATTGCTATTTGTAAATCTGTAACGTGGTTGAACCGTGATCATGGCATTGTGTTTTTGGAGAGAACATGGAACAGCAGTTGATGCTTACAGTTTTGGTTAATTGTTCTGTTTTTGCATGCCTTAAGAAAATGCAGCTAGATTTGTAGCTTTACAAGTTTGAGCTGGCAAAAAGCATGCAAAAGAGGATATGCTGTTCATCGTATATTATTCAAATTTGTCCCCATTTTTGTACTTTTCTCCTTAATCAAAGAAATCATATCCCTTTTTCATGGCAAAAGGCAAATAATAGCATCTTTAAAGTATAGGAAAAAAGCATCTCTCCTTTAACAATTATATTTACTAAAAAAAAGGCTGTCATGTCAACTGCCTGGCTACTAAGACACATAACTTGTTTGTTAAGAAAGTGCAAGAACAACTAAAACAAATTTTGTGGATGCGTGGGTGTATTTTTTTGTAATGCGTATGTTTTCAAAAAACAATTTGAAAAAGCAAAGCACAAATCTTTTTGCCTCTAGAAAGGGAAATTGCATTTTCATTTTTAGTTTTTAAGCTCAGTTTTTTTTTTAAATAGTTTTTTTTGCTTTGTTTTACAATTAAAGCTGCATTATGTTTGGGTTGTAAGAGAAAAGCATACATTTAGCAATATTCTGATCAAATTTTTGCAAATGTTTTTTTGGGGGGGGCAGATGTGGCCAATTAAACAGGCAGTAAATGTTTTTGTTCAATAAAATTAGGTTATTTGTACAAAAAGACTTAGACTCTTTCTAAAGGAACCAGTGTATTTAAAGGTTTAAGTAGAAAATGAAACACCTTTTAACTTTAAAACAAATGGCTCACACTGTGCTTTACTAACCTATTATGAACCATCCAAAAACCTTGAAATTCTAGATTTGTATATGAATTCTGAGTTTTCTGAATAACCAAGAGTTTCCAGATAATTTTGAACAAGAGCCATTATCAATTTAAGATCAGTTTTTCACTTGAGTTTAAATCAGAAATGCCATGGGAGGTCGGGTGGAAAGGTTGTAGAGCTTTTTATTGAATAGAAGTTATCTTCTGTGACATAACATAGTGCAGCTTTAATAGACTAGTCTAACTTTAACTTCTTAAGTCAGACTTCATTTCATGCTTCCCAGCCTCTTGTTTAATACTGTCTATCACCTGATTACTTCTCAAGCTAACCAAGAGGCTTTTGGAATACTGTATCTAATCTCTGTCCTACAGCACAAACAGCGCTGCCCAGTGCTGGAGGACCAGTTGGTGGATCTGGTGGTTTATGCCATGGAACGTTCAGAAACTGAGGAGAAATTTGATGATGGGGGAACCAGTCAGCTTCTGTGGCAGCACCTCTCAAGCCAGCTCATTTTTTTTGTACTTTTCCAATTTGCAAGTTTTCCTCATATGGTTCTATCTCTTCATCAAAAGGTACGTATTAGACCTCTTTTTCAGTAGGGAATATTGATTTTAGGTTGTAGTTTGCTTTTTGTTGTAAAAAAGCTTATTGTCATTTCAAAGAGCATACCTTAATTATGTGGTTTTAGTGCTGACAAATAGAAATCCTGAGACTAATTTCAACTGCATCGTGATCTTTGGCAGATTATTTTAACCTTTTTTGTTACCTGATAACATAGGTTCAAATTCTGTCTCTCAGAAGATAAAACAATAATAAAACAAACTTTAACATTGTTACACCCATAATTTTTATTATGAAATGCATGTTGTTGAACTAAAATGACTGTTAAGAGTTGATTTTTGTAAAGTTCCATCACAAGAAAGTTGGTTGTTGAGAGGCCATCAGTTGTTTTAGCCATAGCACAGGGGCCAGGCATTTAACACATGGAAATGGTAATCTGTGTCTTGGTACGGATCACCACGCCACTGAAGTTAGATCATAAGCTTTCTCATAGTAGAAATTACATCCCACAGAGTCTGCAGTTGAAATTCTTCTGTTTTGTAATGGTAACTCCCATCAGTGTTGATGAACTGTGCTTTCATACGTCTTTTACAGTTAGCAGGGCGGGGTCTAATTAAAGGCAGAGACCATCTCATGTGGGTACTGCTACAGTTCATTTCTGGAAGTATTCAGAAAAATGCATTAGCTGATTTTCTCCCTGTTATGAAGCTCTTTGATCTTCTTTATCCAGAAAAAGAGGTAAGTTTGACCATTCAGCGGAAGACACATAATTGAATTTATATTAAGGATTCAGTATAAGAGAGGTAGTACTGCAGTAATGGAAAGAACCTGGACTGAAAATTAAAAGACCTGGGTTCTGGTCCTGATTATAATTAACTGTGTAAGTCTGGACTCAGTTTTCTTAACTGTAAAATAAAGGGATGGACTACGTGATTTCTAAGGCCCTTTTACAGGTAAGAAAATTAAAACATAAAGTGCTTGTAACTTGCCCAAGGTTATGTAACTGGCTAGTGTTAGATGAAGTACTAGAATCTAGGACTTAAAACACCTAGTCCAGAGCAAATTTGACTAATTATATCTTGAAGTTTGTCTTCAAATTCTCAGTTATTTTTTAAAAAATTATTGATGCTTTTTTATTGTTTTAGTCATCAAAGTAATTTCCTTATATATCAAGCAAGGAAGCATTTATGAAGTACTAACTTTGTGTTTAGGCATGCTAAAACAAAAATGTAACCATACTGCCCTCAAAGACTGCATTTTGGAGGGAAGGAATCATGTACAAGGAGCAGTAAATACAACATAATTTCAGGAGGTGTAGTGCCGGTGTTGACACCCATAGCAGCTGCTATGAATATACACGTGTATTTCCAGGGTAAATTTGCAAAATATAAATAACTCTCTTACTCAAAGATGAAGCTAAGATATTTATTCAGATACCAGAAAGCCAGATCCACCATGGTAGCAAAGAAGTTTATACACATCACCGATCCAGGGATCACTGCCATCCCCAAGCCTTCTCTTCCTTAAACCTCCCACAAACAAGCTTCCCTAGGCAAAATTCCTTCCTGTCTCACTCAAGCTAGGTACTTAGCTCTGTCTCACTCTCACTTCCTGCTCCACCTGTTCAGCAAGCTCCTCCCACCATGGCCTCCATGTGACTCAAACTCCTTGTGACTCAGGCCTCCATCACAGTAGTCAGCTGAGCCTGAGCTCAAAGCAGGTCACATAGACCTATTAATGGGTGGGAAAGATCTTCCCATTCCATTAACTTTACAGGGGGCTGGGTAGGGGCTGGGGGGTGGGAGGGATCAGGAAAGGTCTCGAGATATTTTAAAGAAGTTGAGCTGAGATATCTTAAAGGACGATAAGAGGTGTGGAGGAATGTGCCTTCCAGGCATGGGAGACAACCTGGATAATGGCACAGAGATGGAAGATGCAATGTCATTTACAAGGGATAGCAAGTAGGCAATGTGGTTGAACTATAGCATGCACAAAGGAGAATAATGTATAAGGTGCTTGGAAAAGTAAGTAGGAGCCAGGTTGCAAAAGGCCTTAAATGCTAACCAGAGAAGGGTTAACTGAATTGCCCAGGGTCACACAGCTAGTTAAGTATTTGAGGCAAGATTTGAATTGTCTTCAAGTCCATTATTTTATCCATTCTTGCACCTCACTGTCCTTAGAGGAAATAGGAAATCACTGAAGTTTATTGAATAGAGGAATGACATGGTAGGACCTCAAAGCTTTAGGAATATCAATTTTGGAGCTGTGTAATGGAGAGACACTTTAGACTCTTGGAGTGGTCCAATCCAGAGATAATTAGGACCTTGAACTAGGGTGGTACCTTGTAAATGAGATGAGGTGAATCTAAATGAGAGATGTTATGAAGCAGAAGCAATAGGATTTGGCAATTGATCAGATATGTGGAATGAGGAAGAGTAAGATAGAGAAGTTAAGAAGAAGGAGAGATTGGGTGGAGGTGGGGGAGATCATACAATTGAAAATGTTCAATATATATCTGATGATGTGGGAGGAGGTCAGGAGAACTACAGTTGGATGAGTAGATTTGAAAGTCACCTTTGTGGAAGTGATAATGAATCCATAAAAATTGTTGAAGTCACTAAGAGAGTAAAAAAAAAGACCAGAAAACACTCACATTTAGGATGACATTATAAATAATAAACCAGGAGTGCTCAGATAGAATAACCAAGGGAGTTACTGTCAGGAAAACTCAGAGAGGAGATAGAATGCAAGAAGAAAGGAGGATGGTCCACAGTGTAACTTGTTGCTCAATTCACTTTCCATCAGTTCAAACAAGAACTGCCGTTTTTCTCTGAATTCCTCATATTTTGGCATGATAGGAAAAACCAGAAACAAAAGTGTGTACCCATTGGTTGAAGAATGGCTAAACATGATAATATTCCATTATTCTATTAAAGAGTATTCTGTTATTGTTCAGCAGTTCAGCAGTTGGTTGGGTACACACTTTGTTCCTAGTTTTTTTCTATCATTAAAAATTCTTCTGTGAATTTTTTTTTTGAGTTATAAACACACACATGAGACTTTTTTGTCTGACCTCTGAGGGAGGCAAATATGATTGATAATAGGGTCTCCAGGTCAAAAGGAATAAAAAATGTAATAACTTTTTCCATAATTAATAACTTTTCCTGTAATTCCAAATTGTTTTTAGATATATAACCTAGCAGTGGGAGCTCTGGGTCAAAGGGTATGAATAATTCAGTAACTTTTCATATAATTGCAAATTGTTTTACAGAATGTTTGAATCAATTTGCAACTCCACAGTGTATTTATAAACTCTGTATAACCCCTCCACATATCTCCTCTAACATTGATTAATCTCATCTTTTATCATCTTTGCCAGTGGTGAAGGTAAAGTTTGATTTGCGTGTCTCTTATTAATGATTTGAAGCATTTTTTCATGAGTTGTCATAGTTTGTGCTATTCATCTTTTGAGAACTATTCGTGTCTTAACCACTTGTTTTGGGGGGCAGTGCCTTTTGATTATTTTTAATATTCTCTCCCTTTTCAAGTGACAATTCGTTATTTGTGTACATATTTTCTCCCTTTTCAGAGAATGTAAACTCCTTCCAAACAAGAACTGTTTTGTTGTCTTTATACATGCTGTATATAATTGTGTATAATCTATGCACAATAGGTACTTAATAAATACTCCTCTTGTTAAGTGGATTTAGGATTTGTGTCTTATAAGGGAAAGCTCAAAAATGGGTTCCATTTCTGACTTAAGCTCTCTAGACCTATTTCCGTATATGGAAAACAAAGGAGTTGGATTGTAATATTTCTCAGTCCTGCCTCTAGATCTGTAATTCTCATTTGTAAGAATACCTGAAACATATTGCTCCTTTATTTTTGTGATACCATACAAATATGTTCTTTCTTAGTGTATTCCTGTGCCAGATATTAACAAACCTCAGTCAACCCATGCCTTTGCAATGACATGTATTTGGATACATCTGAACAGAAAAGCCCAAAATGACAATTCCAAACTGCAGATTCCTATACCTCACTCCTTAAAACTTCACCATGAGTAAGTCAATAGCTTCGTGTTGTTGTTAATTTTTAAATTAATATAGAAATTAGTGGGATTGGGGAGTTACAGCTGGAGCTGATTCTGCTTATGTACTGATTGGTACATGTGTTACAGCTAAAGTTGAAAGACTGACCAGTGTCTGCAGCAGAGAACTAATGACCTTAATTAGAATGGCAGTAGTGCTTGTATCTTCAAAAGTAATCATTTATAATCTCATTGTAGTTATTACTATTTGTATATAATGATATTTCATAATTCCATATGTACTACCTTTTAAATAACAAGGCTTAGGTAGCACTTTGTTGTAATGATATCTGTAATTAAGGTATAGTGTGTTATTTAAGAGTACAAATAATAAATTGACTTACAATTTATCTGTTTGCAAATTATTCCTTTCTGATGCTAGTCTTTACATACTGTGCACATACCCCTTGATTGCTTACTTTAGCCATTATGCTCCTGCTACTGATAACATATCTTTTTAAAACCATCATGTGTGTATGGAGTATATTCTTTATATGTTCAGAAATAGCATTGTATTCTGTATTATTTCAAGATTGAATTCCCGTTGTCCCTATATTTTGAGATTCTTGAGGAATTGTGTAATAATATACAAAGATTCTGGTTAGAATCTATCCAGAATCCTTGATATGTCTATTGCCTTTGTGTATTTTGGGACAGGTAAACATAGCACATTCAGGACCTAAGGTTTTATCTCTGTTCAAAGATTAAAATCAAAAGATTGAAAATAAAAAAATTTGTATTGCAACTATAGTTTGTGGTATATTACATCTCTTTTTATATTTAATTTAACTTAATATTCGTAGATTCTTGCAGCAAAGTCTTCGAAATAAAAATTTGCAGATGAATGACTATAAGATTGCCTTGTTGTGTAATGCATACTCTACAAATTCAGAATGTTTCACATTACCTATGGGAGTTCTAGTAGAGACTATTTATGGCAATGGAAATATGAGAATCTCTCTCCCTGGAATTAATTGCATGGCATCAGGATCTATCACCCCCTTACCAATGAACCTCTTGGATTCCCTTACAGTGCATGCTAAAATGAGGTATGTTCTTTCATTTCTTTTGGATGTGGTGTTATATTCAGTTGATATCAACAGGTTTACTGTTTGGTTTTTAGATTTTTGCCTTGGTGCCTTGTATATGTGTGCGCGCTCGCTCGCTCTCTCTCTCTCTCTCTCTCTCTCTCTCTCTCTCTCACACACACACACACACACACACACACACACACACACACACCACACACACACACTTTTTAGCTTTTTCACAGTACCCTGCATTCCCAGCTACTACAAGCCATTCCCCAATCTTATCCTACTCTCTACTGGTCCTAACATGTATTTACATACAGTTATTTTCCATGCCTAAAATAGATTCTTTCCACATCTTTCTTCAAATCTCACCTAAGATACGAACTTCTTCATGTTGCCTGTCTTGATTCTTCCCCACCACACAAAGCAAGCCTATCTTGTGCCTTTCTCATTATCTTCCCTTAGATATTTATTGCAGTCTAACATATTTATTTCGGTACATGATTGGAATCTTTTCCTCTGCCTCTTACTTGTAAGCCTTTTAAAGACAAGAACTTTATTTCTTCTTTGTGTCAGCAATTACAACACTATTTTAGTTAGAGTAGGCATTTAGTACATGTTATATAGTTGGATTCTTAGAGTATACAAGCAATATCTTCATGAAATTAACAATAGAAAATCGCCAAATTTAACATTTCCATGAGTTTATTGAAGCACAATTCCTGACATGTGTAAGCGTTTAGTAAATAGTTAATTATTATTAGATTGAAAACTACATAGTGTCAAGATTATGCTTGTGGTTGCAGAATATGAACAATTTAGCTCACTCAAATATTCTAAATAATAGCTTAAAGAATTGATTCCGATTTTTGTTTGAAAGTGAGATAACAGTGCTATAGTGGAAAGAGTGCCAGAGGTGGAGGCAAAGACATGGTTTCAAATCCTACCTCAGCACCTCATTAGCTGAATGATTATGTACAAATTGTTTAACCTCTCTGGACCGCAGTTCTTTTGTAAAATGGGGATAATAACAAAATTTATTGTGAAGAAAGTGCTTTGCAAAACTTATTTAAATTTTTATTTATAAATTGAGCTATTGTTGTCAATCATACCTAAAATTTGAACTTTTTTCCCCCCTCTCTTCCTTTTATAACAGCTTAATTCACAGTATTGCTACACGGGTAATAAAACTGGCACATGCAAAATCCAGCGTGGCATTGGCCCCAGCCCTAGTGGAAACCTATAGTCGTTTACTGGTTTACATGGAAATAGAATCCTTGGGCATTAAAGGATTTATTAGTAAGAGCAAATTTTCTTTTTTAAAAATTTTATGATTTTTTCCCAATTACATATAAAAACAATTTTTAACATTCTTTTTTTAAAATTTTGAGTTCTGAAGGGGATAAGTGAGGTGGGGGCATGATAGAAGGGAGGGCAAATGGGAGGAGGGAGTAATAAGAAGTAATCACTTTAGGGGAGGGACAAGAGAGTGGAATAAATAGGGGGCAGGATAGGATGGAGTCTTTCACAACATGGCAGTTATGGAAGTCTTTTGCAAAATTGCATACATAGCCTATATTGAATTGCTTGCCTTCTGAGTGGGGATTGGTGGGGAGGGAGGAAGGGAGAGAAGTTCGAACTCAAAGTTTAAGGAATGAATGTTGAGAATTGTTTTTGCATGCAACAGGGAAGTAAGAAATACAGGTAATGGGGTATATCTTTCTTGCCCTACAAGAAAAGAGAGAAGATGGGGATAAGGGAAGGGAGGGGTGTGATAGAAGGGAGAGAAGATTGGGGGAAGGGGTAATCAGAATGCACTATGTTTCAGGGTGAGGGAGGGGAGAGATAGGGAGAAAATTTGGAACTCAAAATCTTGTGAAAAGGAATGTTGAAAACTAAAAATAAATAAAAAAAATAAATTTTGAGTTCCAAATTCTCTCCTTCACCTAACTGTTCCCTAAAATGTTAAGCAATTTGATATGGGTTACACATATACAATCATATATGTTATAAAACATATACACGTATGTGTATGTGTGTATATGTGTATATATGTGTTTGTGTTGTTGTAAAAGAAAACATAGATCACTGCTACCACCCCCCACCTCCCCCAAAAAACACACCACAGAAAAAAGAAAGTGAAAAATAGTATGCTTCAATCTGCATTTACACACCATCAGTTCTTTCTCTGGAGGTGGATAGCATTTTTCATCATGAATCCTTTGGAATTATCTTGGATCATTATATTGCTGAGAATAGCTTAAGTCATTCACAGCTGATCATACAACATTGTTGTTAGTGTGTGCAACGTTCTGTGTCTGTTCACTTCACTTTGCATCAGTTCATGTAAGTCTTTCCAGGTTTTTCAGCAATCATCCTACTCATCTTATAGCACAATAGTATTTCATTACAGTCATATACCACAACTTGTTCAGCCATTCCCCAGTTGATAGGCATCCCCTCAATTTCCAGTTCTTGGCCACCACAAAGAGAGCTGCTATAAATATTTTTGTACAAGTAGGTCCTTTTCCCTTTTTTTAGTCCTATGGGATACAGTCCTAGTGGTAGTTTTGCTGGATTAAAGGGTACGCACGGTTTTACAGCCCTTTGGGCGTAGTTTCAAATTGCTCTTTAGAGTGGTTGCATAAGTTCACAACTCCATCAACAGTGTATTAATGTCACAATTAGCCGACATCCCCTCCAACATTTATCATTTTTCTTTTCTGTCATATTAGCCAATCTGATGTGGTACCTCAGAGTTATTTTAATTTGCATTTTTCTAACCTATAAAATAGTAATTTAGAGCATTTTTTCATGTGACCATAGATAGCTTTGATTTCTTCATCTGAAAACTGCTAGTTTATATCCTTTGACCATTTATCAAATGGAGAATGACTATAGTATAAATTTGACTCAGTTCTCTATATTTTTAAGAAATAAGGCCTTTATCAGGGAACTTAACTATAAAAATTGTTTCCCAGATTTCTGATTTCCATCTTGGTTGCATTGGTTTTGTTTGTGCAAAAACTTTTTAATTTAATATAATCAAAGTCATTCCTTTTACATCTTGTAATGCTCTCTATCTTTTGTTTGGTCCTATTTTCTTCCTTATCCTTAGATCTGATGGGTAAACTATTCCATACTCCTCTAATTTGTCTATAGTATCACTCTTTATGTCTGCATCGTGTACCCATTTTGACCTTATCTTGTTATGTGGTGTGCGATATTGGTGTATACCAAGGTTCTGCTGCACTGTTTTCCATTTTTCCCCAGCAATCATGGTCAGATAGTGAGTTCTTATCCCCAAAACTTGGATCTTTGGGTTTATCAAATACTAGATTACTATAACCATTTACTGCTGTGTATTATGTACCTTTTCTACTGATCCATCCATTTCTTAGCCAGTACCACATTGTTTTGATGATTACCACTTTATACTATAGTTTGAGATCTGGTATGTCTAGGCCACCTTCCTTTACATTTATTTTTATTAATTTCTTTCATGTTCCTGTCCTTTTGTTCTTCCAGATGAATTTTGTCATGATTTTTTTCTAGATCTATAAAACAGTTTTTGGTGGTTTTTTTGGTATGTCACTGAATAAGTAAATTTAGGTAGAATTGTCATTTTTACTGAAGGTTAACTTGGCCTACCAGTGAGCAATTAATATTTCTCCAGTTGTGTAGATCTGTCTTTATATGTGAAAAATGTTTTGTAATTGTGTTCATATAGTTCCTAGGTTTGTCTTGGCAGGTAGACTCTCAAGTGTTTTATATTGTCTGCAGTTACTTTATTTTATTTAGTATTTTCCCCCAGTTTCATGTAAAAACAATTTTTAGCATTCGTTATTAAAAGTTTTGAGTTCCAGATTCGCTCCCTTCCTCTCTCCTCACTCATTGAGAAGGCAAGCTGTTTGGTACAGGTTATACATGTTTAGTTATGCAAAACATGTCCATAATAGTCATTTTGTGAAAGAAAACAGACAAAAAAAACCTCAAGAAAAATCAAGTAAAAAAAAATATGCTTCAGTCTGTATTCAGACACCAGCAGTTCTTTGCCTGTGGATGGACAGCATTTTTCATCATAAGTCCTTCAGAGTTGTCTTGGATCATGGTATTACAGAGAATAGCTAAGTCATTCACATTCTTAGAATCTTACTCTTAATTTGTACACAGTACATTTCACTTTGCATCAGCCCATGCAAGCCTTTCAGGTTTTTTCTGAAAGCATCCTGCTCATCATTCCTTATGTATAGTACAATAGTATTCCACTGTAATCACATACCACAACTTGTTCTAGTTGATGGGCATCCCCTCAATCTTTAATTCTTTATCCTCAGAAAAGAGTTGCTATAAATATTTTTGTACATATAGATGCTTTTTCTCTTTGTTTTTTATCTTTTGGGACACTGGCTTAGTAATGGTATTGCTAGGTCAAAGGGTACACATGGTTTTATAGCCCTTTGGGCATAGTTCCAAATTTCTCTACAGAATGGTTAAATCAATTCACAACTCCATCAACAGTTCATTAGTGTTTCATTTTTCCCACATCCATTCCCAACATTTGTCATTTTCCTTTTCTGTTCCATTAGGCAATCTAATAGGTGTGAAGTAGTACCTCAGAAGTGTTTCTATTTGCATTTCTCCAATCAGTAGTGATTTAGAGCACTTTCTCATATGGCTATAGATAGCTTTGATTACTTTGTCTGAAAACTGATCATATATTTTGATCATTTATCAATTAGGGAATGACTTCTTATAAATCTGAATCAGTTCTTTATATTTGAAAAATGAGGCCTTTTATCAGAGAAACTTACTTCAAAAATTTTTTTCACAGTTACTATTGCTAATGGTATTATTTCCCTCCATCCTATTCACAACCCTTCCCCTCACCTCACCCCTGTTTATTTTATTATCTGTTTTCACCCTATTTCTCCTCAAAAGTGTTTTGCTTCTGACTATACCCTCCTCAGATTTGCTCTGCCTTCTATCACCCACCCTCCTTCCCCTTCTCTTATCTCCTTCCTCTCCTACTTTACTGTAGGGTAAGATAGATTTCTATACCCAATTGAATGTTATGCCTTCTTTGAGCCAGTTATGATGAGAAGAGGGTTCACTCACTTTCTCTCACCTTCCCCCCTCTTCCCCTCACTGTAAAAGCTTTTCTTGCATCTTTTATGTGAGATAATTTATCCCATTCCACCTCTTCCTTTTTCTTTTTCCCAGTACATTCCTTTCTCACCCCTTAGTTTTATTTTTTAGATATAATGCCTTCATATTCAACTCACACCTGTGCCCTCTGCCTATGTATATACTCCTTCTAACTGCCCTAATAATGAGAAAGGTCTCATGAGTTACAAATAGCATCTTCCCATGTAGGCATGTAAAAGTTTAACCTTATTAAGTCCTTTATGTTTTCCCTTTCCAATTTACCTATTTACACTTCTCTTGAGTTTTATATATGAAAGTCAGATTTTCTGTTCAGCTCTGGTCTTTTCATGAAGAATGCTTCAAAGTCTTTTATCTCATTAATTATCCATTTTTTTCCCTTGAAGGATTATACTCAGTTTTGCTGGGTAGATGATTCTTGGTTGTAATTGTAACTCCTTTGCCCTCCAGAATATCGTATTCCCAGCCCTCTATTCCTTTAATGTAGAAGTTGCTAAATCTTCTATTGTCCTGACTTGATCCACAATACTTGAATTGTTTCTCTCTGACTGCTTGCAATATTTTTTCTCCTTGACCTGGAAATCTGGAATTTGGCTATAATAAATTTTCATTTTGGTAACTTTCAGGAGGTGATTGGTGGATTCTTTCCATTTCCATTTTATCCTCTGGTTCTAGAATATCAGGGCAGTTTTCCTTGATAATTTCTTGAAAGATGATGACTAGGCTTCTTTTTTGATCATGGCTTTCAGGTAGTTGAGTAATTTTAAAATTCTCTCTCCTGGGTTTATTCTCCAGGTCAGTTGTTTTTCAGTGAGATATTTCACATTGTCTTCTTCTTTTTCATTCTTTTGGTTTTGTTTTATTGTTTCTTGACTTCTCATGAAGTCATTATAGCTTCCATTTGCTCCATTCTAATTTTTAAGGAGTTATTTTCTTTAGTGAACTTTTGGACCTCCATTTCCATTTGGCCAGTTCTGCTTTTTAAGGCATTATCCTCATTGGCTTTTTGTATCTCTTTTACCATTTGTCCTAGTCTGTTTTTTAAGTTAAGTTTTTATGTGTGTGAGTCCCTTTTACCAAATTCCTTATTCATTTTTAATTATTTTCTTGCCTCACTGTCATTTCTCTTCCCAGTTTTTACTCTACCTCTCATGGTGGTTTTTTTTTGGGGGGGAGGGGGTTGTAATTGGTGAAGCATTAGAGGTTAAGTGACTTGCCCAGAGTCTGTCCTGAGCTGTGCTCCATTCTCACCCAGCTGCAATAGATCTTTCCTGCTGACCTTCTTAGTTGTCAATTTCTTCTTCTCATGTTGCTATTGTTAATATTTCTAGTGCAGCATTGAATAATAATGGTGATAGTAGGCATTCTTGTTTCACTCTGATCTGTGAATCTTATTCCCATTTCAGATAATGCTTGCTGATGCTTTTACATAGATATTAGCTCTCATTTTAAGGAAAGCTTCCTTTATTCCTATGTTCTCTAGTGTTCTTTAATAGCAATGGGTATTGTATTTTGTTAGGAGCTTATTCTCCATTTATTGAGATCAAATTTTCTTATTTATGTGGCTGACCAAAATGGTAAAATTTAGGAAGCAAATAACAGTTAAATTTTTTTCTGACCCTTTTTCCAGAGAGTATGGTAGAAGTTTATTAAGGAAATGTAACATTTATTAGTTCATAAGGATGATATCCTCTACAACAGCTTTACTTTTGATGCCCCCAAATCCCATGGGGTCATTCTGGGTTTTGAAAATGGGGCCTAATTATACTTGTTTGAGAACTATCCTAGTTAAGTTTGGGTAGATGCCTCACTATAATAGCTACAGAATTATTACTTCTTTGGCCATAGCACCTGCATAGATCATCTACTAAATTTTGGAAATGGTTTTAGTCTGTTTTTATGAAAAGCTAATATGTAAATATTTATGTTTTTCATGTTAATATATGATACTGTTAAGAATGACTAGCAATATCGTGTTTGTAAAAAAAAAAAAAAACATCTAGTGGCCAATAGAATTGTTTTCTTTTGAAAATTTCCTTCCAGTTGTTCTGACTCTAAAATCTCTTATGAGAATCTGCTGAAGAAACTGAGGGTATTTATCCTAAGGAAAGATTTGGGAGGACAAAATAGCTGTCTTTGAAGATGTCTACACTGTCTTGTGGGGGGAAAAAATGAGACTTGCTTTTTCTTGAGCCCCTGAGGGAAGAACTAGCAACAGTCGGAGGAAGTTGCAAAGAAACAAGTTTAAGTTCAATTATCAGGAAAAACTTCCTAATAATTAGAGCTATCCAGGAGTGGAGAGGAGAGGGTCCCCACTCTTTGGAAGTGTCTACATATAACCTAGATGACTACTTCGCAGGTATATTGTAGTAGGGATTTTTATTTTTAATTTTTTTTTTTTTTTGGTTTTGAGTTGGTCTGGATTGCCACTGTGCTCTACTGCAAACTCTGAAGGTCTCTAATTCTATCATGTGTAGCATGCTGATATAAACAAAAAAAAAAAAGCTAGATTTGGTGGGTTGGGAAATGTTACATTAATAAAGTTAAATCAGATCATCCTTAGTCTGATAATATTAAAATTTTACATTGTGTTGAGCACTAACCTGAAGTTAGGAGACCTGGATTCAAATGCTGGTTGTGAAACTGATAAGCTATGTTATCATGGGCAAGTTACTTAACCTCTCTGAGCTTCAGAGTATTCATTTGTAAAGTGATTATAGTAATAAACTTTACTGTTTGTTTTTATAATGTTGTAAAAAAGTAAAAGTTCTGTTAACTTTAAACCTCCATGAAAATGTGAATGATTTTTATATAATGAAACCAAATATATTTAGACTTGATTAATTAAATTAGATTTGAGGTCTCAGACTTGAAATATATCTTTATAAAATATGTGAACAGAGAACTCACCAGACAAGAGTGTAAATAGGATTTTAAAGGAAGGTTATTTTCCCTACTAACCAAACTTTTCCAGCTCAGCATTCTTAGAATATAAATTAAATATCAAAAAGTTTTCAGTTTTAGCTAGTGCTAATTGAAGCAATATTTCTCTTCCTCCATGATCCATTTCAGGTGCCATCTCCTCCATGAAGCCTTCCCTATCTATTCATCATCCTAACTGAAAGTAACTATTGTATCCTCAGATTTTCCTGGGACACTGTGCTTGAATCTCTTGATCCCTCCTTTGATCCTGTCACTTCCTACTGTGTATTTTTTCAAAGCTCCTATGAGGCAGGAGCTTTGTTGCTTTTAATCTTTATATTCTAAGACCATACCACATTGCCTTAATTGAATTGCTGTAATAAAAGCTGTCATTTATATATGCTTTACTGTTTGCATAAATGCTTTACATGGTCCTTATTTTTAAAGATTTCGTTTGATCCTTGCAATAACCTTGTGAGATAGATGCCCTTATCTTCATTTCACAAATAAGGAAACAAGCTGAGAGCAGTTAATTGACTTGCGCAAGATCACACAGCTAGTGAGTATCCGAGTTAGGATTTAGACTTAGTCGTGAAGCTTTTAAGTCCAGCTCTTTACATCAACTGTGCCACCTATGTGAAATATTAATCCTTTCTTAATTACCTCTATTAATCTCAATGGCTTCATAGCCTAATTTAGATAACTGTGTAAACCTGAAAATTCTATACTTCATTTTAAAAATATTCCATAATTCAGACTAGTCTTCCTCCAAATTAATGGATTAGTAAGGTTTGCTGATTTGTACTTGTAAGCAAAAAGAATTATATAGTAATATAGGAAAACAAAATCACAAATAAAATTTCTTTTTTTGGAAGATGTTTGTATAATTTTACTTTCCTTTACATGTTTTTATTTTCTCCACAAGGTCAACTCTTGCCTACTGTTTTCAAATCTCATGCTTGGGGAATTTTACACACACTTCTGGAGATGTTCAGTTATCGTATGCACCACATCCAACCTCATTACCGAGTTCAATTGCTGAGCCATCTTCACACTCTGGCTGCTGCTCCCCAGACTAATCAAAACCAGCTCCATCTCTGGTGAGCGTTTGGAGATGCCATTATCCTTTATTCTAATGTGCTGGATGTTTTATTCGAGCTTTTGGTTCCACTGTATAGTCCTTAGTATCATATATATATTTTTGTTCCTTCATGTTAGCATAAATTTCTTCTCTACCCTTGGAGTATTTGCCTGTTAATTAAAAAATGACAAATGGGGCAAGATTTACTAGAGAAGTTTCTTTTCTTTCAGTTAAGTATTTTGCCTCTGAACTGATGGTTAAAGCTTTACCTTGTGTTCTACCTCAGACATTTAAGGCTGAAAAAACAAAAAAAAGGTAATTGTACCGTTAGTGAAAACAGATATAGGAGAATGTATGCAGTTTTCAAAACATTGTATCTAAATGAAAAGGACTTTGCACCTCCATGTCCTTAGTGGCTTTGACTGAGGTCAGCAAAATCAGGAGACCTATGGTATGAGCTTCCCAATTTGGGAAATGCTAGAAAAGCTGCCACTGGGACACTGTCATTTTATTTATTACTTCCAAAGAAAAATTTTAAAGCACTTTCAAGTTTAATTTTTTTTGCCTGCCTTATAAAATTACAGAGTTGTAGATACATTTTTTCCAAAATATGATAACCTGGATAACTCTTGCCCCTTTCAGTGTTGAGAGTACTGCTCTAAGACTCATAACAGCACTTGGCAGCTCTGAAGTACAACCACAGTTTACTCGTTTCCTTAGTGATCCCAAAACTGTGCTTTCAGCAGAGTCTGAAGAACTGAACCGGGCCTTAATTTTGACCTTAGCCAGAGCAACTCATGTGACAGGTAATAATGAATTTTTCAAGGAAAAAAGAGGAGTATGTTAAAGATTATTTTGATTATACTATATCACTGAAAGCCTACCTCCTGAAAAATTATCTGTATTTGAAAATCTTAACTACTAACTTGTTACTTTCACAGAGTCTTCTAGCTTTGTCCAATTTTTGTTCCAGTTTTCAGACTGGTTAATAAGTTTTAAAGAAATAATGCATGAAAATTGGGAAGAATTTTGTTCAGATTAAATTATTCTCATTTGGTAACAGCCTTATTCTAGTGCTCGTGTATTGTAGCCGTGTGACTTAGTAACGCACTTTTATGCCTTATCCTATGGAGACAGGTTTTGCTCGTGACCATTAACTTGAAAGAATAAACATGGTTTCCAGTCCAGTGAAATACCTATCAGTTATCAAATTACTGTTACCATCTAAAAGGGAAATAAGATGAACCAGAATTTAAACACCTTTGTGAGACTTTTGAAGAAATATACTTGTGGCTGAAATTGGCACTCCTGATTTAAGACTTGAATTGATATTTTCTCTGAAGCTAGAGAAATCAAATTAGCATATAGAAAGAAAATCATTCTATATTCTAAATTTTTTGATTACCTGAGAGATTCCCTTTTTCTCCTGTAAACCATTTTTATAAAGCTACTAAAACTTCTCTTCCTAAGGCATGGATCTGAACATGTCTCTTCTGCTTATTACCTATAAACTGTGAACTGTAGATTATAAACTAGAATAACATACTAACTGCTCAGTCCACCATTTGAAGCCCTCCGTAATCTGACTTTCTGAACTTAATTCACATCTCCTTCATGTCCTTTTCATTTCAGCAAAATGAGTAATTTCTTGAATTCCACATAATATTTTCTGTTCAAAGGGTCCACTGTGTCTGAAATACATTCTTACCCCCACTTCTTAAAATCCTTAGCCTCTTTCAAGACTGAAGTGGGGGTGCTGCTTATGCAAAATCTCTCCTAATTCTTGGTGGGTTAATCCATATTATTCTAGGCCTCCCCTTTTCTTTCCTTTACTCCCATCAGTAGAATATAGACTCATTGAGGAACAAAGAGGGGCTGTTTTATCTTTTTTAGTCCTAGCATCTTGCACAGTTCTTAAGTATCTAATACATCTTTTTCATATTTTAGTTGAATTGAATTTGATACTTGTCTGTTTGTTTAGATTTTTTTACAGGCTCTGATTCAATTCAGGGAACTTGGTGCAAGGATATTCTTCAGACTATCATGAGTTTTACACCTCACAATTGGGCTTCTCACACTCTTAGCTGCTTTCCAGCTCCTCTGCAGGTAATTCTGTAATGAACCACCACTGTATGGAAAAGATATTATTTTGCCATTTTAGAATGTCTTATATGGAGAATTTTTTTTTATTGTTGTTAACTTTATTGAACAGGAGAGTAGTTTGATTTTCAAGCTCCTTGAAGGCAGAGACTGTTTTATCATTTTTGTCTATAACATTGTGCCTAACATATAATAGGTGCTTAGTAAATGCTTAGATTAAATTTTTAAATCTAGTTTTTTGCTACAAAGACTTGTTAAAGATAAGGCATTTTTGTAAAGATAAGGCATTTTTTTACGGGAGTGGATATTTGTTTAGATATTTGACTATATACTTCCAAGTTTGTTTGGGTTTGGGTTTTTTTGGTCCAGACCTGTGCTTTTATTCGTATAGGAAACTCCAAATGAGGAAACTCTCTCTCTACCAGTGCAGAATGGCACCTTCTTTGCAACATTCTATAATCTGAATATTGCTGGGGACCTGAGAGATTGTGACTTGCCCCACCAGAATATATCAAAAGCTATTTTTGAATCTAGGTCTTCCCAATATCAAGACCAGCTTTTTTCCACCACCCAATAACTGAATTTTTTCTGAAATAATAGCCAATAAGTAGTTACAGAGTCTTGTGGGGTCATTTTGTGAACATTAACGTACTACTTGTTAAGTAAGCCCTGTGTCATTTTCACTGTAGTAGAGAGAAATAAAGAGATACTGTAAGAGGCACTGTAAGTAACTCTTTTTGATGTTCACTGGGACAAGACTAGAAAGAATGTATTCAGATTTCAGAGAACATTATCAAAGATTTATTATTTATATCAAAGAATATTATATAGTGTTATTGGGGAAAGAAGAGACAAAGGTATCATTTAAAGAGTCTTAAAGTTGAGGTATACCTAGGCTCTAGAGTGGGAGAATTAATCCTTTAAATGCTTTTTCAGTCTTATGTATGTGTGTGTTTGTGTAATTTTAGCCATTGGTAAAAATGGGGATCAGTTTAAAACAAAAGAAACTTTCTTTTAGAGAAAGAATTTTCCTCTCATTTCATCGTAGTGGCATTAAATTTTCTTTTATTTTTTAGAAATGAAAGAGATTTATAGAGGTCATTTAATTCAATTTCCTGATTATACGAATGAGAAAATGGTGAGAGGTGCTGAGGTTAGACAGTGTCTCAGAGTCAAGTGACTGAGAGAAGAACAATGAGTTAGAAACAGTCTTCTTATAGATCAGGAGTCCTTAACTTTTTTGTGCTGTGGACTGGTGAAGCCTACGCACCCTTACTCAGAATATTGCTTTTTTAAATGTATAGAGTAAAATACAAGCGTTTACCCAAGAAATTGAAATGCAGTTATCAAAATATTTTTTGAAGTTCACAGCTCTCATATTAAAAGTCCTTGATCTAGTGAGCCATTGTTTTATCCAATATGCAAAATTATAGTTACTGTCTTGTCTCTTTCTTCAGGCATTCTTCAAGCAAAATAATGTACCTCAAGAAAGTCGTTTTAACCTGAAAAAGAATGTAGAGGAGGAATATAGAAAGTGGAAATCTATGAGCAATGAAAATGACATCATTACTCACTTCTCTATACAAGGCTCTCCTCCCCTCTTCCTTTGCCTCCTTTGGAAAATGCTCTTGGAAACAGATCACATTAATCAAATTGGCTATAGGTGAACCAGTAGGCCTATCTACTATAACTGTACTCCCTTTCACGTACAGTTGGGTGGTACTAAAATTATTTGTTTCTCTCTGCCTTGTAGAGTACTAGAGAGAATTGGGGCTAGAGCCTTGGTAGCTCATGTCAGAACATTTGCAGACTTCCTGGTATATGAATTCTCCACATCAGCTGGAGGTCAGCAACTCAACAAATGCATTGAGATCCTCAATGATATGGTATGGAAGTACAACATTGTTACACTGGACCGATTGATTCTTTGTCTCGTAAGTATACAATTCTAAGATCTCCTGTCCATGCAGATCCCATGGATTACTCCCTTAATTGTTATAGATTCTTGTAGTTTGAGGATTGGTCTTAGAATTCAGAAAGCCCAGACTTCAAATTCTGCCTCCAGTACTAACTGTGTGACCCCAGGCAATTTACTTTTCTGATCCTCAGTTTCCTCGTGCATAAAAAGGGACAATAGCACCTCTCCCACAGGGTTGTTATGAGGATCAAGTGAGATAATATATGTTAAATAGGTTATAAACTTTAAAGTTCTGTATACATGCTAGCTATTATTACTTATCCCATAATTAAATACTGTTTCCAACCAGATGATAACTCTTTAGCTCTACTACTGTAAAGAACTAGAAATTTCACATTGGTGAATTAACTTAAATAATGATAATTTTATTTTCTTACCAGTCTTTACAGGTTGGGGCTGGTGGGGCAAGAGGTAGTAGTAGTAAAGATGTATTGCTTACTATTATTATATCCATTTTTGCTACAGTTTCTAGTTGCTGCCACCTCAGAATTAACCTTGGTCAGTTACCCCACCTCTCAGCATTCCCTGAAAGGCATAGAAGCAGTATCTGGCTAGGGTGGCAGACCCTGAGTTTACTTCCCACCTGCTGGAGTTACCTTGTTGCTTTTTCAGTGATTCATAAGCAATACTTATTGAACTTTAATTTCCCCTTAAACACAAACCTTGGTGGTCATAATTTTGGTGACCAGGATCCTCTGAGGTTAGTTACCTTTCACTGTAGTTTTGTTTGGCTCCACCACTCAATCATGTTGCCTCATTCCATCTGATACCTTGTAGTCCTTTTGTCCTCTCTTGATTGTTTCTTTATCCCACTCTCCTCAGCAACCATTCCAAAATCAAGTTTCCTGCCCTCATCTTTATTTCTCTTCTACAGTCTTCTCGGAGAAAATTGAGACTGTTTTCAGCTTCCTCATCTCCCCTTCTCTACCTATCATCTTCCTATACTCTCCTATACCCTTATCTCTGAAAAAGAGGTAGTTGATTTCCTTGCCAAGGCTAACTACTTAACCTGTAACCTCAAATCCCACCCCACCCCTATTTCCTGTATGACTTTGCCTCCATTAATCTTTCCCTCTCATTCTCATCTTCATTTTTCTCCCTGAGTCCTAATGCTTTCCCTGTTGTCTAAAAGCATGTTTATGTCCCCCATATCATTAAAAACCCTTCATTTGACTTTGCCAAGCCTTCATAGCATTCTCTCAAGTCACTCTTCCCTTTCATTGCCTTAATTCCAAAGAGAATCAGATGTTCCTGCTTCCACTTCCTTATCATTCATTGACTTCTCAATCCCTTGCAGACTAGCTATTTGATTCCACTATTCAGCAGAAACTAGGTTACCAATGCTTGTTACATCAGATGACCTTTTCTCAATCCTCATCCTTTTTCATTATTTTTGGTTCTAATACTATTGAACATAACTCTTAATATTCTTTTCTGCCTCAGCTTTTGTGACACTGTTCTCTTAGTTCTTCTACATGTCTTACTCTTCTTCCTCACTCTTTGATGGATTGTTATACATCTGCTACTCCTTTAGAACTGTTATCCACAAAGGCTCGTCATAGATCCTCTTGTCTCTCTACTTTCTTTACCTTACCTCATTTGTTCCCATGGGTTCAGTTATCGTCTCTGCACAGATGGCTTCCATGTCTGTATGTGCATCTCAGATCTTTCTCTTGCCTCTCTTGTCAACTCTGCTGCATGTTTCCTCAATGTCCTGTTAGCAACTCACACTGAACATGAATAAACTGGAGCTCATTGTCTTCCCCATTGCCAGACTTTTCTTCAGACTTGCCTATTTTTGTCTAAAGGTCTCATCCAGGTATATAACCTTGAAGTCGTTATTAAACCTTGCATTTCCATCAACTCCCATTACTAGTCATTTGCCAAGGGTTATTGATTTTTCCTCCAAAAGATCTCTGATCTGTTCAGTCCCTTTCATTTAACGTAACCAGTCTCCTTGTTGGCTTCATCATTGCTTATGGAGAGAGACAGAGACGGACTCTGATAATCTTCTCATTGGTGTCCCTCTTCTACTGTCTTCACTCTCTGATCACACTGTTGTCAAGATCATCTTCCTAAAGTACTCAAAAGCCTTCCATGTCTTCTTATCTAAGGAATGTGAATTCCTTAGCCCTGTACAATCTAACTTTGATCTAATTTTTCATCCTTATTTCATACTATTCTCTTTAGTGTATTCTGTGTTTTAGCCAAATCAGGCTATTAATTGTTTCCTGAATGTGTTGCTTCTTTCCTTACCTCTTTTTATTTATGCATAGGGTTCTCCTTCCTTGGAATGCACACCTTCCATTTTTCTTTCCCTGAGTCTTTGTCTTCCTTTTAGACTTACTTCAGGTAATACTTCCTCCATAAAGCTTTCCCTAACTTCCTTTTTCTTCATATTGGTTCATTCTCCCTAAATTTTCTTTAAAAAATATTGATAGCTTTTGTTTTTACATCATCTTCTTTTCCGGTTACATAATTCTACACTCCCAGCGGAACCATTCCTTATTACAAATCTCTTCAGTTGTCCTTGTACTTGACTTATCTTCATATTGTACCCCCTCAGTTTGTTGTAAGCTTCCTATTGTTCCTAGGAACTATATTATATTCCCTTTATGTATTTGTTTCCCAGGGGCCTATCTAGCATCCTTCCTCACATGTGGTAGGTGCTTAATGCCTTTTGGTTGATTTTAAAAAGAAATAGGGAGATTTGTCAGTGTTCTTTCATACATTCATTCAGCAAACATTTATTAACTACCTACAATAAGGAACTGTGGTAGGTACTAGGAAATATACAAAATGAAAAAGTCCCTGCCCTCAGGGAGCTTAACCATCTTAGTGGGGGAGATGTGATGTGATATCTATAATCAATATGTAAAGAATATTATGAAAAGCTTACAAAGTACTCTAAGAATTCATTGGGAAAGAATACTTTATATAGATGTGATCAGAAATGTTTTCATGAAGAAAATGATATCTGAGGAAGATCTTAACAAATATAGAAGAAAATGGGATTTATTCCAGTCAGGGAATGTCATAAGAAAAGACACAGAGGTAAGAAAGTGTAGACTGTTCAGGAAATTGAGTTTTCTTGTTTGGTTGAAGTTTATGGTTTATAATAAGTGATGGGGAGATATGTACCTTGGTACTACAAGTTCAGGGATCCTTGAATTTCAGGCTTTATTTAAAACAAGCCTTTGAAAGTTTTTGGTTTTTTTGGCATAGCAGTGACATAATCAAATTCTTAACTTAAAGTCAATCTTTTTAGTGCTTATGCAAGTTGAATCAGTGGGAAGTGACTTAAGTCTCACGAACTAGACACTAACTCACATGAAGGCAGGAGTTAGCTTAGAAAATATAACTGTTTGTTTAACTGAAGCTAGTTTAAACTTTGTGATCCTTTGACTTTTTGCTTTAGCATTACTTAGCATTATTATTTAGAAAGAGTTTGCTACAGTTAATGTTGCAAATAAGATCAACAGAGTTGGATTTAAAAGAAACTTAATGTGTTAGTACGTTGCATGAAAATGAATCCTACTGCTTTTGAGGGTCATATTTATCAAAGTAGCAGCCTTGTATTTCACCTTATTTTGGGGAACTGTTCTAGTTACTACATACAAATAGAAAGGTATAGATATATACACATACACTATATGCTATATGTAAATATTTGAAAGTAATAAAAATAAAGTGGGTTTTTTATTATATAACTTCACTGTAATTGACTATTCTACAAAAGTTTTCTTCCACCAATAACCTGAATATTTAAAAATTATTTCTCTGTAATTTGTGTTTTCACATGACCTTCATGAACCATGATAGTTGGAGATCTTCCTTTTATCATTGTTTTTTCTATCTTTGATTCACCAAAGGCCATGCGTAGTCATGAAGGAAATGAAGCTCAGGTTTGCTATTTCATAATTCAGTTACTATTGCTGAAGCCAAATGATTTTAGAAATCGAGTAAATGATTTTGTGAAAGAGAACTCTCCAGAGCACTGGCTGCAGAATGACTGGCATACCAAGCATATGAATTATCACAAGGTACATTTTAATCAATGTTATTCATTTGAAATGAAAACCTCAAATTTATCATTTTGTAAATAGTAATAGTGTTCTTTGCTATATATTTCTAATTGTTTCTCTCCATGTAACAGTTATGATAACCTTGAAGAATTTTTGAGAGCTAATCTGTTTTATAGACTTTTAAGAAATTGAGCCAACATTTCAAATATATTTGAAATATATTTATATCTATCAAATAGATTTATGTGTTTGATATCTATCAAATATATCAAATATGTTTATCAAATATATATTTTAGAAATCAGATTACAGAGCTCTTTAAAACTAAACAAAAAGTAATAGAGTACTCTTGAATAAAACTAAAATTATTTTCTTAAGCAAATTAGATTCCTAAATACTGTAATGTATTTGAGTTTATTCAGTCCTTTCTTAAAAGAGACAAACTGAGCATTTATTCAACTCCCACAGAAATATCCTGAGAAGCTGTATTTTGAGGGCCTAGCAGAACAAGTCAATCCTCCTGTGCAGATCCAGCTTCCCTATCTTCCAATCTACTTTGGAAATGTGTGTCTCCGATTCCTACCAGTATTTGATATAGTTATCCACAGATTTTTGGAATTGCTGCCAGTGTCCAAATCGCTAGAGACTCTTCTGGATCACTTGGGAGGCTTATACAAGTTTCATGGTGAGCTCTATTTATTTGTAAATGTATTTTATTAGTTCCATAGTAAGGGAAAGTGTTTTATTGTGGCTAACTAGCTGACCCTGGAGCCAAAAACAATTGAGTTCAAGCCTCACTTCTGACACAGACTGACGGTGTTACCTTAGACAGATCCCTTAACCTCTCAGAGCAAGCTGCAGAGAAGGTACCAGACTGCACCAGGAGAGGGAACTTATCTGGAAGCTCTCTCAGTGAAATCACAAGTCCATTCTTTCTCCCTTTCTGAGTCCATAAACGCTGTAGTCCCTGCAGGCGTAGCCAAGCAGAAAGAGTAACTTTAATTTAGTAAAATGGTCTCTTTCATGGTAATGGGCATGTAACGCAGTTTTAGAAGAGGGGTTGATTTCCAGTTCCAATGAGTAATGAAACAAAGTATTTGAAAATGTAATAGATGTTAGCATCCTTATGCAATAGATTGAAGATCTTGTTTTTCCCCTCTTCTTCACTGGAACATAATTGCTTTGCCTTATGATTTAAAAACCATTCATTACTGTGCTATTTTTTTTTTTCCAGAAATTGCTTCATCAGTTTCTGAGCTCTTGTTTTGGGAGAGCTGCCTTAAGCAGAAAAATTAGCTTTTTCTCAGTCATTAATCATCAACTAAGTGCAAGTGCTGCTGTGATTACATTTTTCTTTCTTGGCAGACCGTCCAGTAACTTACTTGTATAATACTCTGCATTACTATGAGATGCACCTGAGAGAGCGCCCACACCTCAAACGGAAGCTTGTCCATGCTATCATTGGCTCACTAAAAGATAATCGGCCACAGGGCTGGTGTCTAAGTGATACGTATCTCAAATTTGCAATGAATGCACGAGAAGAAAACCCTTGGATCCCAGAAGACTCTTATTATTGCAGACTTATTGGCAGACTAGTAGATAATATCCTTTTTCATGGTGTGTGTGTGGGGTGTGTGTTTTTCAAAGGGGTAGTAGTGTTTTCAGTTGCAAAAAAGCCTTTTCCAAGAAGATATTTTTACTTATTCTCAAGACATGTATTTCTGGGGTGATCTACCCATTTTTTTAGTTTTTGAATTCCTTTTGAAAACCTGACAGTAATATCCCCTGAAAAATATTAAATTCATGCCAGAAAACTATGTATTTGAAAGTAGATTTATAGAAATTTTTAGGTTTATATCAGTCATGTTTTTATTTCCAAATAGGCTCATTCTAGATTGTATTGGTTATATCGTTTAGTATCAGGAAATAGATATTGTGTTATATAGATTTTCAAATTTTCATCTGAGAGGATTAGGAAACAATGTATTCAGTAGGTAAGAAAAAATTCTATGCTTAGATTTCCCACTCTTTCCCACTATTTGAGAGCCTCAGCTGTGTATGTGTCTCATTGATCTAAGACTTCTTTGTAAGGAATAAATTCCTCTCTCATTATAGTAAGACTCTAATATTGTGGCAGAACTCCTTAAAGTTGATTTGGAGAACTTAATATGTGTTTTTTTTTCCATCCACATCTAATTTTGTTTTATTATCCTTTTAGTATTTAGTATTGATCAGGAAATAGATCGAGAGAGGTTACGTGACTTATGTAAAATCATGTAAGTTGTGACAGAGCCAGGATTCACACCTGTGTACTGTAGGTCCAAATCCAGCTCTCTTATTCCTGTACCACACTGTTGAACAGACTTATTTTTAAAAGAAACCCGGTTGTATGTTTTCTATTTGTATAAAACACATTTTCTGAGTCTTACTAAACTTGAGTTCTAATATTATTGCCTTGATTGATCACACCTATGGCTGGCAAATCTCCTGGTCCCTTTCCAAACTGTGACTGGAGATTCAATGAGTTTCCCAATCCAGCTGCCCATGCTCTTCATGTAACCTGTGTGGAGCTAATGGCTTTGGCTGTTCCAGGACAGGATGTTGGGAATGCCCTTCTAAATGTTGTCCTAAAGAGGTAAGTAAATTGTCCTGTAGTTCAGTAAGCACAAGGTGTTTCTAAATAAAATAAACATTTGTGTTAAATCTCTTGCATGCATGATTTACCAGTATTATTTACATATAGCCCTGAAAATCAATGCTTCTCTGGTCTTCCTTTATAATGGCTGTCATCAAATGGGTTTTATTGGCAAGGGAAAATGTGCAATTTAAGTGTCACAGTCATTTTTCCACTCAGGTAATTCTACCAAACAATATACCAAAAAGAAATGTGTAATCTAATAAAATAATCTCATTTTGATTGACAGAGATTAGTTTTCAGGCTATGGTTAGGTAAATATTTTAGACTATGCCATTGTCCTCTCATGAAATGTTCCATAGGTGAAAAATTATCTTTGTCTTCTTTTCTTTTTTTGCTTGCAGTCAGCCTTTAGTACGAAGAGACAACATTACTGCTTGGATGAATGCAATTGGATTGATCATCACTGCCTTACCAGTGAGTTAATGTTTTTAATTTGTGCATAACAGTGAGATGTATCAAAAAGTTAAAAGGATATCACCTGTACTTGAACAAGAATCCCTGTACAAAATGCCTGACAAGTGATTATCCAGCCTTTATTTAAAGAACTGTTGAAGGGAACCTCTTACTTCCCAAGGTAGCCAATTCACCTTTCCATAATACTTTGTATTTTTCGTCATCTTTAAAAGATTACTGACATCTAAGCAGTTATATTTGCTAGTTCTTTCAGGAAACTGGTGTATAGGAGAGTTGAGCCTAGTGACTTAAACTCATTCAAGGGCTGCTAAGCACTCTTCCTATTTCTTTAATTTATCTAGGATTTCAGTTGCCTTGTAGCCATCCTGCATTCATCCTTTTTTTCAGTTCCTTGGTCATTCTCTCTTTTTTCTCTCTTCCTCTTCCTCTTCCTCCCTCCCCCTGTCTCTAGACAATTGCTTTAAAATCTAGTTTGTGTGTCACGCCAATCCCCAGTGTATGTGTGTGTCTGTGTGTCTGTGTGTAAGAAAAAGTACTAGTCTAGATCAGCACCTTGTCTATACCTTTTAGTATCAATGAATTCCCTGTAACAGAAATTTTGTGACTTTACCATGTTGACATACCTAGTGTATATTGGAGACCTTCCCTGAGACAGACACTAGTGCTTTTGGTACCACACCATGCTGCACCCAAGGTGCTTTAGGGTTTGCAAAATGTTTAAAATGAATTCAATTTCATAAACATTTATTAACCACCTACTGTCATGACATGGGATCATGCTATACGCTAGAGATACAAAGAAAAATGAAAAGTTGTAGGATATGAAAAAAAACCCCATAAATCATCAGCATTTTTATATATTACCAGAGAAATAGAAAATCCATTTTAATTAACTCTAGGCAATGTAAACTACTTGGGGGTCTACCTGCCGAGACAAATCCAGGAACTACATGAATGCGACTATAAAACATTTTTCACACAAAGTCACACCTAAACAACTGGAAAAATACTGTTTCATGGGTAGGCTGAGCCAATATAATAAAAGTGACTTCTTCCTAAATTAATTATTCAGTGCCATATCAATCAAACTATCAAAAAATTACAGAGCTAGAAAAAAACCATAAAATTCATCTGGAAAGAGTTCAAAAATGTCAAGGGAATCAAAAAGAAAAATGCAAAAGAAGATGGTCTAGCCATACCAGATATCAAACTGTATTATAAAATGGTAATTATTAAAACTATTTGTTACTGGCTAAGAAATAGAGCGGTGAATCCGTGGAATAGATAAGGTGCAAATTACATTATAGTAAATGACCATAGTAATCTAGTATAGATTATAGATTATATACTAGCTATAGATAGTATAGATTATAGTATAGGTATAGAACAACATCTCACACCATATACCAAGATAAAGTCAAATGGGTACATGATTTACACATAAAGGGTAATACCATAAGCAAATTAAGAGATCATGGAAAAGTTTATCTGTCAGATTTATGGATAAGGGAAGAATTTAGGGCCAAACAAAGATAAAGAGAACATTACAATTTTGATTATATAAATTTAAAAGTTTGCACAAAACCAGTGCAACCAAAATTATAAGGAAAGGAGGAAACTGGAAAAAAAATTTTGTAACAGGTATCTCTGATAAAGGCCTCATTTCTGAAACAAAGAGAGCTGAGTCACGTTTATAAAAATACAAGTCGTTCTCCAATTGATAAATGGTCAAAGAATATGAACAAGCAGTTTTCAGACAAAGAAATCAAAGTTATCTATAGTTCTATGAAAAAAATGTCTAAATCACTATTGATCAGAGAAATGCAAATTAAAACACACCTATTTGACTAATATGACAAAAATGGAAAATGTTGGTTGTTGGAGGGGAATGTGGGAAACGCACTATTGATGGAGTTGTGAACTAATCCAGACATGCTGGAGAGCAATTTGGAACTACGCTGAAATGGCTATAAAGCTGTGACATTTAAAAAAAGGAAAAAGGGCCTTTTTGTACAAAAATATTTATAACAGCTTTTTGTGATGACTAAGAACTAGAAATCAAACGGAGGCCCATCAGTTGGTAAATGGCTAAATAAGCTGTGGGTATATGATTGTAGTGGAATATTATTGTGCTATAAAAATGACAAGCAGGATGATTTCAGAAAAACCTGGACTTACATGAATTGATACATAGTGAAGAGAACAGAAACAGAAGAGTATTTTACACAGTAATAGCACTATTGTATGATGAACTGTGAATGACTTAGCTTTTCCCAGCAGTACAGTGACCCAAGACAATCCCAAAAGACTAATGATGAAGCATGCTATCTGTCTCCAGAGAAGTTGAATGCAGACCATATATTTCACTTTTTTCTTTTGAGTCTTCTTATGCGAAATGATTAATATGGACGTTTTACTTAATTGCACATATATAATCTTAAAAAAAATGAAATAGTACTTGTCCTCAAAGAGCTTACCTGGGAGGGACATACATACATATATCCCTTAACATCATGTGTGATCTGATGCTTAAACTTAACCAATAAAGTTTAAGTTTTGTCATTATTTCCATGTTATAGCTGAGAGGATTAAGGCTTAGGCAGATAAATGACTACCCATGGTCACACAACTAGTAAGTATAAGAGACATGGATTAATTATTCCTATCCAACCAAATGTTGGGTGCCTCTCTGCTTATTTTGTCTTTGCAGACCCAGAATAGCGTTCTGGCTAGTCATCCTTTTCCTCATTCTCACTACATGACTGTCCCATTTCCTTTTCCAATTATATATTTCTTGTATGTTGTCTTGCATACTGCTTTTTTTTTTTTTTTTTTAGCAAAAGTCATTGTTGGGGATCTGCTACTTATTCATATCCATATATCCATAATGCTTTTCTCTTTTCCCCTTTCTGGGTCACCCACAATTTTGATTCTTCAGAAATTATGGTATTTTCATAATTCATCACCTTGTGATACTGTAAATGGAGTTTGATAGATGTAATATATTAGGGACCATTACGACAGCCCTTTAAAAAGCATTTTAGTAATTCTGTGTCTGTGGGAGTTCTAACTCATGAACCTTTTTTTAAATGACATTCAGACTGAATGGAAAGCTGGAAGGATTTTGGAAGGATTATGTCATGTAAGATCTTTGATTTAAAGTGTTGAATGCATGAAATGTTAAATTATTTGTTCATGGAATGTTTTTGCATCTTTTGGTGGTATTTCATTTTAAGGAGCCATATTGGATTGTCCTTCATGATCGAATTGTGAGTGTTATTGACAGCCCAAGCTTCATCTCTGAGACTGAATGGGTTGGATACCCATTTCAGCTTTTTGACTTTACTGCTTGTCACCAATCTTATTCTGAGATGAGCTGCAGCTACACTTTGGCTTTGGCACATGCTGTGTGGCATCATTCTAGCATTGGACAACTTTCTCTCATTCCCAAGTAAGTACTTTGGTAATTAAGTAAAAGTCTTTTTAAGCATATAGCAAAAACCTGATTACCTGGAAATGTAGTATTCTGATGACTGATGAATTGGATTTTCAAGTTAGCCAAAAAATTTTATACAGAAAGTTGTATTTACACTTATTTATTTTAAATTATTACATTATATTAAATTATATATTTTAAAATTTTAAATATTTTTAACTTGATACTGAAAAGTCAGAAATTTACATAACTTTCCTGAATAAATATAGCTCTAGATAGATAGATAGGTAGATAGATATAACCAAATATAATTCTTTTAGTGATGATTCATTGTTTTCTAGTTTCTTGGGTTCTCTTTCAACTCATTTTCGTTATATAAGGTACTTGATGTGCTAAAATATTAGAAATTGACTTGAGTATATCTAATCTCTGGAGTTGCCCTTATCCTTCCATTAAGTAAAAATAATAATTGATGAAAAAAATTGATAAAATAATAATATGTAGCACTTTAAAGTACGTAAAATGCCTTGCTAACAACCTCCCTTTTAAGTTAGCAAAGCAGATAGAGCATTTTTAGATGAGACTTCACTGTCACTGAGACTTCAAAGAGTTGAAGTGACTCATCAAGTCATTCTTAGCTAGTGTCACAACTGAAATTCTAATCCAGGTCTCTCTCGAATTCAAAGTCCAGTTTTCTTTCTACTAAATAGTGCTGTTTGTTTTGGGGGTTTTTTGTCTTGTGATTTATTTCCTCCAAAACCTATCCCTTTTTCAGACTTCTCTATTTTTGTTGTGGGGACCACCCACCATTCTTGTAGTCACCCTGGTTTGCATCCTCAGTATTAGTTCTTGATTCCTCACTCGCTATTACCCCTTATATCCATTCAGTCACCAAATCTTATCCATGTTTCTACCTCCACAACATCTATTGTATTTACTGCTTTCTTAGTACTCATCAGTCACCACATTATTTAGTTCATGCTTAACTTCCTGATTGCATTCCCTACCCCAAGTATACCTCTTCCATTCCACTCAGCTGTCACTTTTCCTTAAGTATAAGGAAAAGTCACCATGTCACTCCCCTACTTTAGTAAATTCAAATATAAACTCCTCTGTGTGGCTTTAAAGTCCCTTTACAATTTGGTCCCAACTCCTCTTTCCAACCTTATTAAGCGTTATTCCCTTTCTTTTATTCTGACTTAGCCCATCTGGCTTTCTTACTGGTATTTCACACATGATAGTCCAGCTCAGTGCCTTTGCTCTTTTGCGCTCCTTTCTAATGCCGCTGCACAGAATCCTTTGTTTCCTTCAAGAGTCAGCTCAAGCACCAATTTCTACATGAAGTCTTTACTGTTGTTTTTCTACCCCCTATGGAATCCTTGCTGGTGCCGTCCTTGACAAAACTACTTTATATTAATTTTGCCTATATTTTACATACAGAGCATGATGCCTGGCACATAGTAAGCACTTAATGAATGTTTGTCGATTTATCTTTGAATTCTAGATTTCTCACTGAAGCACTCCTTCCCATAGTAAAGACTGAATTCCAGTTACTTTATGTGTACCACCTGGTAGGGCCTTTTTTACAAAGATTTCAGCAAGAGAGAACTCGGTGCATGATAGAGGTAAAATGGGGCTTTTGTCTCTTGACTTGTTTTGGTATGTACTATACCTAGGAAACTAGACGTCAGAGCTAGAGGGCATCAGGATAGTCACGTAGTACATGAGTAACTATGACTGACCTAGACCAGCAATGGGGAAAGACTAACATGAGCTGGAATGAGGTCATTGTACCTAATCTACTACCTTCGTTATTATCTGGTTGGCAAGAACATTCTGTGATTCTTCCAGCTTGTTATATCTTAGTGGGAGTTATTGACAACTTCAGATTTGGCTGTAGAAATGCAAAAATCGGATATTTACTCATCAGGGATGTTGTGGATGGTATTATTACTTGGGTACAAGTTGGACTAGCTAGATTCTTGAGTTCCCACCTGGCTCTTAGATTCTTTGATTCTGTAATTATTTTACAGAAATTTTTTGTTCTAGTGTTTTAAATTAAATGGTGATGAAATGTGAGAAAACAGTTTTACAATGCTTTTTTACATGAAAAAATAGGGGAAATTACAAATATTATATAAAAAGAAATGAAGCCAAAGCTTGTCATAAATAGTACTATAGCACTGTGAATGCACTTATATTGCATTTCATATTCTTCTTGTTTCTTTCAAATAATAAATACCTTTCCAGAGCTGTTGCCCATCATTGATTTCATAACCCCAAATCCCAGTGATTCCTGTTAGGTCAGCTTTGTTTCTCCCTGAAAGAAAGAGCTATCTTTTAAACATCATTGATAATGCATGACTACAAGTCATGGAATGTGAGTCTCCAAAGAATTAAGGTTGCAACTCAGCCAAAACGAAAGTGAGGAGTGAGGTGTTAGAGCAAGACTGGAAAAGGAAATGTTTTGATTACTGGAGGAATCTTGAACACTTCATTCAACCATAAGGTTGTGGATGAACATGGGTAAGAGTCACGTAGAATGACATGAATGGGGAGTGATCTATACCATTTAAGGGAGTTTCCACTTTGAGGAGATCACAGATCCTTTGAATTATCAAAGTATAGATTCAACTCTCAAACACAGACATTCTAAAACATGTATTTTATCTCTGGACACTTATTCTAGAATTCAACTGAAATAAATAGATCTATTAAATAATCAAAACCATTTTATCAACTTATCTTTGTTTATTAAACAGATTGGAGTGGCGTTTTATGACATGCTTCTGAATGTAGACCAGTGTAGCACGCACTTACACTACATGGATCCCATCTGTGATTTCTTATATCATATGAAATATATGTTTACTGGTGACAGTGTGAAAGACCAAGTAAGTAGTACTTTATGTGAATCATTTCTGGACTACTGAGCACAAAATATAAGATTTTCTGTAACGTGGACTATATTATCTACCCAACTGACTTTCTTACTAGTACTTTAACAGGACTGTCTAGCTCAGTGCTTTTGCTCTCACTTTCTTCCTTCCCTGGAGAGTGTATTCCCTTCTAATGTCTGCTGTGCAGAATCAGGGAAATATGGGAATATAAATTTTTTCTGTTTTATTCATACAATATCTGTCAATCCAAAGTAAATTAGTTTATATTGAAATGCAATTTTAAGGAAATTATTTACGTGTAAGAAAATTGGGAGGTAGAATGTGCTTGGGAGACAGGATATCCACATTTGTTTATCTGTCCCCCTCTCCCTCCCCCCTTTCTTTTAAATAGGGGAAATAAAAGGAGAAAATGAATTTTGTGAGCATCTCTGCTATCATAACACTAGTCTTGACCTGTTTAGAGAGGAATAGAAAATTTGGATCTTGTATCCTGGTAACCCAGAAAATGTGTTTGTTAGATAAGGAACTGGTACAAAATAATATAATATTTTGCATTTAGAAATACTTTTTCAGTTTCAGATTTAGGTTTAATCACCTTTAAACCAGTTGTAGATGGAGGAGAATAATTATAAAAGTAGCTAGTATTTATGTAGCAGTTCAAAGTTTGCAGTGTGCTGTCCCCATGTGACCTCATTTGATCCTCAGTAACCCTGTGAGGTAGGTGCTATTGTTACTCTCTTTTTACAGATGGGGAAATTGAGACTGAAAGATGTTAAAGGAATTGCCTAGGGTCTCACAGCTCCTGTATACTGAGGGAAGGGAAAGGGACTGCTGTAGACTTTTTGTGCACTGAAACTTTGTGAAATCATCCATAGTTATCATCTTTGATTCCTTTCTCTTCTTTTGTCTCTCATATTTCCTGTTGTCTATCAAAGTCCAAACCCCTTTGCCTTGCCTCTGGTCAAAATTCTTCTGTTAAGGTACATCCTGGAAGATTGACCATGGCTGTATCATTCTCCTCATCATAAATGTTCAATGGCTCCACAGACTGATGTTTAAGACCCTCAGCCATCTGACTTCAGCTTCCTCTTCTGATCATTTTATATTTTTCCCCAAATTTATTTGTTTTCAGTTTTCTACAGTCACTTCCATAAGTCTTAGCTTTTCTCCCCCTGCCTCCCCGCTTCCTCCCCGCGAGAGCGTGCAATCTTACATGGGTTCTGCACATACATTCCTATTAAACACATTTTCACATTAGTCATGTTACATAGAAGAATTAAAACAAATGGGAGAAACCATGAAAAAAAAGCAAAACAAAAAGCATAACAAAGGAGAAAATAGTTGCTTCATTCTGCGACTCCATAGTTCTTTCTCTGGATATGGATGGCATTTTGCATCATGAGTCTTTTGGAAATGTTTTAGGTCCTTACATTGCTGTGAAGCACTAAATCTATCAAAAACAGTCCTTACATATTGTGGCTATTACTGTGTATAATGTTCTCCTATCTCTTTTCACCTCACTCAACATTAGTTCATATAAGTCCTTCCAGGTTTCTCTCAAGTCCACCTAGTTTGTCATTTCTTATAGCACAACAAAACTCTCCATTACATTCATATACCACAACTTATTCAACCATTCCCCAATTGATGGGCATTCCCTTGATTTCCAGTTCTTGACCATCACAAAAAGAGCTACTATAAATATTTTTGTACATGTGGGTCCTTTTCCCATTTCTTTGATCTCTTTGGGATATAGCCCTGGAAGTGATATTGCTAGGTCAAAAGGTATGCACATTTTTGTAGCCCTTTGGGCATAGTTCCAAATTACTCTCCAGAATGGCTGGATCATCTCACAGCTCCACCAACACCATCTCTCCCATATCTCCAAAATTTATCATTTTCCTGCTTTGTCATGTTAGCCAATCTGATAGGTGTAATGTAGTACCTCAGAGTTATTTTGATTTGCACTTCTCCAATCAATAGTGTTTTAGAACTTTTTTCATAGCTGTACATAGCTTTAATTTCTTCCTCTGAAAACTGCCTGTTTCTATCTTTTGACCATTTGTCAATTGGGGAATGGCTTATATCCTTGTAAATTTGATTCAGTTCTCTATATATTTTAGAAATGAGGCCTTTATCACAGATACTAGAAGGTAAAAATTCTTGCCCAGTTTTCTGCTTCCCCCCTAATCATTTGTGCAAAAATTTTTCAACTTAATGTAATCAAAATTATGTGTTCTGCATTTCATAATGTTCTCTATCTCTTGTTTGGTCACATATTCCTTCATTCTTCATAAATATGACAAAAAAAACTGTTCCTGGCTCCCCTAGTTTCTTCATAGTATCAGCATTTATACCTAGCTTGTGTACCCATTTGGACTTCATCCTGGTACACGATGTCAGGCATTGGTCTATGCCCAGTTTCCGCCACTCTTTTTTCCAGTTTTCCCAGCAGTTTTTGTCACACATTCTAATTGTTTTAGATTACCCCTTCCTACACCCTACATTTGAACCAGATGAGATTCAGCTTAGGTGCTATGTCCTCTGAAGCTTTCTTCCTTATCGCTGCTAAATACCTCTTCTCAAATGTTTACTTTTTTTGGATCTCTCCTTTGCCATTTCACTCATTCATCTGACACCCAGTCTGTTGTCAAGCTTTGTTTCTATGTTCACATCATATCCCATGTATGTCCCCTTATTTCCACCTTCCCTCTAAGATTGTCTTCATTTACACTCTATGTATCTTATATACATACATAGTTATTTGCATGTTATCTCCCTTATTAGAATGTGAACTCCTCCACTGAAGGGACTGTATTTTTGCCCTTCTTTACATCCCCAGCACTTAGCATATGTCTTGATGTCTTCCTTCTCCTGTCCCCAAAACACTGTAAGATTTTGTGTTGTCCTTACGTACAATGGATACTTAATAATTGTTGAATTTATTAATTCAGTCTTCCAGCATTTCTTTCCTTCACTTTGTACTCCTCACCTAAACTTTAGCCAAAATGAATTACTTATTGTCATCCAAACACACTCTTACTTAGTTTTACCCATCTGAATCTCTGTTTCCTATACCCTGAGTATCCTCCCCCAACTTTTGCTCTTGGTAAAATCTTACCCATCTGCTAAGGGCAGTTCAGATCTCACTCTCCCCAGTCCAAAAAAGCTTTTCTGGATTCCTGTCTGTTAGAGCCCATTCCACATAGCCCATAGAGAGCTACGAAGTCCTATTCTTTCTTTCTTACGCACCTACCAGACTCTAGTTTGTATTGTCAGGTGCCTTGTCTCTTTATTAGATTTTAAGTTCTCAAGAGCAGGGTCTTCATCTCATTTTCTCTCTCTCTTATATACAGTGTACCCGGTTAACATATGTTTGTTTATTGAAAGTCGACTCATTCTTTCACTATTTTGTGGCAGGTCTTTTCTTGCAGGGATGGAAGACAGATAAAAGGACGAAGAGAGTGGTAATTAGGCAGTCTAGATCTCTTCCCCTCTTGTTGTTATTTTAATTTATTTGTCTGCCTTTTTAAAGACTAAGCAAATGCCATTAAAACTGAGAAAAGCTGTAAAACTGATTTTAGAAGTAGTTTTCTTTCAAATTAGGAAAAAGATGGATGGGGAGAGAGAAATATGATGGGAACATATTTCTAGACAGTTAGAAGTTGGGCTAAGTACATAAGGAAAACAGGGTTTTTTGTATTTAAAGAGAAGCAATAAATTTTGATATAGTTTGGCATAGTGCTATGAATAAAAATTTCCCATTTCATTTCAATACTAAGCCAAAACAACACCAAATAAATTACTTGATAAATTTTGTTCATGATGTAGAATATGAAACCTTGTCCATATTCTCAGGAAGATGGCATTATTAAAAATTATAAAGAGTCTTTTCCAATTTTACCTGGACTTTGATGGTTGGATTTTTTAAAAAATATTTTAGATAACAAGAAAAATCTTTTCTCTCTGCTTTTATTTAGAGAGAAAATTATTCTCATCTTTCCCCTTTCTAGTCAGGTGATTAAGGCTATATAGAGATCTAGCCTCATAAAATGTATCATTTAACAAGTTGTAGTTTTTTGTCTGAAATTTATGGGTCTAAATGACACCTAATATTTTTTAATATATTCCTTTTCTTAGGTAGAGAAAATTATCTGCAATTTAAGACCAGCTTTAAAACTTAGACTGCGATTCATAACACATATCAGCAAAATGGAACCAGCTGCAGTACCCCCACAGACCATAACCAGTGGGTCCCCAGCACCTCAGCCTACTCAGGTGACAGTCAACGTGGCTTTGCCAGTAACTCAATAAAGCCAGTGGCCCCATGGTGAAAATTGGAGCACTGATTACTTTGGAAATGGCGAAAAAAATCTGATTGGTCTGGTTTCCTGCTGCATCGTGCCATGCTAGAGGAGGCTAAAACAGATTCATAATCATATTAATTTTGATTCATGTGGTGGATCTACTGGACATCTACCATTACCACCTGCCTAATCTGGATTTATCTCAAGAGAAAAAAGGAAGGATAGTCTTATGCATGATATCCAGAATATTTATCCCTGGTACTCTGGGAACATAGTGGTGGTAGTGAACAATTGAATTTTATTTATTAGGCTCTTCAAGTCTTCCTTTGTTAGTTGCTTATTTTAATTTTTATTTTCAGTGGCATATTCAGTCTTCAAACCTGGATTGTTTTAAAGGTGCCCAACAGTAAAACACTTAGTTTTAGATCAAATGAGATAATATTCGTAAAGCCTGGAACATAGTAGGCATTATATAAATGCTTATTCCCTTCCCCTTAGTCCTCTTCTTCTAAACCAGGTTAATTGGTAATTGTATAACCTGCTTTTCTGGTTAATTGTCTTTGGTAAGGAAGGGTTGACAGAGTTTTTTACTCTTATTTTAAAAAAAAGATCATTGTAAATTTCCATTGGCATATTCTATTATTTCCAATAAAGAAGATAAATTGGCAATAATTTTATTTATCCATGGACTCAAAGTTGTTCTCGGAGTGATTAGAAGACACCAAAGAGAATAAAATCTAGTAGGTTCATGGGCATTGCAAAGAAAATTATGTTTCAAAGAGGCATAATCCATGTTTTAAAGTTTCAAGGTTGACGTACACAACTGGATAATGGTATGACTCTACTGCCCAGTCTTAATTAAAATTTTATGATGTTGAAACTTTTATATTTGTATAATGAAAATTCTGTGGGATTTTGTGCTGTATGCAGTTTAACTTTGACACGCAAACTATGAAATCAGAGCTTGTAGAAGTGTAAAATATGGTTTAATTAAAGAAACTTTATTAATACCATTGGTGGTTTGAATTTACTTCTCAGTACAACGTGACTGAATTTGAAAAAACAATTGATGAAATAGAACATAATACCCTAAAAAAGATATTCCTGTACCTATAATGTGTTAGATAGGGAATCAATTTTCCCCAAGGTTATTTTGTAAAATAATGATGACTTTTATTTATGTACTTTAAGGGTTATATAGGTTTTTGTTGTGTTTTCCCCCTCAAGCAGGAAACTGACAGTCCATTTGGCCCAAGGCCAAATAACTTAGATAATATTGGAGCTACAATTTGAACTCAGGTCTCCTGACAGCAAGTTCAGAATTCTTGTTTATAGTGAAATCATTAAATTGAACCCCATGTAGGCTGGGTTTGACCCTTTAGGGTATCAGAAAATCCATACCCCAAATGTCTGAAGCGTTGCTGTTTATACTGCACAATGTAGACTTTTTTTTTTCTTTTTTTTATTCCCTGGAAGTGTTAAGGGATCTGTTAATCTTTCTTTGAAAATAAAAGATCTTTGGCATTTTTCAGTTCATGACTACTTCAAGTGTTATTTTGGTGAGAGATTTACTGTACTCATGATAAAGTTGATATGATACAGTCCTTCACATGTCATAGTCATTGAGTAGAATGAAGACAAAATGAAAATGAGAAGTGTTTATACTACTTTAAATGGATGTATATTATCAAAAGTTAAATGTTCTTGTAAAAGTTCTCTGTCCCCAGTTTTTAAAGATGAAAGTAGATTTTACTTTTCAGTGTTAAAATAAATTTGACAGAGTGTTTTTGTTAGTGGTCAGACATGTTGGAAGAAAGAAACTTCATAACAAGGCATTTCCCCTACACAGACTTTAATTATTCAGGCAAATATTTCAGAAGGTTAAGATTTCTCATATAAAAATAAATCTCCAGCATTACTGGTGGAAGAATGGAAAGGCATAGGGTCTTAAGAACTAAAAACTCAGATGGATGAGTATGGTCCTTGCTGTTATCTGTTTGAGTTTAGTCTCTAGCATACATTTCATGTACAGGCACACATGGTAGATAACAGATTAATGCTGTTTGCCTCCTGCTACCAGTTTTCACTATGTACATGTTTATGTTGTTAAACCAGCCAATAGCAAATTAATGAATTAGCCTCAAGTTTGCATTTCTCTTCCCCAAGGTCACTGTAAGTCTTTTCCCTTGATTACAGCTAAAGGGCCAACAAGAATACTTTGATTTCACACTAAAGAAAGGATTAGAACTTTAATTACCTATGAAAATTTGGCAAAAGGCTTTGGGGAAAGTGTAAGCTTAAGCACAATTTTCAGAGTTGGTCATACTTAGCCAGCATTGTATCTTTATCAATTCTCTTCCCACCTCCTACCTCCCTCCTCTGCCCAGTTCCTTTTCAGAATTATTCAGACTTCTTTACAGTCTATTGTCACTGTGATTGCCCTCTCGAGCTACTCCAAAGCAAGACAAAGTTAATGCCACAGCTGTGTTCACTGTCCGCTGTACTTCGTCGGGTGTTTTCCCAAGGGATGGATTGACCTCCATTATGTCTAATCCCGAGAGCAACCCTATAACAACAGGTGGTAAAAATACATTTTGTAAGATGTCAAGATTTTAAAATCGATAAAATATTGAGGGATAAAAATGAAAAAAGGATAGTTTGCCAGCAATCTTTATAATGGTATTCTTGGAGGTATCATGCACAAGATGCTGGGTTTTTTTTTTTAATCTACTAACAATTTTGAAGTAGAGAAATAGATAATAACTGTTCTGTAAACTAACCCCCTCCCCCCAGGGGATTTTATTTGACTAAATTTACGTTCTTTTTTCTCAGATATTGGGCATACCTGTTTTACAGATTTCTTCTGTAATATAAAGACCTTCTCTGTAAGTCAGACCTCCAGGGACAGGTGTGCCAGTAGCTGGTGTCACAGATGGATCCAACCCATCCACATCATAACTCAGATGAATTGGTCTTTTCTTCCTTCAAGTGGAAGGGGAAAAAAAAGTTGAAAGATGTTAACGTTTAGTAGATAAGGACTGTACCTAATAGCCCAGTATAGCTTAATCTGAATTCAAAAGTTGTTTTCTTAAGATTTTCTATATTGATTCTTGAATAATGACAGTCCTGTGCATGTCTGTAACAACATCATTAGTAGTATTTACAGTCACAAAAAACTGAAATATCTTACCTTCCTATTAAGTAACTTAGTGTTTCTTCCATCACCTTGGCAATTCCAAGCTTATCCACTTCAGTCATTGAAAAATATTTAATACCCAGATCTTTAAGGATACGACTGGGGAAAAAAGATAATTGATCTAGGTCAGTGGAGAAATTCATGATGGGCACAATTGTTCTATAGCATATTACTGATTAAGATTTGTCCAGGTGCAGTGGCATTAAATATATCATGAGAGATGTAAAAAAAAAAAAAATTGGGCCAATGATTCATCAAGAGAGAGGGAGACCACTGGGCAGTCTATATTCCACTGTTATTTTATACAATGAAGGATAGAGAGCAAAGCCTAGCATGTTAGATGGAGTCCTATTTAAAACTTACTGGTCATGGACCTGTCACCTGGGATGGGAAGGCTGCACCACTAGAGGGAGCACATACAGTAAGATCACAGATTCGTCTAAGTATTCCAGAAGGATTTGTATTCTCTTAATAGCTGAATAGAAGTAAATCTAAATTAAGGATGGCTCAGGAGTGCTTCCAACTGTGCCTGGACTTCTTTAAATTCTGTGCAATTAAAAACATGAGACATTTATATCCTATGAATTGTGTATCTATCTGCCTAAATTGGATTATTAAATTATCAATAGGGAAAACTATAATATTATCAAAAAATAATAATTACTGAGAAATAAATACACTTACTGTTCACCAGGATCCACATCTCTCAACCCAATATATACAATGTCCTTTGCTGATAAGCAGGGTGTCACCCAAGAGAATCCTGGGATATCAGGGATCTAAAAAATGCTTCTGTTTATTTTTATTCTTTCATAATCAAGCATGTTTACTGTTACAAGTTCAATAGACAAGATCACATTTAGAATGCAAAAAAATGCTACACACTCACACACACACACACACACACACACACACACACACAGATATCTGTATAAAAGAGGTGGTCCTAAACAGTATTCTGTGAGAAATACTTAAAAATCCTCCTTTATGGACTCTGGCTTCAGGAATTCTGTGGCACTAACTATTCTGAATCCCATGTCATTCCTCAGGCTCATTAGAACTTATACAACCCATCAGTTCCCTCAGAGGCCTATTTTCTAATGTGACAACTAGTGGATTGACTGATAAACTGAACCATTCTGTGTTACCATGTTCTGACCCATAGGAATGTCTTAGTGCTAAGGGTCAGAGGTGTTGCCCTACTTGGGTGGATTTTAAACTTGGACTTTCTGGGCACAATTCCTTAACCAAAAAGAGAGTGGACTAAGAGAATCCATGCATTATAGCAGCTATTTTGAAGCAATTGAATCTTTTGGTGGTCCTTAAAAGCATTTTTTATAGAGAGTTGTCTGTTCTGCATAGACCTACCCTGACAATCAGTTGGTTCATCCATGCTAATCAGATGGTTTGCGGATTTGGTTGAATACTCTGTTGCCACTTCATAAGACTTTACTTCCGGGCATCTAGTATCACTACATTTCTGTCAATGTATTATTAGAAAATTCTCAGCCAGTATTAGTTAGCCTCCTTTAATGAATTAAGACCAACTTCATGTGAAGTATAAAATAATAATTGTACCTTTAATATTAAGTAATAGAAGTTTTAGTTGGCAATAGCAACAAAAAATTAAATTCATATGTAATTCCATCTCCTATATAAGTTCCTTAAGAAAGAATAATTCCTCCTAGGAATAATACTTTCCAGAGACTTAACACACTATTCGTCTTAATGCTATGTTAATATAAACCTACATACGTGTAATCCAAGTGCACCATCTGAGATATCTCATGGAATGGACTGAGCACTTAGTAGAATGCATCTGGACTTGTAAAGATCTCAACCACCTGGGTTAGACATTGGTTGGAGGAAGAGCATTTGTGAAACACATATGTGCCAGCCACTGTACTGAGCACTTCATAAATATTTATTTCACTTCATCCTCACACCTTACCATTATTATCCCCATTTTGCAGATGAGGAAACTGAGATAGCACAGGGTAAGTAACTTGCCTGGGGTTACACAGCTAATAGAGTGTCAGACCAGTTTTGAATTCAGGTCCCCCAGACTCTAGGCCCACCACTATGCCACTTACTTGCCTCATTGTAAAAAACCATGGTGGTTGAGAGTCCTGCTAAAAACAAAATGGTGCAGGGGCAGTAGTTCTCCCATCTGTTCAAGTTTCTAAAAACTAATTCAGATGACAGAATTCGAACATATTTCTTTACCTCTTCCCTTAATTCTTTCAGAAGGAAAGACACAGGCTGTCCATGTAAGTTACCACTTGTGGTCGTCAGAGGAGTGTTGATATCACTATGTGCATCTACCCAAATGACGCAGAGATCAGGATGAACTTTGGCATGGCCAGAGATACTTCCAATCGCCAAACTTTGGAAACAGAAAAGTTGTGTAAACATAGAGATTACACCATCTTTACACAGTATGTGACAAGTTTACTTTTTAAAAGACACTGCTAAACTTTCCTTTGAACATCACAATAACTTTGCAGGGGGGGAGAGAAAGAGGAGTGTCCAGTGGGTCATTTCAACAAGAAAGGCATGTCAGAAAGAAGTTATAATTGTGTACAGCAGTGTCATTTACCCATGATACTTAATGCTAAATAGTAATTACTTGATGTTGACCCTGAAGTTACTACATTGTGTGATAGCAGGTTTGGTTTTTTGTTTTTGATCCTGCCCAAATATAGTAGCTAAAATTCAGCAAAAATGCAGGAGGGAAAATGGATTTGTAAGAATATCAACCATGCAAATAAATTGTTCTGTGACAATCTTATTCTCAGGTTAACTCTTTGCTTACTGTCTAATCCCATCCAGCCCTGCTTAATAAATATTACAGTTCCTAATGTGAGTTACCTAAGAATGAATCTTTCACATTAGTGTTGTGAGCCTTGAAAACCTAAATAGCTTTTATTAAATTCACACTTTCTACTTCCTTTTAAATCCTACGTGGTTCAATTTTTGCAGCGTAAGAGAGATAATTCTGAGTATCCAAAAGAGCTCATGTAGCTTGGATGACCTCTTGTCCTATTCCCCTTGGAAATTCCATGCTTAAATTTTGTATTCCTCTTTCCCAACTCAATGAATAATCACATCCATGTTCATGTCATTTGTGTCATCATCTGTCCCTCTGACATTATCAGAGTCTCTAACATCTATCCACCTCAGTTGTCCTGTACATGGATGGAAGAATTAGCAAACATGCTGGACAAAGGTAAGGGATCTGATTAAATACAGAAGTCCAAAGTCCACTTCCCTCTTGTTACAATTCAATTACCATTTAGCAAAAGAGAGACCAGGTATAATAGTGGAAAGGACACTGGAGTCTGAAGCCTGGACTTGAATCCCAACCCTATTGTTTGCTACCTGCATGATCTTGGGCAAGTCCTTTAGAAACTCTGGGCCTCAATATTCTCATCTGTAAAATGAAGAAATTAGACAAGAAAACCTCTAAGTTACATCCCACCTGTCGTGTGATCTATGAACATTCAAAAGGAATTTAGAGCAGGGTAAAGTGCTCTAAATTTGAAGTCAGAGAATATAGGGTCTACTCTCAACTCTAGTAACTAACCGCATGAAGATGAGCAATTCATTCAGTTTCTGTGGACTTTAGTCTCCTCGTCTGTACACTTGTCTGATTGGTCTAGTTAAGTACTTTCCAGTTCTAAATCCTTAATCCTAAATTAACTATCACCTCTCCAAGAGGATTTAGAAATGCAATCGTGGGCTTGACGTTTTGCTTAAATAGCTTGATTGTTCATTAATGTCTCTGAGATAGTCTTAAAAATACAAACACTGCAAGATTTTAGGACAATTCTTAGGTTCTGACAAACTGGCATTTACATGGTACTTAAAAAGTTTTATAAAATACCTTTCTGTAGGCTATCCCATTTTATTCTCACAAGGTATGGTATTATTGCAAGTATTATTAATGCAAATATTGTCATCCCCACTTTACAGATGAGGAAACACTCAGAAAGCTGGATCGATGTGTCCGAAGTCATACAACCTACTGTTGTAGCAAAGCTGTGTTTTAAACACTGCAAGTAATGATAGAGAATATTGAAGTAAGTAGTTTTCTTCTAACCCTAATGGACATTAAAAAAAAAAAAATAGAAGTATTAACTGGTTGGGATAAGCTTTGGGCCTGGCTGAAGTCAGGAAGACCCAGACTTAAATTCAGTTTTACTACCTATATAAACCTGGGCAAGTCATTTTAACTTGTGTTTGCTTTAGTTTTCTCAACTTTAAAAGGGGGCACCCTATCTCACAGGGTTGTTGTGAGGATCAAATGGGATCATATTTGTAGAGCACTTAGCACAATGTCTGGCACACTGAATTTCATTTCAGTTATTTTCCAGTCATGTCTGACTCTTCACAACCTCATTTGGCATTTGCTTGGCCATTTCCTTCTCCCGCTCATTTTACAGATGAGAAAACTGAGGCAAACAGGGTTAAGTGACTTACCCAGGGTCATACAGCCGGTCAGTGGCTGAGGCTAGATTTGAACTCATGAAGATGAATCTTCCTGATTCCAAACCCAGTGTTCTATTCTCTGCACCACCTAGTTGCCTAGCACATAGTAAGTACTATATAAATGCTTTTACCATCCCTATTCTCCTGGTGATTTCTACTCAACATTAGCTTCCCAACTTCTCTTAGCAGTGTTTAGGGCTCAAAAAGAACTTGACCTTGGAGCCAAAATATATGGAGTCAAGTTCTGGCTCCAACCCCAAAACAGGGGAATGATACTGAAATGACCCACTTCACAGAGTTGTGAATACTTCAAAAACCTTGAGGAGCTATCCACATGTGATGTAGTTTCTTAGAATGGTACAGTCAGAACTATTTAAGTCTGGAGGATGCAGTGATAATCATAAAGTAAGACCTGTGATCCCCGCCAAGTACCAAACTGGTTCTTCCATTCTTTTT